>NC_134480.1:38157822-38213641 GCF_964194025.1 Convolutriloba macropyga | reverse complement strand
CGTGAAAATTTCAGACGCAAAAAAAGTGGCCAAAGTCACCAAAAAAAGAGCAATGCTGCTCATAAAAAGAACAGTCTGAAATGTGGGGTATAATAAGAAAAAGGGCAGCTGAGAACAGGCTACAGTAGGCCTAATGCTGTTCCGCTGCGATTACGCAGGAACCAAAATTATTATTATTATTATTATTATTATTATTATTATTATTATTATTATTATTATTATTATTATTTATTATTTTCGCTATCAAGACTGCTCTTGTTTCTATGTGGACAAAAGTCTACTAATTCGTTAAAGTACCTCACACAAGATTTGGGGTAATAAAATTTTTAAGAATTAGCGCTAACCTCAACAATGTTTCAGTGAGCAATTACAACTGCGTGAACAATGGAAGTCTCGAGTGCAGAAGGAGGATGAGGAGATCTTGTTCAGACATAGAGGGAGGAGTATTGTGTGGGGAGTGTCTCAGTGGATCTGAGGGGTCTCTCATCACTGTAACTGCATATGGACAAAAGAGAATAATAGAGGAAGAGGAATGCAGAGGTTTGAGAGAAAATTATATATAATGTAATAAATAAAATAATTATATAAATAAATATATAAAAATAACAAAATAATTGTATATGTATATTATATATATATATATATATATATATATATATATATATATATATATATATATATATAATTTAAGCCGTAAATAAGAGTAAAATAACTTAACAACCCGAAAAACAAAGACAAAGCGACAACTTAGCATTTTTTAGTTCAGTAGAATATATATATATATATATATATATATATATATATATATATATATATAAATAAATATATTCTACTGAACTAGAAAATGCTAAATTGTCGCTTTATCTTTGTTTTTTCGGGGTTTTATATTAGTTTGCTCTTGACTTACGGCTGGTTATAGTATACTGTGGCGTTAACAACTCCAGTTCTGCACTTGCAAATTGCTTTGGTTAGGAAGAATACTGCGTGACTGTTTCGAATTAACCAAGACGCATAATCAAGCAGCAGTTAATCTTGTGATGATGGTTTTCAGCTCAATAAACGCTAGCTCAGTTTGACCACTGAGCGTTAATGGTTTGTGCATGACTTGCAAGAAATATTTTTAGGTCTTGTTTTTATCGATTTAATGTGATTCAATTTTTTAGACAAAGTAGTAACGCCGATGAAAATTTATGCAACTACTTGTAAAACTGAATCAATTACAGAACAATTTTTGGTATGGTGTATTTATATAATAATAGTCAAATTAAATAATAAAGCAAAGTGTCACGACTTTTTCCTGAATTATTATGAAGTGTAATTACACTTCAATGACAACAATGTTTTTTATTGCTGTAAATTGATGGCAGATAATTTTTTAGACCTGTTCTCAAATATCGTGCAAAAAAAATTTGCTCGTGAGGTTAAGCATGAGGAAACGCGTGTTATCAATGAACAAACGGCAATATTAAAATTTGGTGTCAGGACAATTTACCCAGTTCCATTATACCCAATGCCATTTTACCCAATGCCAATTTACCCAATGCCACTTGACCCCATTTACCCCATTGCTAAATTAACCAGAACGACTATTTAGCCGACTATAAAATAAATGGCCCGTGGGACTTGGTATGAAACTATCACATCCGAACATGGGATTATATTGTCCACAAATATTTTAAATCATCCTTCTAATAGCGACTGCTAATTTGTAATCGGATAATTGAACGAAAAGATCAAAGAGCATTGGGTAAGTTGGTATTGGGTAAGTTGGTGTTGGGTAAAATGGCAGGTTGGGTAAAATGGCGTAGGGTAAAATGGAATTGGGCAAAATGGAATTGGGTAAATTGTCATGTAACCTTAAAATTTTATGCTTCAATTAGCGTGTAAGAAATCAGGGTTTCCAGTTTCATAGAAAATTATCTCTGAGGGGTGTATATAACTAAGATAAGATGTAACTATCTTTTTAAAATTAAAAGTTTTGACGCATAATTTTTTTATCCGGTGGTGAATGCGTTAAAAGAATTAAATTTTCAATGTTTTCATTGCATTTACCAAAAAATATAGCGGGAAAATTCAAAACTTTAAAACGCTAATTGCGTCTTATCGTACATAGTTTTTAAAGTTTCATCGGCTCGGGGCGGATGAGTTGGCCGGCAGATCCAAAAATTCTCTAATTAGACCATTCGCCAAGCATTCGCTTTGGATTAGACCAGAGTCCAGACTTTTTATAATTTAGATTTTTCCAGATACAGTTCGTTTCTGATGACGGAACGATACGGACCAGAGAAGATTTAATTCTGGCCCTTCAGCCTATATACATCAAATATGTAATATGTGATTTTTCAGACATTGACGAGTGTGACCTTGGCTATTGTGACCCAGACCCGTGTCAGAACCAGGATCCTGGATTCAACTGCATCTGTGGAGCTGGATTTGTCCCCAATGAGCAAAACAAGCGTCTTGGATGCATAGGTAGTTAAAATAGTTACCTCTAAATAAACTAATTTAATTCCGCAATAACGCTTTTTTGGCTCTTTTTTGTTAGAAAACTGGGATAGGAAATAACTTACTCGGCTTTTTTGGATTACATTATCTTAAAAATTACCTTAACTTCGCCTTAACTAAGCCAGAAATTTACCTTAAAATTACCTAATTACCTAAACTTTTTTTAGTGTGTATTGAGGGAAAACTTGACAGAATCATAAAAATCAAACAATGTTGCAATTGCATCCATTTTACACTCATTTGGTCAACAGCGAATGGTGACTGTCTTATGAAATACCGGCATATCACGTCCGTTCCAAGATACTGAACATTAAAACGTGTGCATTGGAGACTTGGTGAAAATTGAAGTGCACCCGTGAATATTTGGCTCTACGTCAATTTGACTGCAAAGGAAGGGCGTCATTAATGCGTGCACAAAAAATTCCGGCACACTTCGTTCACATTCTTGTGTTAATTTCTACCGAATGAAGCACAGATAATAATTTTTTTTAAAAAAAAAACCAAAGAAAATAATTCATCCTTTGTGATGCAAAACTGGATGGATTTTCAAATATGGACAGACATGTACACCATTGGGTTCAATACCAGTGAAGACAAACTTTCAATTCACTAGAATGAAGAAAAATTGAACCAGCGAAATATTTGGTGAAAAAAGTGAAACGAAGTATATTACTTTACGAAGGCCCCAACATTTTATTAAGTAGACACTTAATTTTTAATTATCAAGGCGAAACAAAAAAAGCTTGGTTGACCTCTAATTAAATTCAAATAAAATTTCAATTCTCAACATAAAATTATTAGATGAGAGCATAGGCTTCTTTTTCATGAAAACTCGAAACAAATGAACTAATGCTCTCCAAATACAATGGTTATCCGTAGTTTTCATCTTTAAAATTGTTCTTTAGTGTTTTGGCATTTGGTAAGCTGGCCGTAACGAAAATAAAGCATGACCACGTATAAAAAATACATTAGATCTTGTAAGAAAAATTTTAAAGAAAGAATTAAACTAATGACTTGAGTGGCAAACATGCTTAGTGTAACGACAGCCTTTGAAAGCCAACATGACATTTGACAATACAAACGCAGAAGCAGATAACAAAAATGAAAAAAATCCGGAAATGAAAGTTCCGTTCTATTCACAAATAATAGATTCTGAATTGACTTAACGATGAGATTAGAAAAAGATCCAGAAAATGGCGACAGAACACAACAAATCAACAAATTTTTACAACTCAAATAGTGTCAAAATTATAGAAAAATTTATTAATGGAACAGTTTTTTGCCAAGATTTAATTAACCATCATCATAAGCAAATGATAAAAAAAACCTGAAAGACTAGAGAAGAATTCAAAACCTACAACAAATACGGGCAAAAATCGATTATTCAGGACAATTTTATTAATACAAATACCACAAACAATGATACTATTTGAAAAACTCTGTGTACCTCGTTCGAAATCTTATACTGTAGATTACTAAATCAGGTTACTGACACAGGTCACTAAATCAGCTTACAGAAAAAAAGGGAGGCTAAATCCAAAAAATGATACTCAGATCTTTCAAAACAAGTAGTGAATAGTTTCAATCAACCCTCATTTAAAAGCTTATAGAATTTAAGTACCAAAAAGAACGAAATATTGGGCAAAAATTCCAAATTTGAAGTTAAACAAAAATTGCTAAAGTATCAGGACAATTTTTTAGCGGAACGCTGAAACTATTGAAAGTAAATTCTCTGTCCCAACATACAGCCAATTTAATTTGTCATTCAATTAACTGAGCGATCAAAAAAACAAAAGAACACTCATGATTTGAAAAAAATAAAAAAACACTAATCAATTTTTTGAAAAAGAAAAGTCAAAATCATTCAAACCAATTAATATAACTTGAAATTTTCAATTAGACACACGTAGGCTCTCTGGATACATTTTAATTAGATACATTTAGGCTCTCTGGGACAAACTTCGAAAAGGACTAATGTTTTCTTGAAAAAAGAAGATCATAGTAAGAAAAAAATCAAATCGCTTGCTAAAGAACAACACAGGTTCAAAAAAATTCAATGGTAAGCCACTGTAATCTGTCATTATTCAACGTAATTCATATTGTCAAAAAGAGCAAGTTCTAAAAAGCACGATTACCTTATGAACGCAAGGAGAATAAATGTTATTAAAAATCAACTGTTTTTTCAGGTTTAGAATGTCCTCTTATTTTAAAGCAAATGCAATACATTTTTTTGCCTTCGCAAGAAAATTTGAGAAAAACAGAAACAACACAAAATTAAAAGACAAGTTGCTTCAAGCGTTAAAACTTATAGGTGAGAAACCGATAAAATTTCCAAATAAAATTTCTCACTCGACTATGAGAGAACGTTGAAAAAACTCAAGCTTCGAACTCCCTTTACGACTACAAACAACACAGTTATTCGTCATCTCAATGACACCATAGCGTCAAAAAGAAGCAAATAAAAATCAAATAGCTGCGGCAATCGATTACATTTATTAAAAAGTGACTATTGAAACATTTTATTACTCGAAAATAAAAACAAACGTGCACAGAAGTTATTGAAATTGATCAGAAATGACCGCAAAATTTGAAAAATCTTCCAACTATACCATTCCCTTGGTTTTGGAAAAAAACTACCAACAACCCTATATTAAAAAGTCTTTCGCACTAATAAATCTCTACGGTAAATAAATCAGCCGACCAAAATTGAGAGAACTAAAAATGTTGAGCATATAGTTTCTGCAGCCCCCTCTAGCCCTCTAAGTTTTTTGGGGACTGGAACAAATATTCAATCCATTTTCATTCACAAAATAAACAAAGGACTATTACCAATTATGAACAGCTTACAAATGGGTTACCATTTATAAGTTTTACTTAAAAAAACGCGGCCACTGAGAGTGATCAATAAAACAAATCAATCTCACTCCAACTATGCAAAATTATGCTCAAAAAGAAAGAAGGTACTCAAAATGTCCGTTTGTGTCTTTAGATAGAAACCGGCAGATTCTGAAAGCTTTTTTCGTGGGATCTTTGATCCATTTATATTCCTTAGTTGAAAGTATCTTTAGAAAATTAGATCGAATCATTAAAACAAATTAAGTCCGCATCAAATCGCATAAAATCATTCGGTTTTCAGTGACAACAGATTACGTTTCTGCACGATACTGATGACCCGGTCAAAATATGACAGTCTTATGTTGCAGAAAAAACTTTAGTAGGAAGCTTGCACGGCTCCTTAAATAAGATCTAATGAGCCCTGTTACCTAATCCGATTTTGACATTCAGATTCGAACAGGATATCTCATCAATTACACTAAAAGAAGATAATATTCACAAATTTTTTTCAACTATTCCAGTCGTTGTATTACAGAAACGCCAAAGTTGAATTGTTGAAGCACTCTCGGTAGAAATTTTAGGATGGTTTAACTTAAAAAAGCTACAAGATTCAAAACACAGAACAAAAAATTGAAAGAAACGAATGCAAGCTAATGAGTAATAACAGGCGGATAGCAAAAACCTTAAACTAGACTCAGCGAAAGATAAAAAGAATCACTCAACTCTTCTCAAATTTCATTCCTGATTTTTTTTTAATTTGGTGGTTCGGGGTTAGGTTTCAAACAACTGTGAGCACCAAGTGAGAATCGAAAAAAAGGATTCAACTCTAATTTTAATGATTGGATTAGTTCGCGCTAAACTGACCAACTAAAATTTTACAATACTGGAGAAGATACTGCAGAGATACTGAAAGTTACAAAGATGCACATCAATATAAATGAAAAGGGATCAAACACCGTTTTGATTGATTACGTTTAATTTTTGAAAACAACTTAATTGTGAAATGGAAAATGATGCTATGGTGGAACATATTGGTGAAAAAAATTTCGATAAAAACAAACAATTGAAAATTGCTGCAGTGTGATCACACCCCTTGCAGCAAAAAATCTGGTATTTGAATAAAAACTGGACGAGGGTCAATTAAGCCCAAGAAATTGTTGAATTTTTATAAAATTAGTAGGGGTTATACCCAAAGAAAAACTGGTCTACGAAAAACAGATGAAGTCAGAATTCAGGCTACAAGTAATTCAGGAAAATCTGCAGTTACTACTTGGTTATAAATACCATTAAATATAAAATGAAGAATTTTAATCTAAAAACAATCGGCTTGTACTATAATTTATTTACTTACAGACTTGGAAATTTTGAGATTCTTTGTTATATTTCAAGCAGAAAAGATATTAGATATTTTGAGAATGCTTCAAATAATTTCATTAACAAACAAGGAGGCTCGATATTGTGCGTTTGTGATGAGATATGCCATTAAAAAGAATACGAGAAAGGACAAACAAAATCAAATAGAAAAGTAATGAAAACCATTATTTATCAACTGAAATAGTTAAATGCGTGCATTTGTACTCCAGAAGAAGTCATTGATACCTCTCATTATCCAGATTATGTTTTGTGACCAATAAAAGGAAAACAAATGCCAAAAACAAGGAAAATTTTGATAAACATTTTTTTTAAAATCATTGTCCAATCCATTAAAAACCTAAGTTTTGACATAGCTAAAATTACATATATTTAATTGATCCTGCGTTCAGTCCCAATAGGACTTGAGTTTGGATTGCTAATCTGACAAAACACCCGAAATCAAATCTCAAATATGGGCAAAATTTCCTAAATCACAAAAAGTTTTAACAGGGCACTCCTAGAATCCAAACCAGAAACCATTATTTCAAGCATTAAAAGGCTATTTTAAAATTATATTTAAGTTCTCAAAAATATGCAAGGTGTTAATGATAAAATGAAGCTGCAAGTTAACAGAATTAAGAAAATAAGAAGAAAATGCAAGATATGTTAAAAAATGATATTATGGAAACAAACAAAACAAAGTCACGAAGACATCTTTTCATGGACGCACACACCCTTGGAAGTTAGAGGACTGTCATCATCCAGAATATAGAATATGACTACAAAGAGCACAACATATGGACGGCGGTTAAAACCATTGCCTTTTGACTAAGAATCATAGGTTTGTTCAAATGCGCTTTCAACGGCGTTGTTGTGATTTTCGTCCCAGCCTTCAGCCTAAACATGTAACTGAAGGAAAAAAATCAATTGTGCAGAAATTAAAAAACTGACGAATGCACAAAAGTGAAAAAAAAAGAGAAAACTCTTAATCTCAAAGCCAAAACCTTTTCCGAAAATATTAAGCGCAGTAACTACAAAACCTTTATTCACTAAAAAGTTTATGCAATCTCTTTGATGGTATTGAGCAACAAGTGGGCTGAAATAAGATACAAATATGGCAAAAGCTCAAAAAGCTCGAACTTTTTTGTTTTGAGAAAAAAATATATTTGAAAAACAAAAGAACAATTAGCTTTCATTTAGGGAAAATTGATAGATTTTGTTTTTTTTATTCAATAGGAGGTCAGTTGGACGTTTCATAAGCGAGACTACGTCTGATGACTACGAAATACCAACAAACCAAAAATACAAAAAAAAAAACAATTTTACGCAAACAAGTGTAGAAACCAAAAAATTTCAATTTCTTAGTGAATATTATATATAATCACTGGCCTCATTTGTACGTAAAAACGATTTGTCGGTAATTGAGCAATAAAATGAAATCTTTCCGGAATAATAACAATCTGGTAATTAACTTAAAAGAAAAAAAACGAAAATAAATATAAAAATTAAAGAAACAGAAAACAGCGACCTATGCACTTAGATCAACTGATTGGATGAAAGCTGGCCCTGATATTGTTGTTTGAAACAGATATTTGTTCCGAATGTTAGCAAAATACATAATTTTACGAAAAAAAAATCAATTCATCAAAAGTAATTGAGGAATTTTTGATAACTATTGAGTTAAATTGAAAAAAAACCGATGAAGAATTTATTTCAGAACAACCCATAGCAAGCAAAAATAAAAATTTCCATTGTTGAAGTTTGAGAAGATAAATTTGCTATAGAAAAGCATTTTTGTAGGAAAAACGGCTAAATTTTGAAAAATTTAGCCAAAAAGCTATTGAAAATTCTGGATCAAGCTGTTCAGAAACATTGTTCTGTCTTTAAGATTAAAATCATTTACATTTTTGTTGACAATTTTGAAAGTTTTTCGAATGTTCGAAAAACCTGAAACCTCGATAACTCTGTGCACAAACCAAATCAAAAAAAATTTTTTGATTCTCTATTCTACGCAAGCTGGACGGGCTTTTTGATGTTACCACACATAAATCTCTCCGATTAATTTATCAATCAGCGAAAATTGGCGAAACAAAAAAACCCATTTGAGTATATAGTTCCTCCCACGCCAAGGTGGCTCGGAACAACAAGAGCAATAGGAGGTCAGCTTGGATGAGTACAGACGTCCCCCTCCCCTCCGCCAAGTACCGTACATAAGTAGTCCTATTTTGAGGTGATGGGGTCTAATGTTAAGGACCCGACCACTGTTTTATTTGCTTTTGTTTATCTGTGAGAATACTTTACAAAATTGAACTCAAATGTGAAGCAAACAAAACACACGGAGAAGAGGCCTATTGAATTTTCACACTTTATTCACTGGTTGTTCACTTGACGACGTGGAGGTTTAGGTAAACGGGAGGGGGGGAGTTAGGTTGGCAGTAATATAAAAAAACTGTGTGGTGTGGTAACAAGTTGATCATTGTTCAGAAGTTGACGAATGTGGATCCGATATGAGTCTTTGCAATTCGACCAACATGTGGTGTGAGAATACAGTGGGTTCTTACGAGTGTGTCTGCGATGATGGATTTCAACTGTCATCCGACGAACCAGCCTGCATCGGTATACTTTTAGATCTTTTGCAACTGTCTCAAATCAAAGTTATGAAGACGGATTCGAAAATACCGTTGTTGAAAAGTGAGGAATTTATTCACCAACAATAGCCAGGGAAAAATAGTAGACAGACGATTTTACAGCTGATTCTGTCTTTTATTAGGGTGAAAACATTTGAAAATAATTCAGCAATAATTTTGAACATTTGAAGAAGAATTCATTTTGAAGTTTTAGGCGCGGAGTTGAAATGAAATATTTATCCTTACGCTGTTTTAATTACACAGTAAAACCTTCTGAATTCATTTTTTCAAAATAACCTTATCAACTGAACTTCATACACCTTGATACACGCTAAAACAATGTAAATGTTGTCAAGATTTTGACTTGGTACGTACTAAGCAAATATCAGGATTTGTTCTAACTTGCAAGATCTTTGCAAGATAACTAATAAAATTAACCATGGCAAAGGTGCTGTTTTAAAATTTATAATAAGCATTATAAATTTCACAACTTAGTATGTGTTGCCATGTCTTAAGACATGGCAACACATACTAAGTTGTGAAATTTATAATGCTTATTATAAATTTTAAAACAGCACCTTTATATTCAACTCTTCCCTTAGTTATCACCCCCATTCTAATCGAAAAACAGAGGGGATATCCTCTCATGCACAACATAAGCCAAAAATTATAATCTAGAGTAGGCCTTTTACTATTTTCGACCTCTGTTAAAACTTCTGTTTAAAAAACTTCTGTTAAACATAGTATGATTGTTTTAACCGTATTTTAAACTTTGGTGATTATCGTCATTAGGAGTAGTTAGACCATGCAATTATGGTGCAAATTTGCATTGATTCGTGAGTGAATCTCAGAACCAGTCTTAGAAAATGCATTCTTGATTAACCCTTGTTAACAGCGGTTACCTTAATATTAACTGCCGGCTTTTGAAACATATAAGCAAGAAAACGTGAGCAGAGTTCACAACAAAGAAACTGTTACGGAAAGTGGTCATTAGATTTCACGCTCTCAACGTAAGTACGTTTGGAAGGTTCTACTTCTTTTCACCCCGATTTATTTAACCCCCTATAATTTCACCCCGTATATAATCACCCCTCAGTCATTTAACCCCGCAATTTATTCACCCCGAAATCGGTTTAACACCGAAATCTTTTATCTATTTCGGCATCCAAAAGAACAATTAGCAAAGCTAAAGTTCAAAGTACACAAAACTACTGACCTTCAAGAGTGCGGCATTGAACAGCTTGCGTTTGTTTCAAATCAAAGAATAATGACGAGACTGCTTTTTAGAACAATGCTTTTGATCGAAAAAGAACACTTGACATGTCTGACCTCTTTTATGTCGCACTTTGATTTGAATCAAAAAATTCAAAAACTGTCCTAGTCTAGAAGACGGAAGAACCGGTACTTTTCAAATGAAAAGTTGTAAGCTAAATTTTAAAACCTACGTTCTGGGCAGGCATAAAATAGCAATTCAAAACATAATTCAACCGTGTAATTAACAGAATTTCCAATGAAATCCAGATTGATATTTTTGCTAGCAGCTACGCTGTGCAAGCTTCATATCTAAATGTTGCAAAACTGTGTTCCCAATTAGGGGTCCCATCACAGGGTTAACGCCCGGGATCAAACTCCCTAATAAGTCACGATATGAGGCTTTGACGTAACTCCATGAGGACGCAAGGAGGGTGCCAACTCAAAAATATTAAGATGGATTTCGAATTTAAATTTACACAAAAACAAACACAATAAAATACACAATAAATACACAACTAAATCAAACTGGCAATAGCCCTTAAAAATTGCATATCAGTTTCATCCCTGTAAATTTGCATCAAGTTTTGCACTTTCCCTTTCAAATTCTCATACTTCCTCTTCTTTGGGAATTTGTGACCGGATGAGGCATTCAAAAATTTTAATTTTTGCACCGCAGCGTCTTTTTGTAATTTAGTCAAAAGTTTCCAAATTCCGGGTTGGGATCCGCTGAATAAGGCCTGTATCCCATAATGCCAGACCTCATTGCATTGGCTGTTCTGGCAATTCCCTCAATGGCTGCGTCTCTTTGATTCCATATTTGTGGGGGGAATGTGGCAGGACGGTTCACTAGTGGACACTTGATATAATTTCTATTGAAATATAAACAAAGCTCGTCTATTTTCTCAATAACGAAGCTATCTAACTTCTGCTGATCCGCCACATTAGTTATTTCCTCAACAATCAATTCAAAAGATTTTTCTATTTGCTCATTTTTTTCGAAAGCTAGAGCAGGGATCGTTTTAAGCGCCATGGCCACTTCATGATTTTCTGACACCAGCTTTTTTTAGTCCAAGTTCTCCAATTTTTCTAACAAAATTTTGAGTTAAATGGAAATATCAGCCCAAAAACCTTGAAGCTGGATGATGTTTTTGAAAGGCAATAATAGGGGCAATTTCAAAATCCAACAGAATCGTATCCGGCTTATAACCTGGGGCAAAGGTGTCTAAGGCAACAAGTAATCGGCTGTACGTTTTTTCCGTTTTGTTGGGAAGGAGGGCATATAAACAAGCTGGGGCAATACCGAGAACATATACATGAAGGGTATACATTTGATAGAAGTTTTTGAGAGATAGTTTAAACGTTCCCACCCCGAGCCAAAACTTGGAGCTTTTGAGAACCGATGTCATATAGGGATCGCCGAAAACTAAAATACGCTCGTGGTCATCTTTTCCGCTATCATACCGCAAAAACTCTTGAAATTTATCAGTTATATCAAAATGCCGGTCCGATGGCTCATGAATTGACACTGTTTGTATAACCTGTCTCAAGCGCTGCGAGGTTTGTATTAAATTTGGTATTGACGGCAACGCATACTGGGTCGAAAGAACATCAGTTACTGGTAAAATTGCGGAAGCTACGGCTGCTGCGTGTGTTAGATTTTCACTCAGGGCTTTAATATCTTTTATAACTTCTCGTGTGGTTGGCTTTCCAATCGAAGCACTATGATTGTGCTCACCGTTCACGCGAATTAGTTGGTCATCTTGTGTTAAAGCGGAAACGCGGCACTTGTAACTTTGATATTTTGAGCAATTCCAAGCAGTGGTAAACTTATTTAATCTTTTAACATGAAACTCATGGCCTTCTACAACCAATATTTCTTTGTTTTTTAAAGAAATAGTAAACTCAAAGTCGGCAGTTATCATGCAGAATTCACAATGCAATAAAACAAGAAATGTTCTTGAGTTCGATCCACTTTTCAATTGCTCTTAATTGCCCCATTAAGGATTAGTTGAGATAACTAATTCGCTAATTGTTATAGTTTTGCATTAAACTATTGTGTCGTTAGCTCTATGTCCCTGACGTTTATGATCCATGAGTTCACAGATTAAAATCGGGTTAAAATGATTGAGGTGTGAAAAGTATGTTTACACCTCAGTCATTTCACCCCAATATTAATCTCCATTTATTAAATTAAAATTAATTGAGGCTTAATTATCCTCAATTATAGGAAGCTTAAAATCGGGGTGAAACAATATAGGGGTTAAATAATTGAGGGGTTAAATGATGTAGGGGTTAAAAAATCGGGGTTAAAATATAGGGGGTTAAAAGAATAGGGGTGAAAAAACAGGATACCCGTTTGGAAGATTTAATATAATTAGAAGTAATTACATTCCACGCGCTTTGTAATTAAAATCCGCGCTTAAAGTAATTGAGGTTCACGCTTAGTGTAACTAAAATTCATGCCCTCGATATTTACAGCTTTTATGTAGCTAGATTTCTAAAAATTAATGTATTTCGTTTAGACTATTTTTGATTTTTTTTCACAAAGATTCCTCAGCTGTCATTATGAATTTTAAGTAGAAAAATTTTTTGAAAGTACTTACAAAGCAACGTTTCAAATTGTCCAGCTAAAATGGTAAGTAGGTATCACGTCAACTCTACTTACGAAAGATAGCAATTGGAGTTTAAGAATTCAAAATGCGTAGTCCTCGGCCCCCCAATAGGGAAGCGAACTTCGCGTAGGGTCAAACAACTACTATTGGTTTTCGATTAGATTTTTTTAATTATTTAACCGCCTTTGACCAAACAGTCTTTACAATAACCGTATCTGACAAGGTCCTCCTCTAGTAATTTTTTAAGTTATGACACCTTTGGCACACTTTTGGTTTGATTTGCAGATCTTAGTTAACGATAAAAAAGAGTAAAGTTTGGTTTCTTAAGATAACAGACAACTGGGCTAAAAAAAATGAAAAAATGTAATCAAAGAAATAATTTAAGGATTTTTTGAAACATAGGAAAAACGATCAAAATTGTCTTCTAGAGAAATACATGTCAAAGTTGATGACCTCCTAAAAAAATGTGGTTAAAAACGACCATTACCTAAAATAAAGATTCAGTAGAAGAGATTTAAGACAGTATTTGATACTTTTTGTATAATGGGCTAATTTTTCATCAGACATTGACGAATGCAGTGAAGGTCACTGTGGTCACTTCCAATGTGTGAACACTGAGCCTGGATACCACTGTGTCTGTCCTGCGGGGTACGAAGTGAACATGCAAAATTACAGTGACACCAACGTGGAGCCATGCTCAGGTACCCAGCACCTTTTATCTTGCCTTAGCAGTTCATTGAGCTCAAAGTTGTATGAATTGTGGATTAAATCGTGCAAATTCATAATTCTCAAATTTTTCATGAAAGAATCTTTTAACTTAACAAAAACATCCAGCGCTCAATTTAATTGCGAAGTTTGCAAAGGTTTTGACATATATAAACTGTAGGTTTTGTTGCATAATTGTTGGTTGTGTTGCATTTTTGATTGAGAGCATTGCCCTAGACAAGAGGTCTACTTTAAAAAAAGACCTCGGGATTTGTTGACGGAGATTTTAATCTTTTTTTGGTAAGGTATCTACTCCAGAAAATAATTAATCCTTTCCGTTTGTGCACCCCGGGAAAAACTTAGTGGTTGCAGATTATTTCCATCCCTGCCCAGCCCCCCCCCCCCCCAGTGCACGTGCCATAGGTTTTATAAGTATAATGACACGTGCTCTGTAACTGGAGGTGCCCAGTGCTCGAACCCACTACATCCACGCCAAATCCACGCAAGATCTTGGATTCCATGCGTAAAATACTGGAGCGGGGGGGGGGGGTCGAGGAAAAATCGGAAAAATATGTAAGATATTGATAAAAAAAAAAGTTGTTTTTCACCGCAAAATTTGTACATAATTTCGCGGTGAAATTAATATGCGGTGAGCTTACAAAAAGTCGCCACATTTCACCACCTACTACTTATTACCGGCCTTACACGGATTCGAACCTCTCACCTCTTGCATGTCAGCCACTTCTTCTTCTTCCACTGGTCAATCTCTTACTAAATTCTAGCATATTTGTTTTGAATTTATATCAAATTCACTCTACTTTCTGTAAATCATGTGCGTTGAATTTTTGTAAGATTAGCAATGAAATTACAAATTTTAGCGGTGAAATGGGGTGACTTTTTGTAAATTCACAGCTTACTCTAGTAGTGGAATTACATAAATGTGCCGCTTAAAAAAGTTTCAAAAAGATGTATGATTATTCGACGATGAAATTTTCCGTGCGTCTTTTAATAAATGCATCTTTAGTTCTTTGACAAAAACAATTCGAAGCGTTTTCTAAACGGTGAAATTGTGTTATTTCACCACTATGTTAAGCGGTGAATTTATGTAATTTCACCGCATTCACCGCTTATCTCACATAATTCGGACGCTTTTTTCAAAGCGATGAATTTGTGTAATTTCACCGCTAAATTCAGCTGTGAAATTATGTAATTTCACTGCTACAGGCGATAAAGTTTTTTTTCACCGCATTCACCGCTTATGTTACACAATGTTGCGTTGAATGGCGGTGACACTTCGACCCGGGGGCAGACGGAAAAGATCCAGAGTTAGCATCGAAGTTTTAATCACTGCTCATTATTCGCAGACATAGACGAGTGTTCTAATGACGCGCAATTGTGCTCTGGTGAAAGCCAAACTTGCTACAACACACCAGGGTCCTATGAGTGCACGTGCCCTCTAGGATATGAAATCAGAAATGACAGTTGCAAAGGTAAGTTCAGTATAGACCCCAAAGTTGAGTCGTGTATTCATCAATCGAAATTCTGGAGATAAAAACATTAAATGGAGGACGCCGGTAGAGCCGAACGGGCGCAGAGCAGAATGCCATAAAATGAGGCTAAAAGGCGAATTTCCTGTGCCCTGATTGGTTTATCTTAGTCTCAGGACTTTAGAGGTGATTTTAATGAAAAAACACCACACCCACCACGCGAAAAATTCAGAGCGACAAAGAAATATAAAATAATTAATTCGCCATTTATTACATTTGTTGTAACTTAGTGTAAACCAAACAGATTATTTGCCCAATCAATTTTAAGCATTTGACCCTGATTCTCTTTTTTTCCAATTCGGCTCTGCTCCCAGTGCCTTCTGCTCTAATTCCTAGCTCTCATTGGTTTGGACAAAAACCGTACGAAATTTGGGCCATTGTGACCGCTAATGACCGTTTTTAATAAAAATAGTTTGCGGCTCTGGACTAAAATTACCATCTGTCAAGGTTTGCGAGAAATAACTGGTGTTGAACTGCTGGTAGAATTAGGAACTGTGCGATTTTAGACAACGATTGACAATTATTAGTCACTCAAGTAAAAAGTTATGCATGATTCGAAGTTTTTCCCAAATCTGGGTCCAGCTTTCAACGCTAAAAACTTTCCAGTATTGCTGCGAATGCGTTGAATGGTTGTAAGAATTCCGCTTTTAGCACTGAACTCATCGAAAACGGCGAAATATAAAGTATCACGGCTAAAAACCGCGCAACATATGTCAAATCACATGTAAAAAATCAGCGCCATTTTTGCAGCGAGAATTTTTTGTAACATTTGCGGTTCCTTGATATGGAATTTTAATATTTTTTGCTTTCTGTTAGTAGAAGTGGATTGTTTTCTTTTCAATGTTACTAATTTAAGCGGTGAAAAGAATGATTTAACTGTTAAAATTGCATATAAAATCAAAACCCATGTTTTCTGATTAAAATTCCATCTCTGATGAGGCTTAGTTATCACAACAATCGTCAGAAAATGCATTAGCATAAAAAATTGAGATAGGAAAACACTTTTGTATTAGTTGCTTTTTATTCATCGCAACAGTCCTAGTTTTAGTTATAGCTATTAGTATTCATAGTCACGTGATATGGAGGAGAAGAGTGAAATAACAAAAGCTACACCACACCACATAGCAGAAGCAGCCACAGAAAACGGATTTCTTGCTATACAGCAGCAAAGGATTGCAAAAATAAACTTACTTGAGCTTTAAATAACGTGTTACTGTGTCTTCCATTTAAATTTTTCTGGAACAGTAAATTGATAATGTGTCTTGTATTGAAATTTGTTCTTGAGCAATATATTATTTGTTACTTTGTCTTGTATCTTTAAGATATTGGAGATGCATTTCAATTGTGACTAATGCAATCTTTTGGTTTCTGAAATCGTCAGTACAACAAGCAAAACTGATATAAGATTAAATTTAAATTTTTTTGCATGGACAGGTCTTAGACATATATCTTTGTCTTCTATTTGTTTTCCAACGGAAATAATTGGCATACTCATAGGGATTCCGCATTTTGCGATCTGCAGCAATCCAGCCTGATTCGATACTGAATGAACTAAGAATAGCACTTAGTTCCGAACTGAATTGTAATGGTAGGAACAAAGCGGATATACGGTTACAAAAGCGATCTGCAAAAAAAAAACAGATATCCGGACACATTTTGAACCACTGAAACGATCTGGTCAGTGAAAAATTTTCTTTATAGCAACAAATTGGAAGATCAGCCGTTACATTGGGTCCGCATACCCGGACAATGGAAAACAAACTGCTGCCCAATTTATTGAGAGAAATCCGAAGGTAACTTATTAACAAGGTCAACAGAAAAAAACCAGGCTGCTTCCTGAACTACGGAACAAAATGACTCATTCAGAGGGTAGAAACAAGCTGGATAAGCAGATTAGGACCTACTCAGAACAAAAGCGACAAAAAACACAAATGTGTTACCATATTATAAAGAACAAAGACTGACTCACCCAACTCAAAACAGTTTATCAAGAGATACAATATATCAACAATCGAGTTCAGCAACTGCATGACAAACAGAGTGGTTTGAATTCATATCGCTCAGAACAACAGAAAGTCATTAAGCGCTAAAATAACTATTGGTTACTATATATATTCACGGAAAAAACGTATGTCAAAACAACAAAATCAGGAAAATGTTTCTGCGTATGAAGTAGAACAGCCAGTTAATGATTCAATTCCTACTGATCAAAACCGTTGTCTCTCAGAAAAAAAGACAACACGACCCACAGGAGACTGAAAGCCATTAAACGAAACGCACAATGAAACAATCAAAATAAAAAGAACGTTTTGGAAACATCCTCAGCGAAATGAAGTATTGAACAAAAAATAAGGGATTTCTAAAAAAGAATTCGAAACGAAATTGCAACTCGAAAGAATACAATTTGAGAGAAAGAAGCTTAGGTTGGAAATGCAGATAAAAAATTTGGAGATGTAGCATCAATTTCAGGAAAGAGAGTTAGAGCACAAAGTGCAAATCACAACACTGGAGAAGAATGATGTACATTCTCAGTCAACAAAAGAAAAGCTCGTTACAATTGGCCTCTAAATTGGATCATAAAAGGGAGAGATGTCTCGGCGAACACGTTGAGCGAAACCCATCAACTCGACCAAAAACCCATTTTGAGTTCAGCCCTTAGCGGAATGAAAATAGGCATTTTTCACGGTATCTATAATATACGGGTCGTTCATCAAGTGTTGAAGACAGAGATATTTTGCAGAAACTACGTATGCAAACAACATCGGACATTCAAGCAGTAGCAGTTTGCCAAACTTCGAGTTGATTAGTTTTAACGGAAACCCACGGGAGCGCCTGAATGGTCCAGCATGTTTATTGCAACAATAGCTAAACGCACGATTCCAATTTCCGCGGAAAAGGACCACTTGAAGACGCTACTTATTTGCGAAGCAAAATCCGCTATCTTTGGAATGGGATATTCTGGAGAGTTTTAAATCGCTGCCTGGAGCATACTAGAAGAAAAATTAGAAATCCGCATAAAATTATAGATGCGCGCTCGATAGCTTACGAAAAACAAATCAAGTGAAGCCTCATGACCAGCAAGCCTAATTCACTTTTCTGTTACTGTCTCTAACTTTGTGAACGTGCTCGAAGAGTAAAAACAAATTGGTTATCTGCAAAGAAGTCCAACATTGTAAACGGAAGTTGATAAGCTACCACATCAATGTCCGCTTGTTGATGGCACTCATCGTTTTGGGAACAGTCCAATATTCAAGAACATGGATATTAAAAATCGATACCTGGCAGCAAGGAAGCAACGCTTATGTTATGGATATCTCGGAAAGAAGCATGCAATCAAGTATTGCAAAGTCAACCCATCGGGTATAAATGGATCTTTCAAGAACCACAACTAAACGCTACATTCAGAAAACCCACTGAACGAGGGTAATCACCCCGTCAACGTAAGCGCTGCAACAATAAATCAAAGTAGCGAAAATACCAGCTTTCTTCAGATGGCTCCCGTCTCAATCCAGACAAGACGGAATTGGATAAAACATATGCTTTCCTCGATAGTGCTGCAACACTGTCATTTATTGATCAAAACAATCAAAAAGAAGTTGCAAGCCAAATTTAGCAAGGTAACGTTTTAACATAGCCGGCATACACGGAATGAAGGATCTGAAGAGATAAAAAGGTTCTGCGGGGAAAAACTAAGGGGACTGCATTCAATGGTGCATTCAATTGAAGCGTTTGTACATACGTCGATTTCATTGGGAAATAAAAACTATGACTACAACAAACTGAAACAAAGTTTCAACAACTTGAGTGTACTTCCGAATAAAAGTTTCAATTCGGTTGAAGTTGGAATAATTCTAGGTCAAGATTCCTATGAACTACAAAATTCATTATACTACAAGACAGGAGCACAAAGTGAACCTGTCGCTCTATTGTCGGAATTAGGATGAGTAATCAGTGAAGCACCACAGACGACGAAATGTTTGTCGTTTCGCCAGCACAGCAGACGTGAAAATGGTAGAGAACATTCAATACCGTTGGGACCTAGATGTCTATGCTTCCCATATAAATGTTGTAATTCAATCAAAGAGAGAACCCAGAAGTTCTTAGAGTGCGCGACAACGTTTACAGGCGAGCGGTGCAAAGTAGGCAAGCTCTGGAGTGAACCGGAACCTAATCTTCCGAACAATTACAGCTCAGCACAAGATTAGATCTACTAACTGGGACAATGATTCTATCGAGACCCAAATTTGAAAGAAATGTAGGAACAGTCAATTGATACAGATGTTGAAAAGGGATTTGTGAAGATCCTCGGTATATCGAAAATCAAACGAACTCTGAAAAAGGAATGGTTTTTGCCACATCAATCATTTGTGGACCCAAAAAGCCTGGAAATGCTCGCTGTGTTTGCAACTCTGCAGTAAAATACAAAAATGTATGCCTGAATAACAAGTTGTAAGCCGGACCCGATCTACTACACGGATTGGAACAATATTTGGATTTCTAGAAGGACAAATAGCCCTAACCGAAATGGAAAGACCAGCTTCAAGAAGTTGCGGAAACCACCATCGATAGAAGATACTTCGGCACAACTAAGAAAAAAATAGAACTTAATTTTTTAGCGGACGCATCGGAATACAATTTGTGCAGTGACAAATCTGCCTTCGCAGCCCAAGGAAAACTCAGCAGAAAATATCTTGTTGGAACTGCAAGCGGCAATCAAGGCAGTGAGGCTGAAAGAACAGATAGTTAAAGAACACGAATCAAATATTCAAAGTTATAACTTTTGCACAGACTCTACTACTGTTCTGCAATGGATACACAGCTCTCGCCGTAAACAACAATTGTTTGTAGCAAATCGAATTGCGGAGGTTTTAGATACTACTGACGTTTCACAGTGGAATCATGTGAGTGGTATCAACAATCCAGCTAGGAGCCATCAAAACCATCAACAACCATCGGGAGAGGAGCCATCAATGTTGATGAACTCAAGAGAAGTGAATGGCTCACTGAGAGTGCCTGCTTGAAGCAACAAGATAAAGTATGGCCTGAACAGGTGAATTTAGAGTTTACCTCAGAAAAACAAAAACGATAGGCCTCAATATCTTCAACAAAAGAAAAGGAACCAATCGGTCAATGGGAATGACGCAGAAATTTCAACCGACTGGTTAATACAATAGCAAATGTGCAGCCAGCGTTGAGCAAAACGAGAGAATTCAAAGCAACCATCTTCAAGTTACTGCAATAAGAAAGTTTGCTGAAGAGATGAAATCTTGTTATCAAAACATCTTAATTTGGGTGGGGGTTATCGTTCGAAAGTGCTAATAAAAAATGTTGTTGGTTATTTTGATTTAGATTAAATATATTAGCTTCTTTTGATTGCGAGTGTTTTGTATGATTGTAATTTGTGTTGTGTGGCTCGTGTCGAAAATCACTTCCGTTCGTTTTCGACAAAAGAAGTCATGTCAGTGACATCCTAGGCCCCAAGTGTAAGGTCACGAATTGTTGCTGAACTGTATGCTATCGGTGTAAAATCAGCAAGATAAGACAAGATAAGATAATCGATTGCAAATATAATAATTGGAAAAGGAAGTTTGGGAGGAACCAAATTTATGGGCGACTGAAAGGGACAAAAGGACGGACTGCAAATATGGTAACAATGCTTGACTAATGATCGCAAAAATTAGACAATCGATGTGAAACTTTGCAATAATGTAACTGGTTGCATCAACTTTTGGAGACGACTTGACTTACAATTCTATACTTTTTCCTATTGAAAACTAAAGTATACATCTTCTCGTGAGAACGAGAACACAAAATAATTCATTTGTTTATTAAGACTTTGCTTAGCTTGATGACTGGTCTTACTTTCTCACCATGTGGAGTTCTCAGTTTCACGGAGCATACTACACCATCTGAACCGGGGTAGATTTCTATAACTTTTGCAAGAGGCCAGAGACCTCGTTGCGTGAAGTCTTCAAGTAGCCAAACCAAATCATTTACCTTGAGGTTTTCAGAAGTTTTGTTCCACTTCGACCTTGTCTGTTGATTAGGGATGTATTCGCGAAGAAATCTATTCCAAAAGTGCGAGGCTAGTTCTTGAGCAGATTTCCATGACCTGGACACGGTGACTTTTTGCGATTCGAAGAGACCAGGAGGGTAGTTAAGTGACGCTCTTCCGAGTAAAAAGTGGTTAGGCGTGAGAGGCAGAGGATCGTTAATTTCACTCGGGACATTAGTTAGAGGTCTAGAATTCATATTGGATTCAATCTCACATACCAGTGTCCACAAAATGTCATCTGAAAGGGTTCTTGACCCAATTACTTTGTACAGAGATAACTTGAATATCTGCACTAGGCGTTCCCAACTTCCACCGAAGTGTTGAGCCGCAGGAGGGTTAAACACCCACTCAATTTCAACCTGCATCAGATGCAAGTGACTTGCAAAGTCTTGGTAATTTCTAAGGCTTGCAATACTGGATTGCAAAGAGTTATTTGATCCAACAAAAGATTTTCCACAATCGGAAAAGAACTTTTTTGGTTTTTCTCTACGGCTTATAAAGCGACGGATGCAATTGATTGTTGAATTTGAATCTGTTGTCAAGTATACGGCAACTTCTAGATGGACAGCGCGTACTACTAAGCACGTGAAGAGGAGTATGTATCTAGTCCTGTTTCTTCCATGTTCTTTAACTGGAAAGGGTCCTATGAAGTCTAAGCCTGTGGTTTGGAAAACGTGATGATTTTCTCTTGGTAGTCTGAACTCTGGGAGGTCAGCCATTTGGGGGGCAGCTACTTCTTGGATCATACGTCTGCATAGAATACATTGTCTAACTGTTTGTTTGACTACCGCCCTGCATCTAAGAATCCAATAGAGTTCCATTAATAAACTTCTAGTTTGTTCTGTGCCACAATGCATGTTTGTTCGGTGAAAATGTTTTATCAGTAGTTTAACACTCTGATTATTTCTATCTAGGATCAACGGGAAGCGCGCAGTTTCTAGTCTCAATGCTTTAGACAATCGTCCTCGAGCACGCAAGTGCTAGTTATGATCGACGTATGGTGATAAAGAGACAATTCTACTGGTAGATGATACTGCAATACCTTTTCTTAAGTTCGAAATTTCCAATTTAAAATCTTGATTTTGGGCACTTTTTATCAAGTAATTGTAAGCTTTTGTATAATGTGCTAGTAACAACTTGGATTCCTTTTTCCGGCATTTATCTGCAAACAAAAAGCAAAGCGCTGCAACTCTAATCAAACGATTCCAGTTGCTGAAAAGCGATATGTCAATTTGGCATTTCAGTTCTTTATAGAGGATCTGCCATTATAATTTTAACATGTTGAGCAGAGAGTAAATCTTGTTTCGGCCACGTGTTTTTATTTTGACACAAGAAGGATGGACCTAATAGCCAACGTGAGTTGACATTCATTTGGTGAACGTTGTAGCCTCGGGTACCATCGTCAGCGGGATTTCTGGTAGACGATATGTAAAACCAATCTTGGGCGGAGGAAACGTATAAAATTTTGGCTAGTCTGTTAGCAATGAAGATCCGATGGCGAATCTCAGGAGTCCGTAGCCAATACAAAACGGTCGTGCTATCCGACCAAAAAACTTGTTTATGGATTTCAATATCCATCTCATCTCTGACAAATTGCGCTAGTTGAGCACCATATACTGCAGCCTGTAGTTCCAAATTAGGAATCGTCATCCGTTTTATTGGCGCAACTCTTGCTTTACCGATCACAAATGCGACTGAGACGGATTCGTCAATGTGTTCAATTCGTAGATAACTGACTGCTGATAATGCTAACTCGGATGCATCTGTGAACGTGTGTAGTTCAATCGATGAAATCGGTATCTCGTTTAACAGTTTGCGAGGAAGATGTACATCCTTGAAAGAGGAAAGTTCTTTTTTCAGATTCTCGAAATCAGAATTCTCATCAAGTTGTAATGGCTTGTCCCATTTTGGACCGTGGTTCCATGCTGCTTGGAGAACTTTGCGGAATCTTATTGTAAAGGGGACGATAATTCCTAAGGGATCAAAGATGGAAGCAACAAAACGAAGTAGTTTACGCTGACTCGTTTTTTCATCGAGTTTGATCTTATGGAACAATTTTTGCTCTATAACAAATGTATCTGCTTCTGGAAACCAGGGCAAACCAAGAACCTTTTGACTTTGTGGTGCGGATGTTTCTGGATTAAGTCGGATATCCGGATTCAGCAGGCCAAGAACTTGATGACTATTTGAATTCCACTTTGTCAGATTGAAGCCACCAGTAGCAAGAACCTTGCGAGTGTCAGGGATAATGTTTGTAGCTTCATTTGGACTTGATACGGCAACAAACAAATCATCCATGTAAACGTTCCGCTCTATAACCTTTTGAACACTTGGATATGTTTTTGCATTGTCCTGAGCAGATCTTCTGAGCGCGTAAGAAGCTATGCAGGGTGAATCTGTTGCCCGAAAAATATGCCCTGTGTATTCGTAAGTCTCTATGCGTCCATTGTTCTTCCAGAGGAAGCGTAAGTAGGGTCGGTCTTCAGGGTCAACTTTCACCTGCATGAACATTTGTTCTATGTCTGCGCACAGCGCAATTCGATTCTCACGAAACCTCATAATGACACCAGTTAAATTGCTGAGCAGATCTGGCCCTTTCAGTAAATTAGAGTTGAGGGACTGACCCTGGAAAATGCTGGAGGCATTTGCAACTCTAAAAACCTTACCAGAATTATTTTCATTGGTCACTGGGTGATGAGGCAAAAAGGAGACATTCGGAATAATGAACTTTAACAACGTATCTTTTTTCCAAGTCTGCGTCCAGAGTAGCCTGGTACTTTTCCTTTAGTATCGGATTTTTTGAAAGCTTTTGATCTAATTGGTCAAGTTGTTTTAATGCTAACCATCTGTTGTTCGGAAGAAATGCACCTTGCTTCCAGAGGAGACCTATTTGATAATGACCGTCAACAATTTTGGTCGTGGACTCTAAAATTTCAATCGCTCTTTTATCGTTTTCCGACAAAGCTTTTCGGGGCGATGCAATGCCCAAATTTTCCACTTTCATCCAATCTTGGACTAATTTGAAAACAGAGTCGTCCATATTAGGGCAATTTTGCACCTGAGTATACTGTACAGGTGTAGACTCATTGAAAACTAAATTCGTTTTACCGGCGCACGTCCAGCCTAATGGAGTTTCAACGCCCCATGGGGCATTTTTTGGACCTTTTATAATTTGTTTATAGTGAATCAAGTCTAAGTTGTCAATGCCTATAATAATTGAGACATTGTTCCGTTCAAGTTCAGGAAAATTTATATGACTGAGATGATCATAATTATTGCACAAAGCGTTTAGTTGAGCTACATTCACTGCGGACATGTTCAAATCTGGTACTGCCATAATATCATTAAGTCTGACAGGTTCGACTGAGCTATCTATTGGCTTTATGTCAAAGCAAACTTTGGAGCAATCAATTTCCTTAGTCGTGTGATACCCACTTATAGACATTTTACCTGTTTTTTTGAGGTTAAGACCAAGTTCTTTTGCTGTTGATTTTAGAAGTAGACTTTGACAGCTACCGTTGTCTAGGTATGCGTATGTTTTCAGAGACTGGTTTCCAATTATCAATTGAACTGCCACAAAAGCCACCTGGCCTGTTCAAACAAACTGCACTGGTTTAACGTTTGAGTTGCTTTTGTTCATAAAACTATCGTGCAGAAGTGTGTTATGTCTTTTGCCGCAGCCCTTTGAGCGGCAGAAGTTTTTTGAATTGCATTGATCTACATGATGATGTCTAAAACAATTGAAACAAAGCTTTTGTTTCATTACATGATCTCTCCGTTTCAGGGGACTCAGTGCTTGGAAATGTATGCATTTGTAGAGGTATTGGCAATTGTCATTGTTCGGACAACTAACGCTTTCTTTCGTCTTAGACTGAATTTGCCCTTGTTCCCTGTTACTCAAAAATTGATGCTTTGGGTTCGGATTTTCATTAATTCTAGTAGAGTGCGACGTTTTCCAAGCCATTTTATGAACACCAATGTTTTGAGAAGATGGGAAATTTGAGTTTGTCGGTAAATCTCGGCATGCTTTCGCATAGTTTAGGAGCCACTCAGCAAGCGCGTTTAAAGATGGCTGTATGATGGTTTTTTCTAGGACGTAACGGTTCCATTCGAGTCTGACTGGATTTGGTAATTTTGTTAAAGCTATGTTCATGTTGATTGTGGAGTGAAGATCATGAATAAAACCGAGTTGTTGAAAGGTGTCGACGAGCGTTAGAAGAAATGAGGAGTACTGTGTATAACTTTCCGGATTTGATAAGTATGGCTTTCTAAAGTTTGACAATTTGTCCAGAAAAGCATTGACAATCCTCTTTGAATTGCCAAAATGTTCTTGCAGTCTTGATAGAGCTGCTGCTTATAAATCAACGTTGCAACCGTAGCCATCAACTAGTGCCTTAGCTTCACCTGTGAGCAGTGATTGCAAATGGATCATTTTTTCAGCTGAAGACATGGGTGACTGGTCGATAGTTGCTTTGAAAATGCTATACCATTTTATCTACTACTTCATTGGATCGCCATTGAACGTTTCTGCGTGCAGTTTCGGGACAGATTTTTGTCATTGAGCTGGTTGAACATTGGTTTGAACTTTCCGCGTTTAGAAGTCCTCGATGATCGAAGTTGTTGCTTGATGCGTTACGATTTGTTTCAGGAAAAATACTCTGAGTGGGCCAATTGAAGGAATGTGCGTTAAGCAATGACGATGGAGCGGCGTTAGCATCAAATAGTAACCTGCTGGGTGCAGAAAAACTAACATTGTTGTTCACAGCGGGCGCTGATGAACTAACTTTATATTGCTCCTGGTTGCTGATATCAAGACCAGATTGAACTGGGTTAGAAAATTGGAAATTAGAGCTGTCCGGCGGACAATTCGGTCTTTTGATGGCACCAACACTGAGACTGAAATCCTCTCCAGTATTTAACTGTGACTTCCCCTTGACGTATTTTTTGAAATTATCGATACACTTTTTAACTTCTATCTTAAGACGACTATGTTTCCGAGAACAATTGCTCTGTTCTGATGGATCAATCAGGATTATTAATTGAGACACTACGGTTTCAAGTTTTCGCTGCTTCTCTTTTATCTCTTCAACTGTTTCCTGTAGTATGTCAACATCTTCTGATTCATCAATCGAGGAGTTTAGGTAGTCAAGGTGATAATGTATATCGTCCGTTATCATCGTTTTGGAAGATTCGAGCATCTTCTGTTCTTGAAGTGTTTCTGGATTTTCTTCAGAGAGGCTCTCTGTTGGAGCACTGGAACATTGGTGAAGATTTCCCAAGGTAGTTGTTTCTCTCTGGTCACTCTCGGAGTTAGCTGTTGACCGAGTGTCTACCATTACTAAAACGTAGACTGTTTTCTTTACTTTGCTGGAGAAAAGTTTTTGGTTTTTGGTTTATGCAACTCCCACCAGATAAGCAAAAACAATTTTAACTTCAAATTACTTACTGCTTGACAATTATCTTGTACAAATGTTTTCAAAGGGCTACTTACCAGCGCTATCTGGGTCTTTCTAAATATACCAGTTACCTACCTGTTAAATGCCTACCTGTTACCTGCTACCTAACTGCTGAAACTTATACAAATTAGGTCTAATTAAGGATTGTTGATAATCCAACTAACTAACACTTGCTACCTACCTGCAAACTTATACCAAACTTACCTAGCTAGAAGCTCCCAAATTTTACCTACCTAATACCTGCTACCTACCTGCTGCAATTTTTACCTACTTATACCTACCTGCAAACTTATACCAAACTTACCTACCTAGAAGCTCCCGAATTTTACCTACCTAATACCTGCTATCTAACTTCTGCAACTTGTACCAACTTATACCTAAGTTCTAACTACCGGTAACTCTGTTTCTGGATACTTGCAATCTGCCTGTAAGACTTTTTACCAATAGGTCCACACCTATAAGTGAAATGCAGAAAACTTGAGATAGTAATCAAGCTGGGTAGTAGACGAAAAGCAAAGATAGCGTGAGTGGTATGGGAGAAAGGAGACCGGGGAGTTTGGGGCGGATAAAACCCCAAAACTGGAAAGCAAAGAAAGAGCGTGGGGTTGGGAAGGCAACCAACCTGTGGGGTTTGGGGTTGGTAAAAACCCCAAAAACCGAAAGCAAAGAAAGCGCGGGAGGTTGGGAAGGCAACCAATCTGGGGGGATTTGGGGCGGGTAAAACCCCAAAAACCGAAAGCAAAGAAAGCGCGGGGGGTTGGGGAGGCAACCAACCTGGGGGGATTTGGGGCGGGTAAAACCCCAAAAACCGAAAGCAAAGAAAGCGCAGGGGGTTGGGCAGGCAACCAACCTGGGGGGATTTGGGGCGGGTAAAACCCCGAAAACCGAAAGCAAAGAAAGCGCGGGGGGTTTGGGAAGGCAACCAACCTGGGGGGATTTGGGGCGGGTAAAACCCCAAAAACCGAAAGCAAAGAAAGCGCGGGGGGTTGGGAAGGCAACCAACCTGGGGGGATTTGGGGCGGGTAAAACCCCAAAAACCGAAAGCAAAGAAAGCGCGGGGGGTTGGGAAGGCAACCAACCTGGGGGAATTTGGGGCGGTTAAAACCCCAAAAACCGAAAGCAAAGAAAGCGCGGGGGGTTGGGGAGGCTACCAACCTGGGGGGATTTGGGGCGGGTAAAATCCCAAAAACCGAAAGCAAAGAAAGCACGGGGGGTTGGGAAGGCAACCAACCTGGAGGGATTTGGGGCGGGTAAAACCCCAAAAACTGAAAGCAAAGAAAGCGCGGGGGGTTGGGAAGGCAACCAACCTGGGGGGATTTGGGGCGGGTAAAACCCCAAAACCAAACAGAGCGCGCGGGTAAATAATAAGATAAATTTTTAAGGACTGTCTTTTGGTCTTTTGGATCTGCTTTCAGTCTGTTGTGATGTTTTGCGAACCCTCTTGCTGTTACATTTGGACTGTTTTTGTAAAATTTCTAAATCTTTGGATACTGAAACATCAAAAAATCTCATGGTGCAGATCAATTGTTTCCCATTTCAATCAATTTTTTAGATTAATACTTAGCTTTTTCAGGGGTTGAATTCGTTGCCTGATGTGGTTGGGCGTCAAAATATGTTATCAAAACATCTTAATTTGGGTGGGGGTTAGCGTTCGAAAGTGCTATTAAAAAATGTTGTTGGTTAATTTGATTTAGATTAAATATATTAGTTTCCTTTGATTGCGAGTGTTTTGTATGATTGTAATTTGTGTTGTGTGGCTCGTGTCGAAAATCACTTCCGTTCGTTTTCGACAAAAGAAGTCATGTCAGTGACAAATCTCTCAAGGCTGAAAAGGAAAGTCCAAAAACAGCAATTTTCTGCAGTTTTTACCCTTTATTGACAAAAGGGGTTTTTTTGGTTTTAATGCAAAGCATACAATATTGTTACATTGGAAAAATCACGTTTTAGAATTATTCTTGCGTAACGAGCACGAGGAAAACAACCATGAAGGGACTGAACATGTCACAAACACTGTTCAGCAACGATACGGGATTATTGGCGTAACAAATGCTTTGCGTTCAATAAAGAATTATTGTATCACGTGCCGAAAAGGCAGAGCACAGGCAAAGGCTCCAATCATGGCTGAACTATCACAGAAAAGCTGGATGATTCAAATAAAAAATGGATCTTTTGCAAATGTTGGAGTAGACTACTTTGGCACTTTTGCTGTAAAAATTGGGAGCAGAAATGAAAAACGATGGTATTGTTTGTTCACAAGTCTGATAGTTTGAGCAGTGCATATAACGATAGTCCGAAAGTTGGATACTGACAGTTTTCTGATTGCAATTATGCGGTTCATATCTCAATGAGGCAAACCGGTAACAATGAATAGTGACATCGGGTCAAAATTCCTTGGAGCAGATCGAGAGTTCAAAGAGTATGTCGCAGCATGGAACCAAGAAAGAGTTGAAGAACCTTGGATTGAACAAGGGATCAAAAGGAAATTCAATCCGGCTGCTGCACCTCACGTTGGAGGAGTGTGGGAGCGACTAGTCAAAAGTTGTAAGAGGCAACCTATGCAGTCTTAGGAAACCGATCAGTTAAGGAAGACGTTCTCTCAACCACAATATGTCATGTTGAGCAAACATTGAAGGCAAGACCAATGACAGCAGTCAGTTCTGACGTGAAGGATTTAGACGCTATTACCTCAAGTCATTTCTTGCTTGGTAACAAAAAGATTTGTCTACCATATTTACCATGCCCAGAGGATTTCGTCGATCATCGAAAACTCTTTCGACAAACACAAGCTTACTCAAATCTCATCTTGGAAAAATTTTGAAAAGAGTATCTGCCAATTTTGAGCAGTCGAAACAAATGGAAAGGCGAATCCGACAGGAAGCTGCACCAAGGTGATCTCTGTTGGTTGGTCGAGGATAGTTGCAAACGAGGTTATTTCAAACTTCGCCGAGTTAAAGAAGGTTTTGCGTTGAGAAAAACATTTTGCGCCCATTTTCACCGCAATTTTTCATTAAATTCAAACATGCACCGCCTGGACTTGGGATTTGTTGACTAGATTAAAATTTTACACAGAAATTGACTGCTGAAAACCTCAATTCAATCGACCAGACAGTACGAAATTGTGTGTGTGCATCATTTGATAAGCCATATTTGAAAGAGTTAAAAGTGAATTGAAGAAAGAATCACAAAATGATTAATTGTTGAAAATCTTTCACTAAAATTAAGTTCATTCTCTTAATTCCGTAACATCTACAACATCCACTGCAAAAACTGAGAACGCTTTATTTGATTATGCCTCTGAAAAGAATTCTCCTTAAAAAATGAAGCAATATTAGACAATCAAGTGGGGGGTCAGACTCAACATATCATCTGAACAGTAATATCAATTACAAAAACTGAAGAACACTTCATTCGACTTGTGCAACAAAGTAGATTTCTGGGCCACAATTCAGAGATTCTGTTGTGTTTCATCTTATTGTAGCTTCGGGACTCTAGTACTATTATGTAACCAATCGATCTAACTGAATCTTAGTAAATTGTGTTGCTCTTTTTTTACAAATTATGTACAGCAAAATACAATTAGGTAGACGGCCCAGTAATCTCTTAAAATTTTTGAACTGCCAATGAGGTCTTAAGATATTAACAATTAGACGAGAAGACTTTTTCCATAACAGCCACATTTGGTTTTTTGCCTCCATTATAATGACAGGTGGCGTAATTCTGCCAACTTGCTTTCGAATTAGACGTCTTGGGTGGCTCAAACACTCGATTGCATAGTCATCGAGATTCTAACAAAGCATTTTGAATAAAATTTATGCAAATATCCTTGATAGTTGCGCATGTTGAAACAACAGCAATCTATCCTAATCAACTCTATGGAAAAAAGTTTATTTTTTCGGTAAGGCATCACCTATGTGACTTCCTTGCATCACTTTGTGATCCGTCAAAAGACCCTATCGTACAATATCATTGGCAAAATTGGGCACTAAGTAAAACAGATGGTTCAAATAGTTAACAAAAGTTTTGATATTCTCTGATGCCAGTTAATAACTATAATTGATCAATTATAGGAAAGATTTTTAAAAATTTTTGCGTATAAAATCAAATTGGTTTTGTGAACATGTTGAAATTGCAAATTTTCTTTTTTGCGCACACGAAGAATAAAATGTGGAGTGCAAATGCAATAAACTAATTTATGGTCTTCTGACTATATTGTTCGAAAATTTGTGGCACCACTCAATGGTTTCCAGGTGCCATATATGACCTAGTATGGTTTCCAGGAAAATTAAATCATAATAAAGCAACAAAATGGATCCTTCGAAACTCCACCGACTACAAAAACAGGCTTCTAATTCTTAATATTCTACCTATTGCGATGTACTTCGAACTCTGTCCCTTACTTTACTGTAATATTGCCGACGGCGAACACAACAACAATATAAATCAATTTATTAAGTACAAAACAAATCAAAGAACAAGACAAGGCACAAATAAAGATATTGTTGCAAAAACAAGACTATATAAAAGAGATTGTAGAACAACAAATCTAAGGAGCAGACCGCAAAGAAAAGGAAAGATGACCAAAATCTACACACAATTCTTTAAGAAACAGTTTATGGAGGTCGACTACTGAACCTGGAGAGTTTGTTGCTTATGTACCAACTGTGACATCCAAACAAAGCTCATCTAACTGACGAATAAGCGTGTGGGCCACCTCGGATGAATTCCAGAAGCCTTCTCTACTACTTCTACTTAAATGAAAATTATACATTTTTCTGGATTTGAAATTTTTTGTATGATCTTGGCATGATTTCGGAGATCTCATATATGACCTTGAATGATTACTAAGAATCATATATGATTTAATATTAATAATAATAACAATACTAATAATAATGGAATTTAGAGTTAGCACCCAAGGGAAGGAATATTTCCGTAGTTTCAGTTTTGCCAAAGAGTTTATTTCAGTTTAATAAGATTTTTGCAAATTGCACAAAGACAAGACAATCTCAATGTGCACACATTCTCAGGATCGTAATATTCGGTGAAGAAATTTGTGTAGACTTCTCTTATCTTTTTCTTTCTGCTTGCGGCTGGTTTAGAGTTGACACTTTGACCATTTATTCGACCAATGAGGTTCGCAAGGTAGACGCCTCCCGTCCAGAAGTTGCTCTCTTGTTTCTGTCCGGAGAATTTTCTGGTCTTGAAACGTCTAGTATCTCCCATTCTTGTGTTCTGGTCATGCTATTCGGTAGCCTGTATGAAATTTTGCCATTCAATTTTGTATCTGTCACTGACAGTGTCCAGAAATAACAACAGCACATGAAACTCATGATAGAGCGATAGAGGAAGGATATCTAGCCTGCGAAATCTGTCTTTGTATGTCAGTTGTCCAGTGGATGAGATCAATTTTGTAGCTTTCATCTGGATTGCTTCAACTTTCTTCAGATCTTGACGTTTGGTTTTCATAGAACTGACCCGTACGAGAGGATTGGTACGATATAGCTCCAATATAGATTTTTCTTAGCTGACAAGTCTGTTCCTCTTGCAAGGTTCCATTTGTTGAAGAAAACCTTCACCGCATTTTCGCATCGGCTGCTGGCGTTTGCAGTCCAGGCGAGATCCATGTGGATCATGATTCCAAGCTCCTTCTCCTTTTCTGGCTTTCCAAGCTTCCATCCATTTATTGTAACCTTCGTTTCTCCATTTATACAGAGGACTTTGCATTTGCTGATATTAAGTTTCATCAAATTTTCAGTGCACCGTTTCCAGACTTTAACAGCATCGATTCGCATCGAATTGCTCGATAAGTTATGACAAACATTTTTCCTACGTCAAAAAATTACCGAAATATGGGACGATCTATGCTTCAATGCGGAGTTAGTTCTGAAACAATCAAAAGCGCTGGACATAAATGAGTTCATGGATCCCGAAAACTTAAACACATGGTTTTTTTTATAAAACGCAAAACGGAAACGCTTTGACACAGAATTTCAAGCTCCAGACAAGCATGAATAACTACACAAATTTCAGCGTGACTTCATTATGTAGCAAGATCATGGCGTAAATTATTCGTCTAGATCGCATTCCAAATAGCTTTTGACAGCGTTCCACATCAAAGTTTACTTGGAAATCAAGTCAAATACGACATTCAAGTTAAAACCATTAAATGGATTTGAGACTACCTATTCAACAGAGCCATTTTGTAATTAGTAAAGTTACTTGATACGGGCACTATTTAAAAGTAAATTTTTTAGCGTGCATTCATAAGATCCGTGCTTTTCATTGTTGTTTCAATTTGAAAATTTGAATGTGTCTTGAAATTTTATGATTTGTTGATGATGTCAAGTTATAACGGACATTATTGAGAGACAAAGTTACAGCGCAACTCCAGAAAAACTTTTTTTGCTTTGTAAATGAAAAGATGCTGGTCTCTAGAATTCCAATTTGCCTAGTGGCACCACTTAAAGATAACAAGAAGATGTACAGGACGAGCGATACTTACTCAACAAACGTCAATAAAGCCCCGAGAAGTGTTCAAAATGAAAAAGACATCGAAGTAAGCCTCCACTGTTGATTTTTTTTCAGTGGGTGTATTACGAAAACCTAAAACAATGAAAAGTTAAAACTATCTATCCTTCTATCTCAGCAATCTTTGTAAATTTTTTAATAAAAAAAGCGAAATCATTAGTGTCGACCAAAAATTAACTAACAAACGTTGTAAGACTTGCTCAACAAAGATTGGAGCAAATTCGGCCATTTTCAATTGCGTAACATGTAGTGAGTGCATGCACCTTACAAAAATTACTGGCATAACCCAAGGCTATTGGCATCAGTAGCATTATGAAAAATGTTCTCCTAATATGCCAAATGTGCCTAGAGAGCTAAAAAAGAAGAACAAGGTACTTGATGTAATTGTAAGTTCGAGGACTAACGAAGACATCAGAGAGTATAATCAGGAAATTGTAAAAATAAAAGGGAAACTAATTGGAACCAACTCAAAGATATTAAAAGTGCTATTAAAATTAAAAGTGTACAACCCTCACCAGAAGTAAGAAAACCTGTATATGCATCACGAACACAACGAAAAATTCTGAAAAAGGAATACTATGATGGTATTCGATTCAGAGGCGTCCCTGAACTAATCTCCACAAATAGTAGAGACAGATACAAACACGATTTAAAAGAGGTGACAGCTATCGCAAAATATCTCAGAGTCAACTGCAATGTCACAGATTTGAAACGATTAGGCAAATATGACGAAGGAAAAAATGGAACATTGGTCGCTAATATAGACAGTGACTATGCAAAAAGGCAAAAGTCTAATTCTACTCTCGCTTTCAAAAATGAAAGGTTACGGCAAATCAGTTTTTACGAGTAAAGAACTCAACGCAAGCGAAAAAACCATCGAAAACGAGATTCTCCAGACAAGGAAAGAAATGATCAAAACAGGAACAAATTCTAAAAAACTTATATTTGTATACTCGTATCCCAGATAGAAGTCAACAGAAAGCAAAAAAATATCCAAATGAATTAAAATGCCATATTTTCAAACAAATGATTATTACACGCAGAATCGAAAATTTTAACTCTAAAACGGAGAACCAAGTTTGCACACTGTTCGTCAATTGAAAATGATCTAGGTATTTGCTTAACAGAAACCTGGCTCACTGGTGATATCACGGACGAAGCTCTTTTCCTTAAAGACTATACGATTCAAAGGAGAGACAGAAAAAGCGACCCGCAAAAAACTAAACACGGGGGAGTCCTCGTTGCCGTACGAAAAATACCTCATGAGATGGTTACTTTGAATTCTGAAAACGAATGCGTTGCTATCAATGTTAAGACAAATGATGTCTCAATATTGATTTGCTACTTATACAACCCTCCATAAAACAGTCAAACAGATGGTAGTCAAAATCCTTGATCTGCTTATCCAATCAACTGAATCAATATGCTAAAACGGAAAACAGCAACTCCATTTTTATGACAGGTGACTTTAATTTTGACAACCCAAAGTAGGAAACTGTAATTTCTAACAATGAGCAGGAAAACACTGTACTCGAGAGCCTAGGTAAACATGATTTCAAGGAAAATCTTAGACAAAAAGATAAGAATCAACTAGATATTTTCCTCGTTAATATTTCCAGCGACGAGATTAACTGTTCAGAAGTGACCGCACTTAACAGATCTTTCAGATCAGTTTATAAAGCTCGTAAAAAAGTTTTAAAACTACCACATAAAATTATTTTTAGATGTAAAAGACAAAATGATGCTTTCAATAAAGTCGGCTCAAACACGCTAAACGCAATCACAGCTGAAAATACTTTTAACCCTTACTTCTACAGTAACGTAGACGTACTTATAAAGCAATGGTACAAATGGATTGAAAATTGTTTTGGCAAGAAACTGTCCAAAGACAACTGAACACAGGGCGAATCTCCTGCCCTGGGATAAAAAGAAGCATCACGCTTAACTAAAACTATCACTACATTGAAAAGATTTTGAAAAATTCAAGTCTGGCGAAATTTTTAAAACTGAATAGAAAAAAAAGTCAATTACAAAAAAAGTATTTGAATTCCCAGCTGAATTTGAAGAAAAAGTTTTTCGCGGTAGAAAAATTTCAAATCTACAAAAATCTTTGTAATGCATCCATAAAAGTATTGGATTTCCCGAGACAATGAAATACGACGATGAAAAATGGATTGACAATGCACATAAAAAAAGGTTTTCAGCGACTTTTATGTTAGTGTTTTCTAAAAAGTAGTCAAGTTTTTGAAAATCGAACCTTCGCGAAAATACTTTATAACCTTGTGAACATAAGTGAAACAAAAATTTTTACAAATCCTACCGAAACTTGAAGCTAGTAAAGCACGTGGCCCAGACAACAGAGGTAATCTTGCGCTCAAAAACTTGCCAGCACTCTTGAAATCCTTACTGATAGTGTTTAAGGCTGCGCTAAAAAAGTTTTTTTCCCTCGTTTTGTAAAATAAGTGAAGTTAATCTCGTCTTTGAAGACGAAGACAGAACAGACGTGAAGGAATACAGACCTATAGGCCCTCTGCAAATTTTTAAAAAATACATATTTAAAAACAAATTTGACCTTGTAAAAACGACACTATACAATGCACTATATAATTCTGGAATAAAAATTGAATTGATCTTAGTGTAGTAAGTGTAAATAAAATGATGTAATTGTTGTTTCAACTGTAAACAATTCAAAGATTCGATGTTGTTTTAACTCATTTCTTAGAATTAGAGTCAAAGGCAAGTTTATACACTCTGTAAATGATTTCAATTAATTTTTAAAACCGAAGTTGAACGCAATGTTTGAAAACGTTTGTTTTTGTATTCAATTTATTTTTTAAATGACAATTATTTCTTCTCTGCAGCTTTATTTAATAGTAGTTTAGGTTTCAGTGTCCTGGCACTAGGATTGACATCCCTTTATTGGTCGACCTTTATGACGTTCTGTACAGGGATGCAGTTGTCGCAGTTGCAAAGGTCCACGTACAAGAATTGGCTTCAGAGTAATGTCTAAAGGAATTATTCCAGTATAATTCTGTTAATCGTTTTTTGTTTAAGCTTTCAATAACTAAATTTGTAACTTTCCGAATAATACTTAAAAGTTGACTAGAACACCTCCAAAATATTTCATCTGCCTTTTTTATTTTTTTCTGATAGATGATTATTAGCTCAAATTGTCTGGTATTTGGTTTATCATCACAGTTTTCGTTTTTAGTGATCGAAATGTTGACATTGTAATTTCCCGAGAGAAAAGCAATTAAGAGCAATAGATCACGTAGCTCTATATATAAGGAACGTGGAAAATGAGTTTTCCAAACTTTTTCTTGTAATTCAGTTCCCAGTTGCTTAGAATCCAACTGATGGCTTTCTTTTGACCGCGCTCAGTTTCTTTCGTCTCCGTTTTGTTAGCAAACCAGGCATGAGTTGCATATTTAACAATAGCTATCACATATTCTGCGTACGCATTGAGTTTCGGACTTAGATTTGTGGACGATGAAGTGTTTCTTTCGTGGACGCTGATGTGTTTTTTTAAGAAGTAGAACGCTTTCATTGCCTCTGAGCACCTTCTTTCGTTATTAGGTTTCCAGTTGAGCTTTGGCGCTATTGTAATGTGAAAATCTGTTTGTTCACTCTGGTAAAGTTTTGCTGTTTAAACTTAAATTGGGTTTGCCTTGTCTTTTGACTGGCAAGATAGAACACTAATTTTCAATTTATGTCATTTTAATGTTTAAACACCATTCTTCTATTTGATTTTTATTGTCTTGCAAGTTTCCACTGCTCGTTGCAATAATCTTGAAATCGTCTGCCTTAACCCCGGGTTACTTTTAGAGGAAGATCGTTAGCAAAAATGATGAATAGACCTGGACGAAGTAGTGTTCCTTGTGGGAAAATCACTTGTTACCAGCACTGTTTCAGAGTGAAAATCATTAAGGTTTACATAATGTTTTCATTTACTTAAATAGCTGGCAATAATTTTCATGAGATTACCAACATTGCCATGCATTTCAATTTTCCTGATAAGATGTCATGTGGAACGCTATAGAAGGCTTTTTTGATGTCCATATACATAACCAAGAGTTCTTCTTCATTACCGTCAAAATTGTTGTAAAGATGATTTAGGATCAACACCCTCTGCGTTATCACCCACCTGTGTCTTCGAAATCCATGTTGTGCATTGTGTAGTGTCGTTTTTACAATGTCATATAGTTCGTTAAATATAACTTTTTCGAAAACCTTTGATGTGTTGCGTTGCAGAGAAGGTTTATAGGTCTGTATTGTTTCGCGTCTGCTCTGTCTTCGTCTTTAACCATCTTCGATTTTGAGCTGTGATTGCGTTTAGCGTGTTCGAGCAGACTTTAATGAAAGCATCATTTTGTCTTTTACATCTAAAAATATTTTCATGTAGTTGTAAAACTTTTTTACAAGCTTCATAAACACATCTGAATGATCTGTTAAGTGCAGTCACTTCTGAACAGTTAATCTCGTTGCTGGAAATTTTAACGAGGAAAATATCTAGTTGATTTTTATATTTTTGTCTAAGATTTTCCATGAAATAATGGTTACCCAGGCTCTCGGGTACCGTGTTTTCCTGCTCATTGTTAGAAATTACAGTTTCCTACACTGGGTTGTCAAAATTAAAGCCCCCTGTGATAAATATCGAGTTGCTGTTTTCCGTTTTAGCATATTGATTCAGTTGATTGGATAAGCAGATCAAGGACTCCGACTACCATCTGTATGACTGTTTTTTGGAGGGTTGTAGAAGTAGCAAATCGATATTGAGACACCATTTGTCTTAAAATTGATAACAACGTATTCATTTTCAGTATTCAAAGTAGCCCCTTCATGAGGTATTTTACGTACGGCAATGAGGACTCCCCGTGTTTAGTTTTGTGCGGGTCGCCTTTTCTGTCTCTCTTAAGAATCATGTAGTCTTTAAGGAAGAGGGCTTCGTCCGTGATATCACTAGTGAGCCAGGTTTCTGTTAGGCAGATATCTAGATCGTTTTCAATTGACACAGTTTGCAAACTTACTTATCCGTTTCAGATCAATTAGGCTTCGTATCCTATTGGTTAAAATTTTCAATTCTGCGTGTAATAGTCATTCGTTTGAATTTGGGGCATTTTCATTCAATTGGATATTTCTTCATACAGTGTTGACTTCTATCTGGAATACGAGTAGACAAATATAAGTTTTGTAGGATTTGTTCCTGTTTTGATCATTTCTCTCCCTGTTCGGAGAATCTCGTTCTCGATAGATTTTTCACATATGTTGAAGTTTTTACTCATATAAACTGGTTTAATGCAATCTTTCATTTTTGCAAGCGAGAGTAGAATCAGCCTTTTTGCATAGTCACTCTATTTTAGCGACCAATGTTCGACTTTTTCCTTCCTGATATTTGCCTGATCGCTTTAAATCTGTAACATTGCACGTGACTGTAAAATGTTTTGCGATAGTTTTCACCTCTTTTAAATCGTGTTCGTATCTAATTCTACTATTAGTGGAGATTAGTTCAGGGCTACCTGTGAATCGAGTACCATCATAGTTTTCCTCTTTCAAAATTTTTTGTTTTGTTCGTGGAGCATATACAGGTTTCCTTACTGCTGGTGAGGGTTGTACACTTTTGATTTTAATAGCTTTTTCTGTCTGTTTGAGTTGGTTCCCAGTTAACTTTGCTTCCCCTCTTATTTCAACAACTTCCTGTTTAATTTCTCTGATGGTTTTGTCAGTCCTCGAACTAACAATAACATCAAGTAGCTTGTTCTTCTCTATTAGCTCTCTAGGCACATTTGGCATATTAGGAGAACATTTTGCATAATACTACTGATGACAATAATAGCCTTGGGACATGCCAGTACATTTTTTTGTAAGGTGCTTGCACTGACTACATGTTAAGCAATGGAAAATGGCCGAATTTGCTTAAATTTTTGTTGAGCAAGTCTTATAACGTTTGTTAGTTAATTTTTGGTCGCCAATAATGATTTCGCTTTTTTATTAATGAATTTACTTATACAACAGATTGTTGAGATAGAAGAATAGATAGATTTAAATTTTCAGTGTTTTAGGTTTTCGTAATACGCTCACTGAAAAAATATTAACAGTAGACGTTTACTTCAATTTTTTTTTATTTTGTACATTTATCGGGGCTTTTTTGACGTTTGTTGACTAAGTATCGCTCGTCCTTTACATCTTGTTATCTTTAAGTGGTGGCACTTGGCAAATTGAAATTCTAGAGACCAGCATTTTTTTTTTACATGGCAAATAAGTTTTTCTGGAGTTGCGCTGTAACTGTTTCACTCAATAATGTCCGTTATAACTTGACATCATCAACAAAAACACAAAATTTCTAGATACATTTAACCTTTCAAATTGAAACAACAATGAAAAGCACAGATCTTATGAATGCACGCTAAAGAATTTTGTTAACTAGTGCCCATATCAATTAACGTTACTAATTACAAAATGTCTCTGTTGAAGAGGGAGTCTCAATTCCATTTAAAGGTTTTAACTTGAGTGTCGTATTTGACATAATTTCCTAGTAAACTTTGATGTGGAAGGCTGTCAGAGGCCAGTTGGAATGCGCTGTCAAAAGGTTATTTTCCATCGTTTTGGAAAATAAGTGAAGTTATTCCCGTCTTCAAAGACGAAGACAGAGCAGACGTGAAACAATTCAGACCTATAAGCCTTCTCTGCAACACATCAAAAGTTTTCGAAAAAGTAATATTTAACGAACTATATGACATTGTAAAAACGACACTACACAATGCACAATATGGATTTCGAAGACACGGGTCGGTGGTAACACAGATGTTGCTGTTCCTAAATCATCTTTACAATAAATTTGATGGAAATGAACAAGAATTTTTGGTTCTGTATCTGGACTTCAAAAAAGCCTTCGATGGCGTTCCACATGACATCTTGCTACAGAAAATTGAAATGCTAGGCATTGGCGGTAACTTCTTGAAAATTATTGCCAGCTACTTAAGTAAAAGAAAACAATACGTAAAGCTTAATGGTTTTAACTCTGAAACAGGGCAAGTAACAAGTGGTGATCCACAAGGATCACTACTAGGTCCACTTCTATTCATCATTTTTGTTAACGATCTTCCTCTACAAGTATCTAATTGTGAAACCTTTGGTTATGCAGAAGATTTCAAGCTCGTTGCAACGAATAGTGAAAACATGCAATACGATATAAAACAAATAGAAGAATGCTCTTTAAACAATAAAATGACATTAAATGAAAATAAGTATTATATCTTGCCAATCAAAAGTCAAGACGTTCCCAAGTTAAATTTAAACAACAAAACTTTACTTTATCAGAGCGAGCAAAAAGATCTAGGCATTAAAATGGCGCCAAAGCTGAACTGGAAACCTAATGTCGAAAAAAGGTGCTCAAAGGCACTGAAAGCGTTTTACTTCATAAAACGAAACACTTCAACGTCCACGAAACTAAGCTCAAAATTCAATGCGTACGCAGGATATGTCGTACCATTTAAAGGTTTTAACTTGAGTGTCGTATTTGACATGATTTCATAGTAAACTTTGATGTGGAAGGCTGTCAGAGGCCAGTTGGAATGCGCTGTCAAAAGGTTATTTTCCATCGTTTTGGAAAATAAGTGAAGTTATTCCCGTCTTCAAAGACGAAGACAGAGCAGACATGAAACAATTCAGACCTATAAGCCTTCTCTGCAACACATCAAAAGTTTTCGAAAAAGTTATATTTAACGAACTATATGACATTGTAAAAACGACACTACACAATGCACAACATGGATTTCGAAGACACAGGTCGGTGGTAACACAGATGTTGCTGTTCCTAAATCATCTTTACAATAAATTTGATGGAAATGAACAAGAATTTTTGGTTCTGTATCTGGACTTCAAAAAAGCCTTCGATAGCGTTCCACATGACATCTTGCTACAGAAAAATGAAATGCTAGGCATTGGCGGTAACTTCTTGAAGATTATTGCCAGCTACTTAAGTAAAAGAAAACAATACGTAAAGCTTGATGGTTCTAACTCTGAAACAGGGCAAGTAACAAGTGGTGATCCAAAAGGATCACTACTAGGTCCACTTCTATTCATCATTTTTGTTAACGATCTTCCTCTACAAGTATCTAATTGTGAAACCTTTGGTTATGGAGAAGATTTCAAGCTCGTTGCACCGAATAGTGAAAACATGCAATACGATATAAAACAAATAGAAGAATGCTGTTTACACAATAAAATGACATTAAATGAAAATAAGTGTTATATCTTGCCAATCAAAAGTCAAGACGTTCCCAAGTTAAGTTTAAACAACAAAACTTTACTTTACGAGAGCGAGCAAAAAGATCTAGGCATTACAATGGCGCCAAAGCTGAACTGGAAACCTAATGTCGAAAAAAGGTGCTCAAAGGCACTGAAAGCGTTCTACTTCATAAAATTAAACACTTCAACGTCCACGAAACTAAGCTCAATACTCAATGCGTACGCAGGATATGTCGTACCAATTGTTACATATGCAACTCAAGCCTGGTTCGCTAACAAAACGGAGACGAAAGAAATTGAGCGCGCTCAAAAGAAAGCTACCAGTTGGATCCTAAACAACTGGGAACTGAATTACAAGAAGAGGCTTGGAAAGCTCAATTTACTTCCTCTCTCCTTATATATAGAACTACACGATCTACTTCTCTTAATTGCTTTTCTCAGGAAATTACAATATCAATATTCTCTTAATTGCTTTTCTCTCAGGAAATTACAGTATCAATATTCCGATCAATAGAAACCAAAACTGTGATGATCAACCAAATACCAGACAATTTGAGCTGATAAACATTAATCAAACAAGAACGAAAAAGCAGATGAAAATTTCTGGAAGCATTCTAGTCAACTTTTGAATATTATCTGTAAAACCACAAATTTAGCTATTGAAAGCTTAAGCAAAAAACGATTAACCGAATTATACGAATTATTTCTCTAGACAGTATTCTGAAGCCAATTCTTGTACGTGGACCTTTTTGTGCAACTGCAACAACTGCAATCCAGTACAGTAGGTCAAATTAGCCAGCCAATAAAGGGATGTCAACCCTAGTGCCACGACACTGAAGCCTAAACTACTACTACTACTACTATCTATACGATGTCGATTTTATTACTATTTTCGGCTCTTGACTCAAATCATCCATGGCTGCCATTTTTTGAACAATCTGTCATAAAAGGATATCGGCTGTTCGGTATTAGGCTGCTTCATGACAGTAACTGAAGTTTAGGTTTCCTATTATTTTACTCGATGATCGTGCTATATAATGAAGTCAGGCTGAAATTTGTGTAGTTATTGATGTTTGTCTGGAGCATGAAATTCTGTGTCAAAGCGTATCCGTTTTGCGTTTTTTAAAAAAAATCGTGGGTTCAAGTTTTCGGGATCCATGAACTCATTTATGTCCAGCGCTTTTGATTGTTTCAGAACTAACTCCGCATTGAAGCATAGATCGTCCCATATTTCGGTACATGCTGTTTGCCAAAATCTCAAACTTCAGGAGTCTGATTTGTGAAGACCAACAAAACTTTTTTTCGGTTGTGTCTTTGCGCATTTTCCGATTTCTTGTTAATGCTGAAAAGTGATGGTACACGTGATTATTCTTTCTTTGCTTTTTCAAATTGCATAATTTCTGTAGTTGTTATGGATCTAGTTTTTAGTAGACATCTTCCACATCTGCTTTTTTTCAGCAAGTACCTCTGTTATTTCTTGTGGGATATTGTGTTTGCGGTTTAATTTGATTTTCGTCACGAGAACGTGTTGACTCATTTTTATAGACTCGTAGATTGCTTAAATTGCGTTCCGTTCAGTTGCGTTTGCATTTCAAATTATTGTTTCATTGTTTTGCAACCGAATTCATTCCGACATGTTGTCTAATCCCTGGACATGGCCTTAAGCAAAGCGTGGTCTCCTTGTCCCAGAGAAGGTTTTTGATCAATCATTGTAAGTTCCAGCGACGTGACGTCCAGCAGAAGATTCAAAAATGGCGGTTTGTTGCATGACAAAACCCGTGGGTATCTCTACGTATTGATCTAAGCAAAACTTTTTAACCGCTTCTAAAAGTGAACGTAATTTTTTGACGTAGGAAAACTTTTTGTCGTAAATTAAAGAGCCTTCTTTTCCTGCAATAAAAGCGCTTTTTGTCGTTACGCGCCTAAAAATACTCTAAAAAGTTTGGCTACAGTTTGCAAAGCTATGTCATTTGATTCATTGACCCGGTATTTTCTGTTATATGTACTGCTTTGACCGGGTATACTGCATTTCACAAACGGAGGTCGAAACAGCTCTCAAAAATCTGCACCTTGGGAATGCTAAAGACCCAGATGGAAACTGCCTCTCAAACGACCAGCTCGATCTCTCAAGCTTGTTTTCAACACAATCACGAATAAGCACAGGTTTCCAGCCGAATGGAAAACTAGCAATATCAGTCCGCGTTACAAGGACGGAGACAAACAATGTATCTCCAATTATCGCCTCATCTCCCTCTTAGCTTGTGTCTCTAAAGTTCTGGAGTCCCTGATTTTCGACAAACTATACAGCGCAGTTGGGAGTGTTATACGTCCTGAACAGTACGGCTTCACGAAACAAAAATCAACAGTCACGCAAATGATTCTCTATCTAAGAGCACTCTTTGACAATCTGGACGCAGACACTCTTGCAACAACCTATTTGGACTTTTAAAAAACCTTTGATAAAGTTGGATAAACCTTTGGAGCTCTGGAGCTGATTGAGAGCTACCTGCAGGGACGGAAACAAAGAGTACGAATAGGAAACGCAGTGTCATCTGAGCTCGATGTTCCAAGTGGAGTGCCACAAGGCTCAGTACTAGGACCCCTTCCTTTCGTTCTTTTCATCACAGATCTGCCTCAATGCGTAGTATCTGATTGCTATGGCTATGCTGACGACTATAAAATTGTTGGCACCAACATCATGCAAATCAAATCGATGCTGTTAAAGTCTGGAAATGGTGCACTGAAAATTAGGTGAAACTTAATATCAGAAAATGCAAAGTCCTGTATAAATGGAGAAACGAAGGTTACGATAAATGGATGGAAGCTTGGAAAGCCAGAAAAGGAGAAGGAGCTTTGAATCATGATCCACATGGATCTCGCCTGGACAGCAAACTCCAACAGCTGATGCGAAAAAGGCGTTGAAAGCTTTCTTCACCAAAAGGAACCTTGCAAGAGGAACAGCCTCGCAAGCTCAGAAAAATCTATCGGAGCTATATCGTACCAATCCTCTCGTACGGGTCAGTTCTATGAAAACCAAGTATCAAGATCTGAAGAAAGTTGAAGCAATCCAGATGAAAGCTACGAAATTGATCTCATCCACTGGACAACAGACATACAAAGACAGATTTCTCAGGCTAGATATCCTTCCTCTATCGCTCTATCATGAGCTTCATGTGCTTTTGTTTTTTCTGGACATTGTCAGTGACCGATACATTGAATGGCGAAATTTCATGCAGGTTACCGAACAGCATGACCAGAACACAAGAAGGGGAGATACTAGACGTTTCAAGACCAGGAATTTCTCGGAACAGAAACAGGAGAGCAACTTCTGGGCGAGAGGCGTCTATCTTGCGAACCTCATTGGTCGAACAGTTAGTCAAAGTGTCAACTCTAAACCAGCCGCAAGCAGAAAGAAAAATATAACAGAAGTCTAAACAAATTTCTTTACCGAATATTACGATCACGAGAATGTGTGCACATTGAGATTTTCTTTGTGCACTTTGCAGAAATCTTATTAAACTGAAATAAACTCTTTGGCGAAACTGAAACTCCGGGAATATTCCTTCCCTTGGGTGCTGACTCTAAATTCCATTATTATTAATATTAATAATAGGTCATATATGATTCTTAGAAATCATACAAGGTCATACATGAGTTCTCATACCGAGATCATACCAAAAATTCTAAAAATCCTAAAAAATGTATGATTTTCATTTTTGTAGAAGTAGTAGAGAAGGCTTCTGGAATTCATCCAAGGGTGGCCCACACCCTTATTCGTCACTTAGATGAGCTTTTTGTGGATGTTACAGTTACTACATAAGCAACAAACTTTGCAAGTTCAGAATTCGATCTCCAATTAATCGTTTCCCAAGGAATTGTGTGTAGATTTTGTTTATCCTTCCTTTTATTTTTGGTCCTTAGATCTGTTGTTCTACAAAAAATATTATATAAGGTTGCTGTTCTTATCCAAAAATTTTCATCTCTTTTACATTGTCTTGTTTTTGCAACAATAATTGCATATGTGCCTTGTCTTGTTCTTTTAATAAACTGATTTATACCTATATTGTATTCGCCGTCGGCATTATTAAAGTAAAGTAGGAGACAGTGGAGTTCCAATTACATCGCAATAGGTTTTTGTAGTCGATGGAGTTTCGAAGGATCCATTTTGTTGCCTCATTATGATTTAATCTGGTATTCTGATTTGATTCGCTTTAATCAATTCATCTTCAATGCTATCGAATTTGAAAAATTTTTCTGGAAACCATACTTGGTCATATATGGCACATAAACCATTGAGTGGTTCAACAAATTCTCGAACATTATATTCAGAAGACATATTAAATTATTGTATTGCATTTGCATTCCATATTTGATTCTTTGTGTGCGCAAAAAGGAAAATTTGCAATTTCAATATGTTCACAAACCAATTTGAGTTTATATGCAAAATTTTAAAATGTTTCCTATAAATGAGCAATTTAAGTAGAAAATTACATTTGTCAACAAATATATTGTCGACGTTTCAATTTTTGATGTGCCTTTTTTATGCAACCGTGTGCTTGAGCGTTATGGTTTGGTGTATGACTGTGAATTATGAATAGGTTACATGACTCTGATGAAGTTAGTTATGTTCCAGCATTGCTTCCATAGTTGAAACAAAAAACTCAAGTGTTGTTGTTTCTTTTAGAAATCTACCCTAGTTGGTTCAAGAGAGTGCTTACTTTCACCTCGGATTCCAATAACTCTTTTGAAGATCTTTTCGATAATCTATATGGCGGGAACGAATTTCAAAACCTGTCCGGGGGAAATTATATTAGCGAAAATATACACGATGAATTGTCGCAGTCCTCGGAAATCATTGTTATTCTGTTCAACAGAAGAAATAAAACGGTGGCCGAAGTAAGATTCCGAGGCGTGAACCATTTTTCCAATTGGTTTCGTGCTGAAAACATCATCAGCTCGTACCCTTGGGCCTTGACGCAAACGAGTGGATCTGCTAACTTTTCATTCGGCTATAGCAACGGAAGGTTTCGCTTCAGCATTCTAGAAAGCGATAATAATTCATCGAGACCTGATCCAAGGAAAGAAAAATATTTATACTTAAAGATCAAGTATTTCCATTGCCAAAGCAATGGCAATGAAAACCAAACAAAATCGAGCTGTATTCATTACTCGCCCACGGAAAAGGCACTGTCAAAAGAATATTCTAATGAAGCGTCTTATATCTTGATTATTCGAAAGCCCTTGAACTATTATATTGACATGCAGCTTGTTTTTCGATATACTACCGGAACAGTTTTTTCATCATTGGAAAATTTCTTTTTCGGCTATAATACTGCGTCGAAAAGACCCTATGACCATAAACTGTTCAGATCTTTGAATATGGAGCAAGAATTAATGGTTTCGCAAGTTGTCGCAATAGCGTTCTATCCACACGATGAAAGTGAATGGACCTCGTTGGATTATTATTGGTTTTGGGATAAAATAGTCACTTTTTCTGATATTTTTGAAAGTATCCAATCAGGAGCAGCAGTGGTTGAAATCTATCACGTTCCACTTGTGAAGCTATTTACATACACAAGTGGATGTGGAATTTTGTTCAGACCATTTTACAACTCGGGGAAATTCGAAAGTATCGGACATGCAAATCTGCCGGAAAAATTTGATCATGACACAGCCTTCCGGCATTACGATTTCACTAAAATCAAGAGCACCAGATCTAACGGAATCAAATTTCTGCTCTTTGATGACAAGGAAATTGTGCAGCAAATTTTGTTTCATATTAGCGATGAAAATAGTTGGTTTTCATTGCAAAACGTCATTGCGACTTCTTCCTGGAACTTAAGCCGGGTTCAAAATATGAAATTTGAAGACATTGATCGTAAATATACTGATGAGCAATTTTTCAGCGTGTTCTACGGAGGGGACATTTGCAATTCGGATAAAGGATTCATGTCTGGATCGTGTGGTGATCTGTGTCCACGAGATAAAAACTTCATGCAAGAGGAATGTATAATACTCTACACGTCCAAGTACGGCGGTGATCTGGCAGAAAATTTCAGATTAGCGACCAAAGTAGAACTGTATCTCATTCAACAGCATTCTTCTAAAAATTGGCAAACAGTATTTTGGGTAGACGCGTTCTGTGGTATTGATGTCCACAAGTATTTCCAAAAAGGAACAGCAGTTCCTGCTCACGATGGAATAAGGAATTTAGATCATTCTAGATTCTTCCGAGATCCAAACCTTCAAGGGAAAATGGAGAACAGTGATGTGATGAAGCTGCTCGTGTACGATTTTGATGGCGAAGATATTGTCGTAGACCTGCATTTGTCGCAAGGATCAATTGCGTATGCATCCCATTGGCCAACAGAAATGTATTTTCAATTCGGGAAATATATTGATGGAATTTTTTCCAGTTTCTTCTCCTTAACGGCCAGTGACGATAGGATTTCTTGCGAAACTCTATCGTGGTGTACGGCTGTTTCGGTAAAAAAATCAAATATAACATCTGAAAATTGTACCTTGAAGAACTGGTGGAATCATCCGCAAGTTATGGAGAGAAATATGCAAGAAGCAGTGAAATTGAGACCCCCTGCTTTCTTTTACACGGATGGGGAGAAACCAGAGCGTACGGAAGACATGAAAATGTCTGGAAAGATTGAGATTCAAGTAACAATCGACCCTTCCCATTCTGGTAGATAGAATAACAATTTATTTGAAGTTCTAAATAGTTCATGACTATTATTAGAAAATTGTGTATTTATTACAGTAAAATGCAGAAAGAACTAAGTTCTATTACACCGAAGTTGCTCCGAATTTACGTTCACTTCGCAAGTTTTTCCTCTATTTGCAGAAATAGCATTTTTTAAGCGTCTACTTTGACAATATGATTAGTTATGTTCACAAAACGCAAAATATGCAGATTTAGACTTGATTTAATAGAGAAAATTGATCATCAAAAAATTTCATGGCTAATAAATATAGAACCAAAAGATTAAAAACTTAAGACCAAAAATTCATAAAACGAAGAGGTGGGGCCAAGATTTTGGCTAAAATCAACGAAGTAAGGAGATGATAAGAAGATGCAATTTTTTAATCTCAATGCTTTCCGAAAAAAAGCCACTTAAAAGATGCCGTCATCGGCTTAAAATGAGTCAATGTTTTAATTCTAAATACTCTCCGAAATAAAGTCAAGTTTAAAAAAAAAATCTGAAATTTACAAAATGGACATTTCTTGAACGATACTACTTCTTATGCGGAAAAGGACTATCGGCGAGATTTAACTGACTAGAGGATACCCTTTATGTACTCGTTTCTCCTCGCTTTCAAATGCTGTTGGAACAAAAGAGCTCAATTTCACAAATGCTACCAAGATATTGGCATTTATTAATTGCTCTCAAACGAAGTTTGTAGCAATTATATTAGTCCTGTCGGTCTTTTTTATGCAATTTTTCGCTTGACCGATTTTTCGTCTGACGCTTTTGACTTTTCGTCCTCAAAAACGGGACAAGCAGTTATCGCCCAGCGGACATTAAGTGCTCTTAGAGCCTTTCAGCTCTGTTTCTGCTAAAAACTGTTTTAGAGACTTATACTTAAGGTGTGAAGGGCGGTTCTTATAGGTTGAAGACACCCCCACTATTGCCCCCACCCCACCGCGCTGTTTCCCCCACCACCTCCCTCCCCATCAGCCCTTGGTGCACCGCCCTTATTAGATGGATAATAAGTTACTGAAAAGTTTTTATTTGCCATGGAATAGCATTCAATTTTTTAATATGACCAATTTTAGCGATTTTTTCTTTTTTATAAAACTTGCATTTTTTTTCAAGTTTTTTAAAAAATTTTTGTTGTTTTTTAGGTTTCTCCAACCTTAAGAGCCAAGGAACCTCCTGTAGGGTTTGACAATAGGTTACTGTATAGTTTCTAAATGTAATGGAATGTTTTTCAAGATTTCAACACCACGAATTTTAGCATTTTTTATAAAACTTTTTTTACAAAACATTTTTCAAGTTTTTTTGAAAAATTTTTGTTGTTTTTTAGGTTTCTCCAACCTTAAGAGCCAAGGAACCTCCTCTAGGGTTTGACAATAGGTTACTGTATAGTTTCTAAATGTAATGGAATGTTTTTCAAGATTTCAACACCACGAATTTTAGCATTTTTTTACAAAACTTTTTTTACAAAACTTTTTTTTCAATTTTTTTTGACATTGATTGTCATTATTCAGGTTTTCCCAACAGTAAATCTCGGCTAGGTTTTAATAATAAGTTACCGAAAAAAAAGATTTTTGGCGATGGATTGTTTTTCAACTTTTTTTATCACAAAATTTAGCAGTTTTTTATGCAACTTGCAATTTTTTTTCAAGTTTTTTTTTGTCGTTTCGTTAGGTTTATCCAGCCTCAACAGCCAATAGCGTCCTATATGGTTTGATTATAGGTCACTGCATAGCTTATAGATGTAATGGAATGTTTTTTCAAGATTTTAATATCCAATTTTCTAAAAAATTTTTTGCAATTTTTTCAAGTTCCGGCACCAGGGTTCTAGGGACCTCCTCCAAATTAATAAGCTGTCACATAATTTTTAGAATTATTGGAATGGTTATCAATATTTTCATTACTCCAGCTTTACAAATTTTTTGATAGTTTAATTTTCAAATTTTCGGAAAATTATTCATGTTCCAAGTTTATGGATCTTTATGAGCCAGTGAAACTATTTAAAGCTTGAAATAGGGATTCTGGATAGTCTCTTGAGACAATGAAATGGTTTTGATGATTTTGATTTCTTGAATTTTAGCAAGTTTTTGTTAAAATTTGCTGTTGCTTTCAAAATTTTTGAATATTTTTGTCCTTTTCTTGAGTTCAACGATCATTACTGGCCAACGAAGCTTTTCAAGTCTTGCAGATGGGTTACTTCGCATAACGCCAGAGATTATAAAAATAGTTTTGAACATTTTTACTACAAAATGTGGAAGCTTTTCTTTCAAATTTGCAATTTTGCAAATTTTTTTAATATCAGTTTTTTGATTTTTTTTTACTAACATGGCTAAAGAAATTAAAAACTGCGGAGTTGAATCAAGCTAAAGCTAGCTTCACTAAACCGTGGCTAGCTACTGACGAAGCCAACCGCTCGCCGGTCGTTTGAGAGCAATTTGCCCGACGTTAATCGGTTATGTGTTCATCAAATGTTTTTAATGATACCTGAAAAAATTCAAACTTTTGACGCAACAGACTTGATCAAGCAGGAAACTCGGTGTACTTGGATTTTTGCAATTTGAGGAAGTTGGAAAGAGCAGGAAAATAGCAGTAGCATTTTTGGTTTTTATGTGGAAGCCTACTTTTTTCTTCGGGTTTTGAATACACTATGGTACCAAAAAGCTACGTACACCTGAAGAATTTTTGAGCGCCACGAGTATGAAAAAAAAATTGTATAGCAGTTATATTGACTTCAAATCAGTTCTATGGTAACTATTCATTTAGCATTTTCTAAAAACATCTATTGGAGGAATTGCGCAGTTTTCATAAAGGTTTCTAGCGACATCTGAGTCTATTTAGCTTCAAGATTCAGTCTTATTTTTCTAAATTTTTGTCCAAACTGACTGAAAGTCTCACTCGTCTTCTCAGGAAAATGGCGAATAATCTTTGATTTATGCCCAGGGGTTTCAGCTTGTTGAAAAAATAAGGCACTTGAAATGCATATTTTCGTAATTTCTACTACAAACAGCGTTTAGCATGTTGGGACCTCTAGCCGCCCTCGTCTTCTCAGCAGGCTACTATTGCGCTCTTGTTTTACAACTCAAAGAATATGAATTTTATTGGGGGCATTTTCCATTTAATATCTGTTCACACATATTTTCTTGATTTTTGAAGTCAAATTGAAATAAATATTTTGGTCCGACCGAAACAGGAGTTGGAGCGAAAAAGCAGTTGGTTTTGCGGCGTGAATTCTTTTTGCTCTAATTTCCATGTAGAGAGAAAATGGTGTTTGGACAAAAATGGGCTCTCTTTAGTGGTTTTTTGTTCACATGCAGCCTTTGGATATTTTTCACTGGTTTTTTGTTTATTTTTTTAATCTGTTTTTTTTCCTCAATGGTATTCTTAATCCATTATAATTGTAGTGTTTTATTTAGTCATTGAAAATTCTCTGAACTGTGTCAGGACGTGTCCTGCTTTGTTTTTTCACTTCGTCGAGTAAAAATTTGTTTCGCGTTACCTCATTTTGTCGCTTCTTTTACATTTTGCGTAGTGTTTGTGACTTCTCTGGACTAGTTTTATTCTTCTCTCTCTCTCTCTCTCTCTCTCTCTCTCTCTCTCTCTCTCTCTCTCTCTCTCTCTCTCTCTCTCTCTCTCTCTCTCTGCACGAAGTGCTTTCAAACAGCAGTTGCTCAGCAAATATATTGGACATGATCGGTGTCATAAAAGCGAAATCAAGAAACGAAACGGGGTTAACACTAAGACCAATTTTAGATGCAGGCTAATTGAACTTATAAATCTTAGTTACCATCTCTAATGCTTATTGGCTTTGATACTCGCCCTTGTATCATCCCAACAAGAGGCAGGAGTATGGCGGAATGAAATCAATATAGTTCGCACTTTAATTTTTTTGTGCATCAATCAATTTTTTTCGATTTCCTTTGTTCTGGCGATCCTAATCGGGGTTATGAGAATCAATGGCGGCTTTTTTCCTGCAACATTGCCGGTACGTTTTGTAAAGGTATCTATATAAATTGACTAAAACTTGCTTCGAATTTCAGTTTTAAATGTTTTACATAACTTCTGTGAAGTCAATTAACTCCAAATGTTTAGCAAGCAGTTACTTGTTCAGGCGTTTGGCATCACTTTCATCCAAAAATGTCATCGCAGGTTTATACGTTGATGCCGACGGTAATCCCAATGCGAGTGGGGCATTTGAAAAGAGCAGTCAGCTAGAAACTAGCGTAAAGAACAGCGTGACAACTTTTCTGAAAGACAAACAGATGTTGATAAAGCCCGGTACATCCAGAACTTTATGTTGGCCAGGGAAAACTATGCCATACAAAACGCTCAGGTCAGTGAAATAAATTAGTTGTCGCCCTCACAAATAATCGTTCACGAAATTGTAACAGAAAAGGGGCTGTTATTAATTGCTCTCAAACGAAGTTTGTAGCAATTATATTAGTCCTGTCGGTCTTTTTTATGCGATTTTTCACTTGACCGATTGTTCGTCTGACGCTTTTGACTTTTCGTCCTCAAAAACGGGATAAACAGGTAGCGCCCAGCGGGCATTAAGTGCTATTAGAGCCTTTCAGCTCAAACTGTTTTGGAGACTTATACTTATGGTGTTCACTATTTTCTTTATTATTTTAATCAGTTTTTTTGCTATGTTGTAAACCGTGGATCCCCAGAGGTTGAATTGAAACTTCATGCGACTTCATAAAAATAATGAGAAACGAGATCTCATCATAAAGAACTTGACTCAGAAATGGAAGCTGAAATGGACCTTAAATTTTTCTTTCATGAAAAAGGAGCGTAGTTTGTTGTTCAGTATTATTTCTTGTATTAAGCCGCGCCATATAACTTGCGAGAACAAAGAAGGAGGGTTTCTGAACTGATTTGACGTTCGGGTAGGGCAGTTATTCTTCAAAAGTGTTATTACATCAGTGCAACTCACTTTACTCCTTTTGTAACAGGTTCGACAAAATTTATAAAGGTTAAGTCAAAGAGAAGAATGTTAAGCTTAAAATCGTTCGTGCTTTCCCAAGACCGTGTTCGTGAAAATTAGCACTCCAAATGCAGAAATGGGTGGAAACTTACTCCTTATATTGACAATATGTGTTCGAGTGCTTCAGCTGTATGTCTATCTGCTCCGATAATTGAAAGAAATTATCTGTATTCAACTTTTTTATGGTTAATATCCGCGTCAGCAATTTCAGGCGGCTATTATAGCGCTCCTAATTTTGTTTACAGATCAAAGAATTTGAATTGTATTGGGGCGCTGTCTTTTTAAGATCTGTTCACACATTTTCATCATTTTTGAAGTCAAATTGGAGTAATGATTTTGGTCACGCCGAAGCAGGAAGTGGAGCGAAAAAGCGAGTGGTTTTGCGGCGTGAATTTTTTTGCTCTAATTTTAAAGTAGAGTGAGAAAACGGTGTTTGAACAGAAATTCGCTTTCTCGCTGGTGGTTTTTTGTTCACATACGGCAATTTCACTTTGATTTTTAATGTTTTTTCCAACTTTTGGATCGGATTTTTTTACAAATGGTTTTCCCATTCCATTCAGTTCATTCTAGGCCAAGTTTATTGTTTGAACCAAATTTCCATTTCTCGCTAGTTTTTTTTTCACATGCGGCATTTTCACATTGATTTTCTGTTTTTTTTCTCATGTGATTTTTAGTAATGGTGTTCCCAATTCACTCATAGTCCGTTCTAGTTCTAGTTGTTTGTTTATTCAATGAAAATTCTTTGAATTGTACGTCAGGACTTGTCCTGCTATGGTTTTACTTCGCTCAACAGATTTTTGTTTCGTCTTACCCTGACTTCTTGGAATTGACTTTCTCGATGACTTCAGTGACTTCCACTGCTTTGCAATTAAAATTTGTTTTCGCGACGTCATTTCTGCTTTAAGGTCAATTGCGTGACTTGTAGAACTTTAAATTTTATGAACATTTAACTAATTTAAGGTCAATAGTGTGCATCTAAGTAGTGCCAAACTTATATGCTCTAATTCCTGAGTAATAGAGTCTTGAGTTTTTTATTGCGGCTGAGCTTACTAACTCAATTGCCAAATTGAAAAGCGCTTCAAGGCCATTTCAAGCGTTAAAGCTAGAATAGCGTGACAAGCGAAATTTAATGCTACATTCTATCGAAGCCAAACATATTTGTTCACTTTGTTCAACATTTTTATTTAGCAACTATTATTAGTACACAATTGCCATACATAAAGTGAAACTAAAACTCGAACTACCTCAACCACCAACAAAACAATACTACGACTTAACAGTATTGCGTCAGATTCTTTGCGATTGGATTGCGAATCAACCTGTTATTGATACAGAATATTCGACAAAACTTCTACATGGTTAACAAACTTCCCATGACATCAAATTTACACTGAAAAAGTGACGTTATGGAAAAGTGTTCACATTCTGTTGACATTATTATCTACAACCAATCGACAGTTGAATTTGACATGTAAATCCACGTGACTAGCAGCATACAAGGAGCTTGAAAAACTACCAAAAATCAGTTGAAACTCGTAAATTTGGTTATATTAAACTGACATACAGTGCGCATTGAAGCACACTTATCTGAGCGGTAAATTACTTGTTATCGTGTCTTGTTTCTGTAGATCATATTAGTGATTGTAAAGTTTTAAATTTACTTTAGCTTATTGAGAAGAGAATTAACTTTGATATTCTTAATCTTTCTTTCTGAGGAACAAAGTTCCTAAGTAAGAGAAACTTTGTGCAAAGCACATAGTCAGATGTTCTTACTGGCTTTAACGAAGCCTACTCTAGTTCGAAACTGGTCTTATTGAAACCAACAGAGAGACTTGCTAACATTGAAGTTAGAAAATTATTATTCTTGTTCAGTTATAGTTACAGTAACTCACCCTCTTTCTGTAATCTTTGTAGCAGAAAGCTGAAACTTTGTACAAGTATAGCCAATTTGAAAGGCTACAATTTGTTGGAAACGGAATTCCTAAATTCGGTTTATAACTTGAGTTATTAACCAAAACTCAAGCAAAATTTGATTGTTTCAATTGAATTATTTGCGGCTATTTTCCGGCAATCTGCCGTCTATGTTTATGAGCCACGGTGTTCCTGATTTAGCAATTTTATCCGTAAGAATTGGTTTGGGATTTATCGCTAGTTTCATTTTCTGACTTCACCATGCTCAAGGAGTTTGCGTTTTCAGTGTCAGTCGTGAAGTAATAACAATTTGATTTTTCAAAAACTTTCTTAGAAGGCGCCCATCTCTTAAGCAACTGATATAAATTTGAATTACATTTGTGTTCAGTGCTGTTCAATCAGCTTTTTCTGCATTACTAGATCAAATTGATGCGAGTCTAGGGCATTTTTGAGAGTCAGTTTTGCTGCATTAACAGCGAAAAGCATGGGAACT
>NC_134480.1:38084132-38157622 GCF_964194025.1 Convolutriloba macropyga | reverse complement strand
CTAATCTACGTTATTAAACACTAGTGGAGATAATAAGAAACAACGTGTGTCCCTATCCGGTTAACAAAACCAGTGACTTGATAATGTTCTCACACCACTGTTTCTCTGCATCCGTGCCAACACATTTGCCAATCTGTTTACTCACAAATGACAAAAACCAGAAAGTATCGTGTGTTCATGTATTTGTTGCCTTACAGCTTTAAAACTGCATCTTATCCAAAAAATAAGACACTCGTTATATTTGTTACGCATATAATAACAAAATGCTAACCAAACCATGGTTATAGCCTCAATAGGAAACGTATTCTATGATCAAGGATTGATTTAGTTGCTCTAAACAACAAGTAACTAAGAAAATTTTCAACCTTAAGAATTTGATCTGCAACTTAACGCAAAAAAAAATTCAGTAGGTGCCAAACTGATTTAAATAAGTTCTCTTTATGTTGAATTGTTATCTTCCTTTTGCTCCGTTTTGCGATTTTTCTTAATTTTCCGGTAAAACTTCGAAAAAACTTCTTTTTCGAAAAATGTAATTTTTGGATTGAAGCAGGTCTCTTGAATTTTTATTTGTTATGGAGGAATATGGGTCAGTATCGTGTATAAAGAAAAGCTTCTTAAGTATTGCTTCGTTATGATTATGGTCTTTTAAGGTTAAAAAAATGTCTCGATTTTCAAGTCAGCTTCTTATAGAAAAGCTTCTTAAGTATTGCTTCGTTATGATTATGGTCTTTTAAGGTAAAAAAATGTCTCAATTTTTTCTTGAAATTTGAACAAAAGCTAAAATAAAAAAACAGTATATACAAACAGTGAGCTGTCAATTTTTGCATGCACTTTTCCAAATGTTAAGAAAATCGATTATTCAGCACAAAATTAAATCAAGAAAGCATGCTCTCAGAAAAATTCTATTGAAAAAATATTCTTAGAACTCATAATTTTGAATCATGATATTATTAAAGTATGAAAGACAGAGAAGAATAACTTCCAGAAAAAAAGGTATTTGACAATCTCAATTTAGGCATGAACGTTTTCAGTTGTTCTGAATCTGAGAAATAAATGCAGGGAAACCTTCGCCTTGTTTTTTCGATAGCAACGATTTTGCAAGCTTTCTTAAGTTGTCATGATTGTTCACCACAAAATGTTTTCAAAAAATTTAATTAAAATTTTTTAGAATACAATGAGTGTTCGATTATATCAATTATTGCTTAAATTATCCCTGTTAGAAATGGTTGTTATTTGTTATATGAGGGATTTTTCTTTGGTGAAATTTGTTTCTCTAAGAGTTTTTAGTACAATTCAAAGTGAGTTTAAACTAAAGTTAAAAAATGAGTCTAATGGTCATTCTTTTGAACAATAGTAGACTAAGTGCGAAAGATTCTGCCCAAAAGAAGGTTCAGAAAAACTTACTGCGAGGTGAAACTCTGGATATTGTGTGAAAGAAGTGAAGCAAAAATGAGCCAAAGTTCAAAAAAATTAAATGTTCTTTAGCTGAAACAATTCCTTTTTATAGGATATGCAGTTCAACTCTTCTGTAAAAGTTTGCAAAATTTACCATTTTTTTTGTCACAAATTGAAGTTCCGAGTTAGACACACATAAATTTGTTTGGAAAGGTTGGTTGGAAAGGCTGATTGTTTGGGGCAATGTATTTGACCAATATTTCAGAACCTGAACAAATTAAGTTTTGATCGAAGTAAAATTTAGATACCTAATTTTTCATGTTTTAAAGTGTATCTGAGCTTTGTTGTTTCCATGGCGATCTTCTGACACTTTTTTTGCGTTCTTCTGACATTTTTTCACCTGTTGTTTTTGTCGTTGTTTCTCCGACCTTATATGAATGTGAAAAAGATTAGTTCTGCAATGCTTTCTCTAAAACTTTGAATTCTAAATACAAGTCTGGACCAAGTCGTATAAATCTATTGCAAGTCTTAACTTCGACTTATGCGTCCTGGTAACGGTTGCACTTTGAATTGCATGTGTAAACCTTGATTTCCATTTTGAAGCGTACCTCGTGACAAAAACTTGCAACAATAGTTCTAACTGTGAAAAGTAGCATTATCATAGCTCGTAATCATTACTCAAATATTAAGTGCTCCAATTTGACATACAAGGATATCCAATTTTTAAAAATATAATCAGACAATTGTGAGACATATTTGTGTTCACAAAATTGAAGACTAATTTTGTTGGTTTTTTGTACACTTTATCAAGTGTTAGGACCATCCATTGCAATTTTCCCATCTTGAAAAGGTCGCTGTTAACACTTCTATATTAATTTATTCGACCGTGGGATAGTTTCACAAATGTAAGAGACATTTAATTATTCACTGATAGTTACTCCCTAATCTAGAACTCAATTTATTTTTTTAAAAATATGCTCGGCCATTAAAAATAATACATCAAGCTGAAACCCAATTTACCTTGAAATAACCTAATGATGACTTAGCTGATAAGCCAAACTTAAGTTTGATTGAAAATTGGCAGCTAGAGTTAACAACAATTGCGCAACTAACACCTAGTTTCCTTGCATCAATTAGTTTGTCAATATGACTGAGCTCAGACTATTATGTTTTCTTAAATTTCAAGATTTCTTGTTTTTTGGCACCTTGGCAGTCACCTTAGTCTAATTTCTGTTGCTGTTAAGCAATTCTGGCTTGCGTTTCTTAATAGCTGCTTATGCAGGATCGGAAGCAAAAAAAATAACGGTCACTTTAATGACACAGATCGACAATCGTTGGATGAAATGCTCTCGAACGATATGCAGGGCAAAATCGAGGCTTGTAACTCAGAGGTTTTTATGGGTTTATCAAAAACCCAACCTAGAGGGTTTGCGCCCGCGACCTCACGGCTTGCTGTCTTAGATCATAACCACTAAGCTATTTCTGCTTTGATACACACTCGCATACAATCGCTATTTTCGGAATCAGAGCAATTTAGGCCACGGTAAGAATAAAGGGGTGACAAATAATTTGAGAGCGAAGAATGTTCTAGAACAAAAAGCACAAGAACAAAGTTTTTGCTTAAAAAGACACTCCAGTTTACAATAATTGCTTCAAATTTCGTTCGACGACAACTAACACTATTTGTGAGAAGACTTTTTCACCACCATGAAACGACCTTGCTCTACTTTAATTGGCTATGAAAAGACTCTAACTGGGACGTTTAATTATAGTCAATATTGACCTCTGCCAGACTTTTAATATCTTTTCATAAGTGAACTGCAACAATCCTGACGCTGTGAATTTTTCAATTAACTTGCATTGTAGTTCTGATCCAGTCAACCAAATAAGGCACACTGGCAAAGTAACTGCCACCCCTGCAACTGTTCTCCAGATTGTCAAACTGGATGTTGTAATAACTGGCAACTCCCAGAACACACTCAGGCAGTCCAGTTGAGCAATGGAGGGTATATAGCGGACTTCCATCATCCATATAACATATGTTGGTGTCCAGTCCATGTAAATGTGGAAACGTACAGATTTGATCTTCAGGACATGAATCGAGTTCAAAAATCTCTTGTGAACGAAATTTGCTCTCTTTCAGTGTCGTTGCTAACGGGAATTGCTTCATCTCATTAAATTTCGTAGTGATTAAAAAATTTAAAGATTTACAAGAATCTTGCAGGCTATCTTGCAAGAGAATACATACTTCTTGTAAGATTCTTGCAAGAATCTTGCAAGTTTTGTATCATCTTGCAAGATTCTTGCAAAATTTGAATCCGCTCATCACTAGGTTTGCAAATGTTGAATAACAAACACGGGTCGAGATTTTGTCGATAAAAAATAGGCATTGCTGTGCCTAGCGGTGAAAAAAAAGTTCACGAAATAGCGTCAGCACCTTTTAGTTGAGCATACTGGGGGGGCAAACAGAAAAGACCCGGAAAATATACCAAAAGAAATAAAAAAACATGTTTGTAACATCTTAAAAAATTTTGATTCAAACAGCATTTACAGTTGACAACCAAAAAAAAAATAATTTCAGATTCAGACCCCTTCTTGTTTTTAGGCTTTTCGATTTGTTTATTAAAACTTAGACAAAAATCTATGGATTTGTTTCGATAATGATTCTTTGTTTTCATCGTGGCAATGTATAAGTCAACAAATGTTGTTCGCACAGGGGAACTCACGTGATTTATTTTTTTGTGTTTGAATAATTTGTTTCTGACAACAGCCGACAAACAACTAAACTGAATTTAGGTGAAAATTGTGAAATAAAGATTCGACTAACATTTAAGCCATATTGATGATTGGAAAAAATTGCCATATTGATGATCTTGTGGAAAAAAATAAAACTTGCAAATTCTTGCACGAAATTAAAAATGATATGCGAGTCAGCGTGCCCTAAAAAGAACGTTTGGAACAAGTATTGATTTTTTGAAGAGACTTTTTGAAGAGATTTTTTGCAGCTCCAATTGGCATTAGGAAATTCTTTCAGGAATGAACAAAGATAATAATTGTGCCACTTTTTGTTTTGTGATAATAACAAAGATAATAATTGTGCCACTATGTTTTGCCTGCTGGCTACAAGCTGGGGTTGAAGGTTTGTTGAAAACTTTTGACACTTAACCATCTGATTAAACTTACCCAAATCTTAATGGTATTGTGTAGCTCTGAGTTTTGCGGATTAAATTTTTTGTACTCTCACAAGACACTGACAAGATACATTTGAACAAACTCATACCCCCATATCTTACATAGTAAACTTCCCTAATACAAGTCTTCTTTTAATGTTATCATTATTAATATCATTATCAAGTGAACTTCTGAAGGATAAACTTAAACAGTAATTTAAATTACATGAACACGAAGCTCAATGAAAACTTTCGGACTGAATTTGATCATAGTGAATTATAGTTTTGCTTCCACACCGCATTGCCCGATTATAGGACATTAGGCCGAATTTAATGCTATTCGCATACCTTTTTGCGGCTTTTAGCAGTGATACTTCGACTCGGGCTTCCCCATAATCACAGGCTCTCCCACGCAGGTTTTATTTCTCCGCTCAAAACGATGAAGAAAATAACGGCATTGGGAATACTTTTTACGAAAATGCAGCTCAAAACTCTTACAGATTTTTGGGCTGCAATGGCCTGTGAAAGGGTAAAAGAGTTAAGACTTGCAACTTTTTACCCCATTAACAGTTCAAATATAAGTAACAGTGGTATATTAATTTTTCCACTGCACCCAACTTTTACATCATTTTATCACTCGTGGCGCCCTATTGCAGCCCCAAAAGACGTAGGAGTGATTTTACTTAAGAAGTCCTCCCATTGCATCGTCACTGTTACATCACTTCACTTTACCTCCTCCCCTTGCCGCTACCTTCTTACAGCATTTTACCCCTTTTTTAAAAAAAAGTCTCTCACTGTTGAATTTATCAACCCCCCTTGGAAACCCCACTCCTACTCAATTTTACAGCCTCTGAACGAGGTAACCACCTGGGTTGACTTCATAGTTGAAAAAGTTGCAAAGTTACAACTTCTTATTATGTCGTCTATGAAAAGTTGTATATCTAGAACTTTCATATAATGAAAAATGTAAATAAACAAATTTATAGAGAAATCATGAACACGGCTAAAACAAAGCACAAATAATGTTTTTCAACAAAATTAGTAAGAAAAAATTGAAAAAAGTTACTTCTCAGTTATACCGTATTTATGGAAAAGTTGTAGTCATAGAACTTCATAATAAAAAAAAATGCAGCCTAGTATTTAGAGATCACAATAGCCAGATGTTTCGAAAAGTTGTTATTCTACTGTAAAGTGAAATCTGCGCCTCAGGTGACCTTTTTTAGTCATAAAAATTCATAGAGCAAAACCAAATTTATGTGCTTCTTAACAGCCAAAATTAATGTTTTGAGTAACTTGATAAATTTATTTCGGTGCCGATTAAAATAGTCACACGTGATTTATGCAATATGAAAAGACTCTGGGTCGACCGATATTGGATTTGAAAAGACCGTAGGTCGACCGATATGGGACATGAAAAGACCGTTGATCGATGTATGAAAAGACTGTTGGTCGACCGTATGAAAAGACTTTAGGTCGACCATTACTAGGAGGTTGACCGTGTATTTAAGGTAAGGAAACACCCCTCCCCCCGGTCGACTTTATAAGTCTTTTCATAAAGTCGACCTCTCAACTAGGTAATCATAGAATTTTCCTTATAAGATAAAGTAGTAATCATAGAACTTTCCTTACGAGACAGTTGTAACCATAGAACTTTCCTTTATGGTAAAGTTGTAACCATAGGACTTTCCTTTATGGGAAAGTTGTAACCCTAAAAATTTCGGACAACTTTTTTCGTCTATGACATAAAGGATCCATAAGAGGAGGAAAGTTCTAGGATAACAACTTTTGGTTTACCCGGGCATACACTCTCTTACATTTTTTTCCCCTGAACAGCCCCACTCTTGCACTATTTTACACCCCTTGAGTAAATTACCCCACTCTTACATCAAGATTTTGATCATGTGGGTAATTCCCCAAGAAACCTCCCACTGGAGTCAAATGTAGCCCCACTCTTACACCATTCTAGCCCCCTGGCAAATTACCTCACTCCTACATCACTTTAACCCCTTAGACAAATTAACCATTCACTCTTACAGCAGGGTGGGAAGATTTTGGGGAAGAGGTTTTACCCGGGCTGTATTAAAATGGTGCCAGTAAAAGGTGCGGCACTTTTTTTAGTCACTGATTATATAAAAAGTGGTTTGCATAAAAAGATCCGATAGTAAGAAAAATCAATTCCCTTTTAATCCATCTGGCACTTCGATGTTATGTCTAACCGTCGACCCCATTCCACAAGTGCCAAGGACTGTCCCGTGGTTTACTGGCTCTGAACAGAGAGCAATAATTCTGTATTTTGGCATCAATAAGGTACCATCTGTAAGTCTTAATAACGCAATATCTTCTGTGTTGCTCTCATTGATGTTACTGAAGCAAAAAAAAATAACAGCTGTTATCGCATTTACTTTCCAATCAAAATGGAGACAATTTCGCCAAAAGCAGCTGAATGCTCAAAAGGAGTTCTCTCTTAATCATAATCAGGTACCAGGGGGCACACAAAAGCTGTACTATCATCCCCTGTAATTAAAAAACTCAAAATCTTGCAAGAATCTTGCAAGCCATCCTGCAAGAGAATACATACTTATTGCAAGATTCTTGCAAGATTCTTGCAAGTTTTGAAACGAACGTGCAAGATTTTTGCAGAATTATAAGTCCTGCTGGCCAGATTCTTGTAACATTTTGGATCCAGCTTGCAAGATTGCAAGATTTTGAATGCACATTTTTTTTTATTTCGTGGCTGCAGGGGGCAACTGGTCGAGCTGACAATGAACGTTAAGCACAAGGAAGTAACACAAGAAAGAAATGTCGGAAAATCATCTCATTTCAATTTAAAAAACCCGACTTTTTGATTTTTCCTTAAGATTATTCCCTTACAAATAGCTAGAGGAGAATTGAGCAGAGCACGGGGCAAAAAATCTGGCTCAAAACGCTCTCTCCAAAACAAAACAAATTAGAAAACGAATTAAAGCAAAATAGAGCACATAAAACAGCTAAAACGCCCCCACGATACAGAAACACACACACACACACACACACACACACACACACACACGCAAAAACATACAACACATACACGCATACACACAAACACGCTCAAATGCACCACCACATCACACACCATAAACACTCTTAGCTCATTTATTATTCTCACTATGCTTTTAGATTGACTGATAAGCTAATATCTGATTTACCAGAAAGTTAAGTTGGACTTTCTTAGATGAGCCTAAGTTACAAATTTACAGAGAGAAGAAAAGGTAAAACTTCAAAAACAAACTGATACTTTTGAAGTGAAATACTTACTATTGATTTCTCTATAAACAATTCGTTTGATAAAAAATGAGAGAAAAAGGTTGAAACTGGTTGTTTTCGTCGTTTATTAGATAAAATAAAGTTAAGAAAAAGAAGGATTTGGATTACTCGAGAAGGGTTCTAGTTGCTTGTTGGAAAATGGTATTTGAACTTAAAATTTTAAAAGATCTGCAAGATCCTTGCTACATTCAAAGGCTATTTTGGGAGAAAAAAGTCTATTAGAATCAGTTCTACTGATCGAAACTATTGTAAAAGTCAATTCATTTGGTTTTGAATTGGTTTTAGCTACCAAAGAAATCCAAAAATTTTCAGAATTTGAAAACTTGTTTAATCAAAATTAATTTGATCCAAAGTTGTTTTCTACGACAATAGTAATCTGTGCTTTCCGTATTGATGTAGCTCACAAAAATCATATGGCATTGCGATTGCCGATATATTGGGTTTTGAACTGTTATTCGATAAAAATTTTTGTGAACTTGTTGAGCTTAGTATGAGTAATCAGATTCAAATGATTGCATAAAATTATGATAGAATTAGGCAGTATCACTAATTGTTAATGAGATAAAATCTTAATTACTCACTTACTATTAATGGCATGTAAGATTCTGCTGTTGCCATCGAAAAATCTCAAAGACCAATGCAAAGCCAAATTATTGGATATTCTCAGGAAGACGATCAAAACCAACGAAAATCCAAAGTTCTAATTTTTAATCTTGTTACGATTACAACAGTAGCATAGTTATTCTGTGCAGCTGAACAGATCACTATAATCAACCACTCGTTTCTTAGAACTCTTCATATGGCAACAATGACAAAAACCAATTAGCGCAAAAATTAAAAAGAAGCAATCCTACTTCAAAGCAGAGTTCGGCTATCGTTGTTTTTTAGTATTATTTATTGGGCTCCAAATTTTTCTTTCAATAATGGGTTCCATTTTTTTCAATAAGCTATTATGCTTTTGATATCGGAACGAGATGTTATATATTCGTTTAAAACAGAGAACAAAAAAATTTAGAACAGCTTTATGGATCCAGAGTGGGCCAACAAAAATCATTGGGTTATCCTATCCAGACTTATTGGTATCTAATTAAACCAATGAGGCTCGGTAATGTGCGTTTGCACATAATGTTCCGACCCCGCTCATCTACAATTTTGGTAAAACTGTCTAACATATGAGAAACAGAAAGAAAACCGCCGAAAAAATGGTGTACGAAAAAAAAATTGCCCCCAGCTCAAATAAATTAGTGGAGTGAAAAAAACGTTATTAAATTAATGAGATCAGCCATTATTAAGAAAGCAGATCAAGACGAACAACAAAATTAAACAACAACAACAACTAACGTTAATTACATCCAAAATCTTTGTCCATTTTTTTATTAAAAAAGCTTAACAACAAAATCAAAACAGTTTTAGATAAAACTGATGAAGTTCATAAACATCTTACTTTACTAGAAAAATCTGGGATCAATCCATAATAGGGCTTGGTAACAATTAGACAAAAAAGAACAAAAACAATAAAGTAAAAACTGCGCATATTTTTTTTTAATCAAAAACAATTAATTTCAAAGTAATGAAAACCATTAGTTATCAGCTGAATTTATCCAACGGGCTTTAGATCACCTATGCTCCTATAGGAGAGCATTAAGACATGTCATTATTCAATGCAAGAAAACGCTGTCGAAGCCGTAGAGCCATACAAAGAAAGACATCAAAAAACACTTTTGTCTTTTTCCAAAACAATTTTTTTTCAAGGTCATGAAAGCTATTGGCTACAAATGAATAAATTTATTAGGTTCCTTTATTGGTCCAAAAAAAGCAATTGAGACATGTAATTAATCAGAATATGTCTTACGTATACAAAAGAACGTCATATCGACAAAAAGCAAATTTTTTTAACCCGTGTCGAAGCCAGCAATATCATGAAGAATTCTTTGAAAACATTAAATTTTGTACTCTTGCGCCTTCCCTCAACAATTTTAATGTCCCATGTGACGTGCAACGATACTAGGTAACAAATAGACAAAAAGAATCTAAATGTGATATAAAAAGTGTGTTTTATTATTGAAAACATTTGTTTTCAAAGTCATTGAAGCAATCAGCTATCAAATAAAATCAGAATAAAGGCTGATTTATTTCTCCATAAGAAGCCAATGAGAGTTTTCAATATCCAGAAAAATCCATACGACTTAAAAGACAAAGTAAAAGCGACAGATAAAGACAAAAGTAAAAAAAAATAGTCAAATTCTTCGTGAAAGTCGTGTTGAAGCCGTTAAAACCGTAATCTATTCCTACGAAGACTTTGTTATGTTCAATTGTGCATAATTTTGAAGGCCAATATTTGATATGTCAACCTTCAATAATGTGATTAAAGTGACAAAATGAGGAAAAAAAACGTTTGAAAATAGGCAAACGCCTAAAATTAAAAAAATTGAAATCTATTGGTATCAAATCAACAAAATCATGACGCAAAACCAGAAATAAAGACTAAATATAAATTTGCTAGAGAGTACAGAATTCTTTCTTAGCTGACACTAAGCTATAGAATGACCAAATTAGGCGAAAAATAATAGCAAAATCCAATAAGCAAATTTTTATTTAAAAATCAAATAATTTTAAATGTCAAAATGACCATAAGCTTTGGAGTAAAAAAAATCAAACACATTATTTTTGAACTGCTTAGGAGGCCAATGGTACCTATCACCATTGAGCTTTGAGTTGAACTGTAGGGTTCTTCACATTAGCATAAAAAAGGGTGAAAATTTTATTATGAGACCGACAGATTAAAGTCGAATTATTTCTAGATTGTTACAGTTCAATATCGGACAAAAACTAGCCTGTTTACTTCTATTCGTCCTGTAAGAGCACTTAATGGTTTTGAATGTTATAGATTTAGATAATTTTTAGTTGAAGTCAAAAACAGATGCTGCGTTTTTGATATCCATTGAGTAAAGTTAGCAGGTTGTTAGTGGTTTTTGGGTCTCTACTCCTGGCAAATTTAATCAAAGTTCACTGAAGAAGCTTATTTCGTACAATTTTTGAGTAAAAAGGCTGACTTTTTGGAATATTTTGCCAAAATTTTAGCCAAAAGATAAAATCAATTTAGTCAACAATATTTATTTGTCTCTAAATATAAAATCGACAACACTATTGTCAACAATTTTAACAGTTAAAATAGAAGGATTTGGATGACTCGAGATGGTTTCTACTTGCTTGTTGGAAAATCGTCTTCGAACACAAAATTTTGAAGTCAGTTGCAAGATTCTTGCAAGGGCTCACTTTCAAAGTCTTTTTTTTTGGGGGGGGGGATATATATTATAATCAGTTTACTGATCGAAACTCTTGTAATGTTTATTTGGTTTGAGAATCGAATAATTTAAAATCAACCTCTCAACCGATTTTGGTGATTTTTTTAGCCTGGGAAAATGTGGTTTCAATTCCCGGTAGAGCGTTTCAGCGCTGAACCAGCATATTTCAAGTGTAAAATCTTAATTCAGTTCTGAAACATTGCATCTCCAGAATATTTTAAATTTCTTTATCTTCAGTTTTTCTTCATTATGATAATGTTGAGGCCATGAAGTCAGCCAAGGCTAACCGTATCCTGTACAGTCTGAAAAATACTCATAGCTAAAAATTAAGTCTAAGCAGAGTAATGTCATACTTTTGTAGCTTATAACTGGTAATTACTATAGTAGTATACACGCTATTTATACATTAGCTAGTTTGTAGGCAATTACCACAAAGCCCATTTAGCTCAGTGGTTACAAATTGCTACGCAATTCAAATGTTACACGCAAATTAAATGTTAAAAGTACCCACGCGGATATTCGAATCGTATATAAATCAAAACTTGTTGGCCGAATTTAAGCTGAGCATATTATTTTTGATGTATTAAATCTTACTCAAAATTCAAGACTGGCCCGTATAGATTGTGACATGAACAGATTACTGCGCATTCCAAAAAAAAAACAGAATGCCTCTATACTGGTTCAGCGCTGATTTACTCTGCCACCATCCTCCGGGTTTTGTGCTCAAGTGAGACCAATATCCTAAAATGTTTATAAACGCATTGAAAACCAATCGCAAAATTATTTTTTTTTGCAATTAAAATGCTTTGTTACGCTGCAATGACCTTGAACATTCATTTAATGTAATATTTAAAAACTTAATTAATCAAAATTAATTTGCTCCAAAGGTGTTTTCTACAACAATAGTAATCTGACAATAGTAATCTGTTTTTGGCTCATTGATGTGGCTCACAAAATCATATGGCATTGCGATTGCCGATATTTTGGGTTTTAACTGTTATTCGATAAAATTTTTTGTGAACTTGTTGAGCTAGGTATGAGTAATCAGATACAAATTATTACACATATATGAAATTATGATAGAATTAAACACTATCACTAATTGTTAAAATTATGATAGAATTAAACACTATCACTAATTGTTAAAATTATGATAGAATTAAACACTATCACTAATTGTTAATGAGAAAATATCTTAATTACTCACTTATTAAAAAACTCAACGTCCAAAGCAAAGGCAAGTTATTGGATAATTTAAGGAAGACAATCACAACCGAAGAAGTGCCAGTATTCTATTTTTACTCTCGCTACGGTTACAACAGTTGCATAATTTTTCTGTGCAGCTGAACAGATCACTATAATCTACCACTCATTTCTTGGAACTCTTCATATGGCAACAGTGGCGAAAACCAAGTTGCGCAAATAGTAAAAAAGTAGTCTCACTTCAAAACAGAGTTTGGCTATCGTTTTTGTAGTATTATTTATTGGGCTCCAAAGTTACTTTTTTCATTAACTTATGCTACTGTTGTTATCGGAACGGGATGTTATATAATCGTATAAAAAAGAGAACAAATACAACAAAAACAGCATTATAGACCCAAAATGGGCCAAATAAAATCAACAGGTTATCCTATCTAGACTTATTAGAATCTAATTAAAACAAGGAGGCTCAGTAATGTGCTTTTGCACATATTGTTCCGATGCCGCTCATTTACATTTTTGGCATGGCTATCAACCATATGAGGAACAGATAGAAAACCTCACAAAAAATATTGTATGAACAAAAAAAAAGCCTACAACGCAAATAACTCAGAGGAGTAAAAAATGCCGCATTAGATTAATGAGACAAGCAATTATTAAGAAACCGAGTCAAGGCGAACAACAAAATCAAACAACAACAACAAACATTAATTATATCCAAAATTTAAGTCCGCTTTTTTAAAAAGCTTATTAACAAAATCAAAATAGCGTCAGGCAGAACTGATGGAGCTCAAAAAAATCGTACTTCACTAGAAAAGATATGTGACCAATCTATAATAGGGTTTGGTAACAAATAGACTAAAAAAGAACAAAAACAGTAAAAAAAAGTTTTAAAAATTGCGCTTTTACTAAAAACAAATATTATCAAACTTATGAAAGCCATTACTTATCAGCTACAATTATCCCACATTATGATGATCATGTATGCTTCCATGGAAGGGCATTAGGACATTAGTCAATTGTTATGCGGTTACAAAAAGATCAACAAACAAAGACAACAATTCAAAATTCCAATAAAACTTGCAAGAAAACGCTGTCGAAGCCGTAAAGCCATACTTTGCTATCAAAAATTGCTTGATTGCGCCTTTTTCAAATGCCAATATTATTGTATGCAACATCTAGATAATGAGACTTGGAAAAAAGTCTAGTCAATGAAACTAGGATAAAAAAAGACACATTAATTTTGAACTGCTTAGGAAGCCAATTGTACCTATCACCAGTGAGCCTCGATTTGAACTGTTCTGTTCTTTACATTAACATGAACAGGATTGAAAAAATTTTCATAAAAGATCGACTGATTAAAAGCCAAAAAAAATAATTCGAGATTGTAACATTCCAAGAATGGACAAAAACTGGCCTTGCTGGTTCTATTCGTCCCTTGAGAGCACTTAATTGTTTCGAGTGTTATATATATATATATATATATATATATATATATATATATAAATATATACAAATATATATATATATATATATATATATATATATATGTATATGTATATATATATATATATATATATATATGTATATATAGATAAATTGTTAGTTAAATTTCAAAAACAAATGCTGCGTTTTTGATATTCATTGAAAAAAATTTGCACAAAGACGTTAAAATTTGATTTCCATAGCACTCGAATTGAAACTGGAAGTACGATTTGTCTCCTTTGCAATTTGTAAAGATAATTTTAGTTTTTTTTGGTGTCTACTACCGGCAAAATTAATCAAAGAGGACTGAAGAAGCTTAATTCGTGCAGTTTTGCACGGTAAAGGCTGAATTTTTGATATATTAAGCCAAAATTTCAGCCCAAAAAATGAAATCAAATCAAATCAAACTTATTTGTGTTTAGATATAAAACCGACAAAACTTTTGTCAACAATTTGACAAATGTTATCAAAATTGACGACATTTTACGCAAAAATTCCGGAAAATGTGAAAAAAAAGTAACTCAAATTGGCCTAATTTTCGCAAAAATCTTGGCTTCGATAACTCTTTCTAGAAAATGAAACTACAGAAATCGTTTTAATTCCATATTCTACGCTGGACGGGCTTTTTAAAGATACCACTCACAACTCTCTACGATGAATATATCGTTCAGCCAAAATTGACTGAACAAAAAACCCCATTTGAAAATATAGTTCCTCCCACCTCAAGAGGGTTCGGAAGAGAAAACTTTTGTGACATGTTTAATTGAAATATCCTATTAGATAGTAGATACAGAAAACGAGAATCTAAGTAGTTCTAAAGTTAATCCTTTGTCGATTTTGATCATTCATAAATTAAGCGTTTTTACTAGTTGCCCCCAACCGTCAACTTTTAATAAAACACTTCTTTCGCCGCCTGAAAATGAAAATAAGGTTTTTGTCGATATTTTTGAGACATCCAATTTCAAATTTCCACCCAAGAACTCTGAGCAAGGGAGTTGAGCAAAATAATTAGTGAAGATAAAAGAAAATGTTTATTTTAATTTGAGAGTCGAATAATTTAAAGTCAATTTTTTAACCAAAATTGATGATTTTTTTAGCCAATGTGGTTTTACTTTTGTGCTCAATTGAGACCAATATCATAAAATGTTATAAACGCATGAAAAACCATTCGCGAAATATATTTTTTGTTCACAATTGAAATGCTTTGTTACTCTGCAGTGACCTTGCACATTCATTTGTTGTAATATTTAAGAATAATAGCTTACGTGCGGGAGGAAACATTTCCAAAATTTTTTCATTTCTTTGCGGATACCTGCTTTGCAAATACAATAACCCCCCTTTATCGTCTTTCAAAAATGGTTCCAAACGTAATTTCTCAATGAGCAAAAGTTTGGTTCCGAGCCGTTAAGTTATTTAAATAAAAAATCATTTTGAGTCCATTGCGCTGCTCTATGTGTTGATCAATAAACTTTTGAACTTGTATAATTAGAATTCCTACTTCTGCAAATCTGTAATCTAATTTTAAAGTTTTTCAAGAAAATTTGAATCGCTCGCCGTTCTTAAAGTGCACATCCACTAATCAAAATTTGAAGGTAAACTTCTGAACTTTAGCGACGACTTGACTATTGTTTTTGTAATTGTTCTTTTGTTTCTGATTCTCTGCCCTATGACATCGCCAAACTATGACGTTTGGTCCTACTCACTTTGAAAATAAGCAAAATACGCAGAAAATTTGATGACGAAAAATCATGAGGACACCAATGAGGCCTGCGCTTCAGTTCTTTTTGCGACCCTCAAAAATCTCCAGTTCTAAGTTCATGAACTGTAATTAAAAAACTCTAATTAGGGTCAGCAGAAATCTCACTGTAAAAGAAAAGTGTATCAGGAATGCAAAATAAACTGATGCCGAAAAACAATGAATGAGATATAAGCGGTAATTTGTTAGTATTTTTTTGCTGAAAATGTGGAAGTTCAGCACCTAGCAAGCGTCTTGTCTGTAAAAGGAGAAACCAATTTTCTCTAGGTTTTTAGCGGCAGGTTATTAATGAGACAGCAGTGATTTCAGCTCACATTTTTTTCGGAGATACGGCGTTAATTTGTTATTATCCCGGACTGAACGCCAAGTTATTATCAGTACTGATCACGTCTCATGTCAATTATTATATCAGTTCTCATTCAGAGCCATGATAAGGTCACTTTTTGCACTTGTCAGTCTAAAGGCAAGTCTTGCCAAGATGTGGAAGTCTAAATGCGATTCTTTGCCACGACTCTGATCACCTGGGGTGCCAGTTGATAGTTTTGGAAGGCTTTGGGGTGTTTTCAAAGCAGCTCGGGAAATTGGACAAAAATTAACCTCGAAATCGTGTTATGTTACAAAAATTTTTGAAATCAAAATTTTCACTCGAAATTTTTGAAAAATTGGCATTGACTTGGGAATCAACTTGCAAGTGTAATCCAAGTCTTAGCCAAGACTTTTCAGACTTGCAGACTTGTTTTTAGACGTGCACAGTAGTGATATGTGCATGTAGACTTGCATTTAGTACTGATCTTGACTTGCACTTCAGTCCGGGATAGCATAGAGTATCATTGACGACTTCTAGATATGCAACTTCAGTACAGAGTTAATCATTAATGGGTCTTACTTTGGTGCACGGAAAATATGGGACACTCGGTGCCACTTAGTGGCGGGTTCCCACATCCCATGAATTGAAGCAACTTCCACCGCCAAATTTTCGTCTAAAACAAAGGCATTCGTTTTTTATAGTTTTTAATATTGAAAAAATACATAGTCAATAAATTTCATAGAAAGAGAGCGATTTCTGAGCACAAGTTCCGTGGATCAGGTATCGAAATTCAACCCAACCCGGTGGATTTTGGAGGTCGTCACTCTCTAGATTGTTACCCAAAAAACTTCGAAGCAAAACATGATTGAAGCCCGAACTTAATTCAAATGCCGGAAAAAACAGGAAACACAAGAGGAAAAATTGAAGATCAACAGTGAATTATAAAAACTATTGATTAAAATTTAAAACCGTAAAAGTTAAACCCTAAACTTTTGTGACAAAACGTTGCTTGAACTGTGAGGTACAGCGTGAATTTAGACAAATCCGCAGAAATCCGTCGGAAAAAAGAAGAAAAGAATATAAAATGCTCAGATTAATTTATCAACAAATGTTTCTAAAGTCAGTTGGAGTACTTATTATAATAGTACCTAATTTCTCAATTGTGGGAGTTTTACCAGATTGTTTTGACACCTTAAAAGATAAATAAAAGTAGCAGCGGTCGGACTTTTGCACTCTAATAAAAATAAACCCTAGCAGTTAAGGAGTTTAAAATTTCTGCCTATTTTGAAATTTCTTAAAATGAGGAAAAAATCAGAAAAATAACTTTTAAAAAACCAATTTTTTTAACCCCTAACAAGTTATTACATCTGCACAAATTCGGAAATTTTACAAGAAACTAAAGTTTTTTAAATTCAAAAAATTGACAACAAACTTGCTAACCTTTTCAAAAACTGTCAAAAAGATTGTTAGCCTCATAAAAGCTGGCAACAAAATTGCTAACCTTAAAAAAATTGGCGGCAAACTTGCTAACATGTTTCCACAAATCGCATCACCTTATTTCTGATGTTTTAACGGATGCGTTTTCAGCATCTTTGAGACTATAATTGTTCAGCAGCTTGCTTGAGAACTAATTCACTTGTTTCGGTTCTAGTAGTTGGTAGCGCCAGTTATCAACTTCAGAATAATCAACTTTCGGGCAAAAAATAACTTGAGTCAAAATAAGAAATAGGTCAATTTCTTAAAAACAGGTCAATTTTCTTAAAAATAGGTCAATTTTCTTAAAAATAGGTCAATTTCTTATAGTTTCTCGCTGTTTGTGCTGCAGAAAAATTATAAAAAATTTTTAAAAGATTCGTGAGACGACAAAAATTATCTACTTATCAAGAATCAAGAACTATATCAATATCAAGAAAGTTTCTAGAAAATCAAGCTCTTTATTTATACTTCTAATGTGTTTAATCAAAACTTCTTTGGGTTCCATGTGCTAAAAATTGAAAAATTGCTCAAAGTTTTAGTCGGGTAAAAAGGAACTTCTTAGTAATATTGTTAAAAAATGAATCTGATCTGTGGGGTTGGGACGTTCAAACTATGTTAAATTTCTGAGTTCTTCTCCTCGAAGAATACGGTAAACGTGACCCACTATTTTTTCTCCAAAAATTCATTTTTAAAACATCACTCCATTGAAAGAAAAAAGAGGTATTTGAGACATTTGTAAGAAAAAGACTTTTGTACACTCAAAATAATGCATAGATAAATTTACCTGATTAGTCATGGCAGCTAAGATCATGTGCCATTAAAATTTACCTGAAAAAATTTTCGCTAAACTTGCGTGCCTGCAGGTAATTCCCGGCAGCTTTTGTTGTTTTTTCAAATGAATAAATTTCAAGCAAAAAATTGTAGAAAAAAATAATTTGTAAATTGGATAAATAGTTCTCATGAAGCTTTGCTATTACTCTTTCCAGCTGAAAAAAGGAACAGAAAAATTTTGATTTTTTAAACTCTTTCTCTGATAGTTCTAATCGTGAGACTCTTGTAATGAATGGGCATTTTTTATTTATAAATAGAAAATTGCATGCCCTACTGAGGAATATCTAGGTGAAATTTATCTTCATGGATAAAAAATAGTGTATGAAACTTTGCAAGTAAAGAGGAGCACAAATATTTCAAAGGTGTTAATATAGTTATAATGTAGTTTTATTGTAAAAACTGAACATTTTAAATAACAGTTAGTGTTAAATTGTCCAAAAAAAACAAATGAGTTTTCCCATATTGAAAAAGAGTTTAAAACTTATATCAATAAATTAAAAGATTAAAAGCAACGATAAAAATATACAGAAGTTAAAGCAAAAATTGCTGCTTAGGACTATCAATAATTGGCAAAGAAACCTCAACACAGATAAAAGATTTCCGAAAAATATCCAGCAGAATGGTATTGAAAAAATATATACTTTATCCTTGATAACTCGTTGGCATAACTGAAGATCCAAATGTACTCGTAGTAGTCCCATCAAAAACACCCCTGGCTGTTAAATTCAAGATCCGCATCAATTAGTAAACTTTAACTGAATTTGGCTCTGTTGATCAATTGATATCAAGTTATAAATATTCAAGCTAAATTATTAAAAAAATTAAGACAAAATTTTCAGTGAAATGTCTTTCTAGCCCGGATCATGGTAACATAGTAACTCAGCGCTGAATCATAGTATTTCAATTCTGCATTTTTACCCTGCACAGTACTATGTTCATGTCCTTTTTTACACTGATCATGGTAAAAATACAGAACAAAAAAAAAGGTTACTCTGAACTTAATCTGCGCAGACTATTTTTACAGTCTGTGCAAAATCTGCTCAGCCGAACTTTACAGATTGCACAGCCGAACTCTACAGACCGCATGTCTGAATTTCAGTCCGTTTTTAAATACCTACGGCTGAGGAGCAGTCCGTTTTTAACTACCTACGGCTGAAGAGCAGTCCATGATCTAGTACCTACGGCTGAGGGGCAGTCCATGATCTAGTACCTACGGCTGAGGGGCAGTCCAGGATCTAGTACCTACGGCTGAGGGGCAGTCCAGACGGCTGGACCTTCGGCTGAAGGATGATCCATGGGACCAGACCTTCAGCTGAGGCGTAGTCCAGAGGACCAGACCTTCAACTGAAGTGGAGTCCGATGGATCGAACCTTTAACAGAAGATCATTCCAATGAGCCACCCCTTCGTCTGAGGAGGAGATAAATTTAATTTGAATTAAATTGAAGCAAATGCTTAAGAATCATTGATTTATTAATAAATTTATAAATATTTGCAGTTACTAGTTCCAGTTTTAATTGAGTTAGTTGTCAATTTTATCTAGCCAATTTATTGTATTTAAAATGGTTTCGGGCAGTTTTCTGTTCGCTTGATTAAATGAATGGCTCACAAAAGTGGGCAAAAAGTCAGAGAATGGGTTTAAAACGTGACTGATAGTTACAACAAGAGAACTGTGGGGGTATTGTGAAGATGTGGGGGTATTGGGGTAGGTTAGTTAAAGTTAGTTAGGGTATAGGTAAAAGTGATTTAAAGCCCCGTGTGATTAGCGATTGGGCAAGCAAGAGAGAGATGGGTCGAAAGTGGACCACTACATGCACGCGAAAGTTGAAATCAATTTATTTTCTCAGCGACCTCAGGCTACATCTGGATACAGATCCGATCTCACTTGGCACATGTTTACTGTGACATGAGCAGTGACCCACCCAAGACGTACATAGATGCAACAGGGACCTCAAAGTGGGGTGGTAGTGCGTACAACATTGACTTAGCTCTACACAATGAAGTGTCTGCGAGTCAGCAAGACCCCGGACTTTAGTACCATAGTATCTCAGCACTGAAACATTGTATTCCAGTTGTATATCGTCGGCCCAGCACTGTATCTATTTTCGTTAGGCTAAAAACTAAAAGACATACAAAACTCCATTACAATCTGAAATAAAAACCATAAAAATTTGCAATTTCGGTCCCAATTTGTCAGGTTCCAGGCACTCGGCGTGTTTTTTCTGGTTTCGGCGTGTTTTTACTGGTTTTGGCGGTTTTTTTTGCTAATCTTAATACGTTTCTTGCGACGTTTTAAGATTGTAAGTCGTCGTCATGCTCAAAAAGTGCATCGCCCAAAATTTCAAAATTTTTTTCGAAATTTTCAATTTTTATCATGATTTTGCTATGAACATCATTGGAATCAAAACCAAGAATGCACAGTCTATTTTCAGAAAAAAAGTATCTATGGGACTTATCCTGCACATTATGAGTGCAAAATACTCTTAAGATACACTGATACAGTACTGGGCCGACGATATACAATTGGAATACAATGTTTCAGTACTGAGATACTATGGTACTAAGGTCCGGGAGACCACTTAGCAAGCCCTAAACACTCAACAAAAAATCGGCCTAGAAAGCAGCGCTTATTACTCAAAACCTTGCATTTATTGAATATGCTGCTATGCAAAGTTTCTGGCAAATAAAGTAGCAACATTATCTTAAATAAATTAGCTGGACTTTCTATAATTACTTATTAATCAAAAATTGATAGAAAGCTATAGAATACCAGAGAAATTGATTTTGTAGATTAGGAAAAGATAAGTACCTTGACTGCACTGTTATGTATTTGTTTAGATAACCCTTGTAAATTACCGCAAGATCACAACTAAGGGCCTCAAAATGAGTTTCCTTAAATTTTCAAATATTGGGGTAAGATAATATTTGACGTTTTTTTTCTACCCTCTAGTTTAATTCAGTCAAGACTTTGATCCCGTCTCTCGAAACTTGTACCCAGCCTTTAGTGTAACTAAAGTGTGGGAGTGAAAAATTGTTTTTTAAAAGTAAAAAAAAACCGAGAAAAACCGAGAACCGGAATATCTTGAAAAATGCTATTGCAAACTTTTGACAATTTGACAATTTTGACAATTTCTTACCAATTTTAAAAATTTTTTCTGCAACTTTGGGATACTCTTCAGAACGTAAAGTGCCCTCGTATCCATCAACTCCCTTCGGGCCATTAAGCTCTAGATTCTAACATATTTATAACTGAAGTCTAATTTGCTGCCTGAATTCAGTTGATTTGCCTTCAGTTGATTAGCGCCTAATTAACTTTTTTTTACGCTGAGTGTTCTAAAATGATGTTGCATTTCAAAATAAGCATGACACTATACTACAACTTTTACTTCTCTTTGGGAATCGCTTTCTCTCGGCTTCTCTTCAGCCCGTTAATAAGTCGAAACAGTCAAAAGCAGTAATCTAATTTATACATATTGTCTGTCACATTCAAAATTGAATTTTTTCCTTACATTTTGACGTTCGTTTCTCTTTGACGTGGGCTACACATTTAGCCGAAGTCATGACAAACGCAGCACCAATAATTGTAACGCCACAAAACAGGCCTGGGAACTGTCCGGATATTTACACCCCGAGTCGAGGTGTCAAGGCTAAAAACCGCTTAAAATGAAAGAATTGCGATGAATGCGGTGAAAAATGTAAGAATTGCAACTTTTAACACCTAATACGGCGAATTCGTTGAAAAAACTTCACCGCTAAGAGCCGCCAATCTTGAAAAATTCACCGCTATATTTACCAAGCATCTTCAACGCAGAAAATTTTGCAATAATAAAGATTTATGAATAGCGGTGAATGGATTGAGAGCGGTGACAAAATTGCCGCTACAAACCGCAAACGGTACAAAACTTTACCGCTAAGTTAGCACATTTTTCTATTGACTCAACTTTTTAATGATGGCGTTGAAACTTTTCACTTGCCATTTTCATTAAACTTGTTCTAGCAACCAGCAGATAAATGGAAGACTTTAAATTTTTATTAATTTCTAAAGAATCTTTAAGTCTTTAGGTAAAACAATTTATATAATTCACGAAAATGTATTTTGTTACTGTTTCTGCGTAAAATGAGATAAAAACTCAATTATATTGTTGTTTTTTTTGTTTTTGCTACTCCCACAGAAGAAATAATTTTTCTACAAAACCTCGACATATTTGAAATGACGTTTAAAAATTATAATTGCTATATTCTCACATCTCATTAGGCTGTACAAACCATTATAAGCGCAAAAAAACAGACATTAGTTTGTTCACATTGGCATTGATTACAAAAATTATGTTTGCGGGAGCTGGGACTAGTTTCCAGGCCTGTCGGTTTGTTGTCCTCCAGAAACAGCAATCGGGCGTAAAAGGGCATCGAGTGCGAGTCCACTCCATTGATGATATTATTTGCAAGAATTGATCGAAAGTTTTGACTAGGGAATAGCTGATCTGAGAAAGAGTGGAAAACTTCTCCAACGTTTTTCTGCAAGAAAGCTGCAAACAGTGTTAGGAGGATTAAATTCATTTTTTCACGCAGGGATAATAAAACTAAGTGACGGTCTCAAGCGTATTGTCATTAATTGTTTGCTTAATTGGTTGTGATCAAATTTAAGATCAGCGTCAAACAGTTCACAATTATTTCATTGTTTGTATCCAGAATCAGTTCTAAAAGGTTTGCAAGTAAATGTTGCTGTTAGGTTTGCTATTGTTCATTAGGACTTCTATCACATTTATTGGTCAATTAGAGTTCGAAGTAAGTTTAATTGATGATCAACTGACATAAATCTATTTTGTGAGTTTCCTGTTCAATCAGACTCACTTTAAATGGGTGAACGCAACCCAGGTTGAGGTCTCGGGCGGAAAGCAAGCATGTCCATCAAAAGACACAAGCCAAACTTTAAATGAACACCAAAAATTACATGTTGGCGATTCTATCTATTACAGAATTGAAAGAGGTCAGGCCACAGGCCAGGTAGCATATAGACTACATGACCATGTTTCAAGTCGCCAAGAACTTATGGCTCTTATCGAGTACTGCAAAGCGGTCCAAGATGTTGAGCCAAAATTTTGAAGTGATTTCTGCTCGTAACCTTGCTTACAACACGCAACGTGCAAGTTTTAAAATGGCAAAAGTTCATAGAAGTCAGCTTCTGTCCAGGTATACGGGAACTTTGGGCATTTTAACTCGTCGTACCGCAGACTTTTTGGCAATTTAAATGAAAACCATTAACAACGAGTGTGGAATGAAGTGTCTATTGCGCTGAAATTATAAATGTGCGTGAGTGTGTGCTTACTGTTCCGACCCCTCTTGAGAGGAGGGAGTAACTACATACTCAACTGGGTTTTTTTTGGTTCAGACAATTTTGATCGACCGATATATTCATCATAGAGATTTGTGAGTGGTGTCATTAAAAAGCCCGTCAAGCGTAGAATATTGAATCAAAAAGATTCTTCTGAATTTTGTTTTTTTACAGGGAGATATCGATGTTTAAACTTTTGAGAAAAGAGAGTGAGCTCCGTTAATTTTTTTTTTACATTTTTCCGGAATTTCTGCCTAAAATTAAGCCAATCTTGCTAAACAATGTAAAAATTGATAACAATAACACTGTTGATTGTTTTTTAGAAAAAAAAATTTTGTCGACTATTTTGATTTCATTTTTTCGGCTAAAATCTTTCGCGAAATATTTTGAAATTCAGCTTTTTTCATAAAAAATTGCCCGAAATAACCTTCTTTAGAACACTTTGATTAAACTTGCAGAAAGTACACACCCAAAACAACTAACAAAATCTTTGTAAATTACAAAGGGAACTAGTTCTACTCGACTAGTTCACTTTCATTGAGAGTAGTCGGGAATTAAAAGTTTGCCGTTTTCTGCTTTACTCTATGATTATCAAACACGCAGCATTTATTTTTGTACTTTACGCGATTTATTAAAAGTTTGCCGTTTTCTGCTTTGCTCTATGATTATCAAACACGCAGCATTTATTTTTGATCTTTAACTAACAAATTATGTAGATCTAAAAGATTCCAAACAATTGAGTGTTCTTAATAGACAAAGCGCAATACCAGGGCTGGTTTTGGTCTTATTTTGAAAAAAAAACATTCGATTTTTAACGTTAATTAAAGAACAGTACACTTCAAATCAAAGCTCAATGTTGGTAGGTCAAAGTCGCTACCTGAGCAACTCCACATTATTGTTACTAGTCTCTTCGCAGAACTACGGTTGCTTTGACTTCTAAAAATGTTTGATTTCTAATTAAACAATGGCTTTTAGAACCTTGCCACTATTTTTCTTTTAATTTTTGTCAACTTGTGGCTTAGTGTCAGCAAAAAAAGAATGCTTCTTCTTCCTCTTCCTCCTTCTGAATTGAAACTAAATTTTTTTTGCGGTTTTACGGGTTAAATTATCGGTTAAATTATGTTAAATTATGGGTTTCCGGCGTTGATATTACTAGATTTGAGAAATTGTTTTCCATCTTTAGACATTGGCCCATTTTTCACGGTTTTCTTTTCGTTTTGTCACATTATCACATTATTGAAATTTGATGTATTACAAAATTGACCTTCAAAATAAGACACAATTGAAGATATCAAAGTCTATAAAGGCATTGGTTATTGTTCAAACGGCTTCGACACCCCTTTCTCGAGGAACTTAATTGAGTTTTGTATATTTGCTTTCAACTGTTGTGTTTACTTTGTTCCTTAGTTCTTGTCAATTTGTTACCTAGTCTTGTTAATTAAAGGTCACATATGACAATATTGTCCTCGGGGGAAGGTTCAAGTGTGCTAAATCTAATATTTTTTAAAGTATTCGTTATGAATTTACTGGCTTCGACACTGGATTTTCGCAGAAAAAATAAACTAGTTTTTGATTTCTCTCTATGTTTGCCATTCTTTTTCGTAAAACATATTATGAATAATTACAGGTCTCTCAGCTTTTTTGGAATAGTCAACCAACCATTTAATTTTTTCCCTCTGTAGCTAATGGCTTTGATAGCTTTAAAATTTATTGTTTCCGAAAAATACAAAACTGTATCTTAATTTTGCTGTTTTTCTCTTTTTTATTGTCGACTTGTTTCCTTTTTTATTACTGAGAGGTTGCATACCAGATTTTTGGCGTACGAGGAACGCTTACTTGAACATTTTTTGTGGGACAAAATCTGGTTTTACGGTTTCGACGACGTTTTCTCGCAAGTTTTAATTGAATTCTTTGTTTTTTGTCTATATTTGTTGTCTTTTCTAAGACTGCATAAAAAACTGAATTAAAAAAAGTCTTAATGGCTTCCTACAGAAGCAAGTGTGATCATAAAATTGTTGTATATTTTTCAATTGCTATCTATTGGTTTTCATTACTTTGAATTAGTTTCTTTTAAAACAGTAGCCAATTTTTTATTGCTGTTTTTTTCGTTTCTGTCTAATTTATACCGAGCCTCATTATGGAGTGGCTACATATCACTTCTAATGTATTACAAATTTTTTGTTTATTTTCGATTTCATCTTGACTTGTTAACAAAATTTTTTTAAATGGACATAGTTTTGGATATAATTAATTTTTGTGTTTGATTTTGTTGTTCGTCTTGACTTAATTTCTTAATAGTGGCTGATCTCATCAATCTAATGCAGCATTTTTTACTCCACTGACTTATTTGCGTTTCAGGCAATCTTTTTGTTCATACACATTTCTTTTTGATAAATACTGTTCCTCATTTGGTAGACATTTATGCCAAAATTGTGGATGAGCGGGGTCAGAACTTCATGTGCAAACGCAAATTGTTGAGCCGCTTTGTTAATTTAAAAAAATACGTAAAGTTTCCTGTCATACTTTTTTGGACAGTTAAGGTAACAGGTATCTTTATTATTATATTATTGATGCAATTTTTAGTATAAGTGAGCATAGTTTGACACTGCCAAATTAAATGTTAGAATTGATCTAAAATTTGGACAAAGGAATAATTGATCTGTGAAAGAGTAGAAAACTTCTAGGATTTTCTGCAAGGAAGTGCTACGAGGAATAAAATTTTGTTTTCACGGAAGTTCACAAGCGTTTTGCCATTCTTTGTTTATTTCGTTGTGACCAAAACAGAGTTCAGCGTCAATCAGTTGACAGTTGTTATAAATGTGGCGCATAGGATACTAGGCAAAAACTCGCAGTTAGGTGAAGCCAATTTTTGATGAACGCAAAGGAAGCCGACGTAAAGGTAAGCCGACATAAAAAAGCCGAATTTAGATAATGTTTAAGAAATCTCTCTGAAAAAAATCCTTTGTTTATCGTTACAATTAAAACCGTGCATAGTATTTGCAACGCATAATATATTCTTACGTTTATTGTGTTTTACCGCCTTTTGTAAGTTGATTTGTTTCCAAAAGTTGTAACGAGTAAAGTCACGATGATGAAATGTTGTAAAACCGGAAATGATACTCTTGCTTGAATTGTGTAACCTGAAACAAAACATGAGCAACCAAACTAATTGAAACTTGAAGCTAAGACTCAAGACAGATAACGACCTATCACCCTTCCCAATGCGGACCAGCGGAAACATGGTGTTATCATTTTGGCGCTCCTGGGTGGGCGCCTCCAACAGTCAGCCAGCCCACTCAGGCCAACCGGAGTCACCAGCAGCTGCACCCAACAGCCTCCAGTGTTCTGCCAGCAGAACCAGCTCGCAGTAGACCCTCACTACTGCCCTCCAACAGTCAGCCAGCCCACTCAGGCCAACCTGAGTCACCAGCAGCTGCACCCAACAGCCTCCAGTGTTCTGCCAGCAGAACCAGCTTGCAGTAGACCCCCACTACTGCCCTCCAACAGTCAGTCAGCACACTCAGGCCAACCTGAGTCACCAGCAACTGCACCCAACAGCCTCCAGTGTTCTGCCAGCAGAACCAGCTTGCAGAACCAGTTTGCAGTGCAGCTCTCCCTCAGGGAACCCCCAAGTGACCTACAAAAGTCACCTATTGTCCTCCAGGGACCCACCAAGTGACCTAAAAAAAGTCACCCATTGTCCCCCAGGGGCCCTCCAAGTGACCTATAAAAGTCAACCATTGTCCCGCAGGGACCCCCCAAGTGACCCAATAACGTCGCCCATTGTCCCCAAGGGACCCCCCAAGTGACCCAAAAAAAGTCACCCATTGTCCCCCAGGGACCCTCCAAGTGACCTATAAAAGTCACCCATTGTCCTCCCGGGACCCCACAAGTGACCAGAAAAGTCACCCATTGTCCCCCACGGACCCCTTCTTTGACCTAGAAAAGTCACCCATTATCCCCCAGGGACCACCCGAGAGACCTACAGAAGTCACCCATTGTCCCCCACGGACCCCCCAATTAACCTACAAAAGTCACCCATTGTCCTCCCGGGACCCCCCAAGTGACCCAAAAAAGTCACTCATTGTCCCCCAGTGACCCCCCAAGTGACCTACAGAAGTCACCCATTGTCCTCCAGGGACCCCCAAAGTGACGCAAAAAAGTCAACCATTGTCCACCAGGGACCCCCCAAGTGACCTAAAAAAGTCACACACTGTCCCCCAGGGACCCCCCAAGCAACCTACAAAAGTCACTCATTGTCCCCCAGGGACCCTCCAAGTGACATATAAAAGTCACCCATTGTCCCCCAGGGACCCCCCAAGTGACCTAAAAAAGTCACACACTGTCCCCCCGGGACCCCCAAGTGACCCAAAAAAGTCACTCATTGTCCCCCAGGGACCCCCCAAGTGACCCAAAAAAGTCACCCATTGTCCCCCAGGGACCCCCCAAGTGACCTAAAAAAGTCACACACTGTCCCCCAGGGACCCCCCAAGCAACCTACAAAAGTCACTCATTGTCCCCCAGGGACCCCCCAAGTGACCTACAGAAGTCACCCATTGTTCCGCAGGGACCCTCCAACTGACCTACAAAAGTCACCCATTGTCCCCCAGGGACCCCCCAATGACCTACAAAAGTCACCCACTGTCCTCCAGGGACCCTCCAAGTGACCTACAAAACTCACCCATTGTTCCCCAGGGACCCCCCAAGTGACCCAAAAACGTCACCCATTGTGCCCCAGGGATCCCCAAGTGATCCAAAAAAGTCACCCACTGTCCCCCAGGGACTCCCCAAGCGACCTCTAAAAGTCACTCATTGTGCCCCAGGGACCTCCCAAGTGACCTACATACAGTCAACCCACTTGACCTGTAAGTGACCTCTAAAAGGTCAAACAGTCAACCCAATTGACATCTGAGTGACCTCTAAAAGGTCAAACAGCCACCCTACTTGACCTCTAAAAGGTCAAACAGTGAACCCACTTGACCTCTAAGTGACCGCTAAAAGCTCAAACAGTCAATCCACTCGACCTCTAAGTGACCTCCAAAAGGTCAAACGGTCACCGCACTCGACCTCTAAGTTACCCCTAAAAGGTCAAACAGTCACCCCAATTGACCTCTAAAATGTCAAACAGTCATCCTACGTGACCTCTAAAGGGTCATACAGTCAACCCATTTGACCTCTAAGTGACCTCTAAAAGGTCAAACAGTCAACCCCCTTGACCTCTAAGTGACCTCTAAAAGGTCAAACAATCACCGCACTTGACCTCTAAAAGGTCAAACAGTCAACCCATTTGACCTATAAGTGGCCTCTAAAAGGTCGAAAGGTTACTCAACTTGAACTTTAATTGACCTCTAAAAAGTCAAAAGATTACCCCACTTCACATCTAAGTCTCCTCTGGAACGTCCAAAAAATCACTCGTTGTGTCCTTCAAGGGACCTCACTTGACCTTTCAATTTACCTCTGAAGTTCAGAAAGTTAGACCAACAAAGAAAATGGGAGGTCGAAAGCCATCAATTGTTGGAACAGTTAGATTGTTTCACCGAAAATTAGACATTGTCAAAGAGCTCAAACAGGAGCTAGAATATCAAATACACTCAGGTTTGGAACCCGAAGTTGTGTCAGTAACACATGATGAATTCAAGAGAACCATGTCGCAACTAGAAGAACTTGTCGACCAGCTTACACAATCGGAAAATGTGGACGCGGAAGACTCCCTCAACGATGTACCATGCTTGACAAAGCTAAAAGTTGAAGTTGCACAAACTGTAAAGAAGCATGAACTTTCATTCCGAAACACTTCAACGCGTCCAAGCAGCGCCTCTTCATCACGCAGTAATCGAATACCTGTTCCCTCTGCACCTGAGTCTCCGGGAGTTGTTCAAAGTATGCGAGATACACGACAACAACATCAAATCAATGATTTGGCAGACCAGCAATCAACATCCAACCCGATTACTATTCATAGACAAGTGGAGTCTGCCATGGGAATTTTGCAAGAAAACTCCAATAGAGTCATCAGTTCTGATGTACAGAATAGTCTCCAGCCATCAGCACTCGAACAAACAGACTCTGACAACGTAGCAAGCAATCAACATCAGCACCTTCAAGCAATAGCACCAATTGTGAATCCAGCAATTGTTTCACAGAGCTCTATTGACGCAACTTGTGCGTCCCCACAATTGTCTACAGCTTCAAATATTCAACTGCCAGATTTTAGTGGAACATTTCCTCCAGCTGAAAATACTTTCGCCCCTCCCAGGCCCATTAACACCGGCCTAATTGAAAATGTACCTGACCATATAACACCTGTTCCAGTTTCTTTCGGCAATCGTTTTCCAAAGCCAAGCCATTCCGGCTCATTTCAGGCATATTGCCCAAACAATTGGTCAAACTTAGCAAACGGTAGTTTTGAGCCCTCAAATGTAACCCCTCGTGGACCTGTTTATCCAAGCAGCCAAAGCTTCGGTAATCAAAACTCCAACCCATATCGTCAACGGAACATTCACCGCTCAGTAAAGCTGCCGGACATCCGAATTCAGAAGTTCGATGGAGACCCACTCAAGTGGAACGAATGGAGCAGCACGTTTTCTTCGACTATCCGCAACAACGAAGACATCACTGACACTGAACGAATGAGCTATTTGCAAAGTTTAGTCACTGGACCGGCAAAGGATTGCATCTCCGGATTTCTTTGCAAACCAAATTTTTACTCTTCCGCCCTTCAAGAGCACAACCGACGCTTTGGAAACCCGCAAAACGTCGTCGGTGCCTTAACAAAAGAACTGGAAGCTTTCCAAAGACCGGCTATGAATGACCACGCAGCTTTGATAGCTTTCGCTTCGCTGTTAAGAAAAGTAGTTCAAACATTTGCCTCACATGGCTTCAGTGCCGACCTAAATGCCACGTACTTGCTCAGGATAGCCCGAGATAAGCTACCAAACCCACTCAAGTTGAAGTGGACCGAACATGTTGTTGACAACGACTGGACAAATCCAGGTCTCACAGAGCTTTCCGATTGGATGTATCGGCAATCCAGAGCCTTTGAACAATTACAAGACGCATTTTTATCAACCACTAACAACCATTCAAGTCAACAAAACCAATCACAGTGTTCAAGTTCCTTCAACAATCGGAATAAGAACCAAAATCGTACAAACTGGAAACAGAATTTCCCCGGAAGCAAAAGCTCTAACCCCAGCAATAAAAGCTTTGAACATAACAGTGCAACAATTATTAGCATCAATAATGCAAAGCCTCAGCAATCGATGGCAAACATAAGCAACAACACGAAAAGAAGCTCTTCTTTCTCTGGTTCAAAGTAGCCTATGAGAAATGCAACAGCAAATAGGAGCAGAACAAAATGTCCGCTTGATCAACAAGATCACTACATTGGCAAATGTCCGCAGTTTCTTAGTCTTGATGTTAGCAGACGCAATAGCGAAGCAAAGAAGAACTCTTTGTGCTTCAATTGCCTAAACTCCAGTCACGCCGCCAAAAACTGCACGTCAAAAATTCTCTGCCGACATTGCAATGGCAAACACCATAGCCTTCTCCACACAGACAGACAAAAAGCAACCGAATCGGCAAACGTGACAGCAATTGATCTGCCAATGTGTGAACCACTGGATCAACAAGACAAAAACAGTGACATTCCAACTCAGGTTTACAATCCTGGTTTCCCATCAAAAACGAGGAATCAACTACAGGTAATACCTGTCACCCTATTCGGAAATGATAATAAAAGACATAATTGTAATGCCATTCTTGACAATGGTAGTACCATTTCATACGTCCTCAACACGACTGCCGACAAGGTACGGGCTCCGAAGACTTCAGAATTCGATCTGAATGTATCGCACGCATTTGACGAATCCGTCATGCACGCAAATCTTGTTCGGTTGGACATTGGAAAGTTCAATAGCGATCAACCACTCTTCCGTTTAAACTACGTTCATGCCGTGAGTAATTGGACTTTCAACGATGCGCCTGTGAACGATTTGAACGAAGCGTGTTCGTCCTACCCTCACCTTCAACACATACATTTTCCTAAACTTAGTGACAACAAGATACAGATACTTTTAGGTGTTGACGCTACCCAATACATTTTGGAACGCGAGTTCCTTCAAGGACCCGCAGGAAGCCCCTTTGCTCTACGCAATCTTCTCGGTTGGACAATTACTGGCCCAATTAAACGAAAAAGTAATCCAATCCAACAGGAAACAAACTTCCTATCCCATAGTTATAGAGCCTTCAACCACGCGCTCACAAATTTAACTGTTGATACTGAGAGACATCTCAGTGAATGTGTGACCAGTTTCTGGAAAATAGAGAATACAGGAACCGAGTTTGAAGAAACTGCAGATACTTCAACAGACAGTAGAAGAGCAGCTCAAATATTACAAGATACAATCCATCATATCGGAGACAGATATGAAATTGGTTTACTTTGGAAACAGGACAGTAAATTAGAAAACAACTATCTGGTTGCCAAATCACAACTTGACAGCCTTCAGCGCCGACTCAACAAAGACATTGATTTGAAACAGTTGTATGAGAAAACTTTGGGAACAGATTTAGAGAAGGGTTATGTCAAACCAGTAACTTTCTCAAATCCAGCACCAGAGAAGATTTGGTACCTTCCCCATCACCCCGTCACCAACCCCAACAAACCTGGGAAAGTCAGGCGTGTTGCAAACGCCGCATCTGTTTTTAAAAAGCAGTCGCTAAACAAAAACCTTCTGTCAGGCCCCGACCTTCTCAACAACCTGGTCGGCTTACTACTTCGCTTTCGCCAGGATTCTGTTGCAGTAATGGCAGACATAGAGGCCATGTTTATGCAAATTTGCATACGAACAGAAGATCAGTCATGTCTCCGTTTTCTTTGGCCGTCAAACAACTCCGTACAGCAGTTCCAGTATACGCGACTCATCTTTGGAGCCAGATGTTCACCAACTACAGCAATATTTGTCCTCCAAGAAACAGCAAAAGACTTCGGAAACACCGCTACAAAAGATCTAATATTCAACAGTTTCTACATGGATGATTTTGTACATTCGTTCGTCAATGAACAGAAAGCTGAAACTGCAGTTCAAGACTTGCGACAAACACTCTCTAAAGGAGGTTTCAGTCTGACTAAGTTTGTCTCAAACTCTGTTCAATGTCTTAACAAGATACCCAAAGAACATTGTGACAACGAAAAAGACAAACATCGTGTCTTAGGTGTAATGTGGAATACAGTTAATGATACTTTATTCCACCAGAAGTTTGCCAAAGTTCAGGAAGACAAAACGGACTACACACTCAGAAAACTCCTTTCCTTAATTGACTGCTTGTTCGATCCATTAGGAATCATTGCCCCATTATTGATTACACTCAAAATCATCTTGCAGGATACCTGGAAAGAAGGACTTGCATGGGATGATCTCCTGTCAGATGAGAAACAGAAATCAATAAAAACTTGGATAGAGCAATATTTAAATGTGCCAGAAATATCAATGCCACGATGTTTTGTTTCTCCGAACGAACCATCTCCGATAAACCAGTTACATTGCTTCTGTGATGCCTTACAGCTGGCTTATGGAGCAGTCATATACATCAGGTCTCAATCAGCTACCACCATTTCAACTGGGTTTGTCATAGCTAGAGCTAAAGTTGCGCCACTAAAACAAATCAGTATCCCGAAACTTGAGTTGCAAGCAGCCGTGCTAGGATGTAGACTAATGCAATTTGTTTCCAAGCAGCTAACAATACCAGTTACCTCAAAACACTTTTGGAGCGACAGTGAAGCTGTCCTTGCCTGGATCAAAAGCAAAGACAAATTGAAAACTTTTATTGCAAACAGAGTACAAGAGATCCGCAACAACACAGACGTCTCCAAGTGGCAGCATATCAGCGGAAAACTCAACCCTGCAGACCATGTCTCCCGAGGAATACCAGCCTGTGATATCAATGTGTTGTGGTTAACGCCTCCAGCCTTCTTAAGTGATCCCGAAAGCCATTGGAAGAACTCCTTGGGTAACAAGGAGGAGACAAACGTCACAATGGAACCATCCAACGATGAATGTATTATCGACGTCAGCAGATTCTCAAAGTTAATGCGCTCTATGGCTTTTGTCATAAGGTTCATAAAGAATCTCAGATCGAAACAAAGAGGCAAACTAGAACTCGACGACATTAACGAAGCCCGAATATATCTCTTCAGAAAGTCGCAAGAGAAGTCCTTCAAAGACGCCATCAAAGACATGAATCAACACAGGCCTTTGTCAAAGAAAGATCGTCTGCTCTGTTTGTCCCCTTTCTTTAAAAGTGGACTTCCTCGCGTTGGTGGCAGAACAAAACGAAGCTTGCTACCCTTTGACGCCAAGCACCCCATCATCCTGGACTCTAAAGAGCACAGCATTCAACTCTACATACAGAAATGCCACGAAATTTGTATGCACATTGCAGTGGAATACACTCGCAACTACATACAACAGAGATGCCACATTCTTGGAATCAGACTCTTCCTGAGAAGTTTCGCCTTCAAATGTTTCGACTGTCGCCGCTTCCGAGCACAGGGACTACAGCCACCGATGGCAGACTTGCCAGACATTCGTTTCCAGGAAACACAGTCACCAGTCGTCTTCACCAATGCCGGCGTGGACTACCTTGGACCTTTTGCCGTCGTTCATCGTGTTACAGAAGTGAAGACCTACATCTGCCTATTTACTTGCTTGGTTACAAGAGCAATTCGCTTGGAAGTTGCAGAGGACCTCAGCACAGACAAGTGTTTGACAGCAATCCGACGCTTCATCGCTCGACGCGGCCAACCGCGGTTGTTCCTGTCAGACAACGGATCCAACTTCTTGGGAGCAAGAAAGCAGATCAGAAGAAGACCACTGATGTTGGAGCACGACTACATCAAAGATCAGCTACTGAACCAGTCTGTCGAATGGAAGCTCAATCCTCCTTCTGCTCCTCACTTCGGTGTGGTGTGGGAGAGACTCGTTCAGTGTGTCAAACAAGCTCTTCTCTTGAACCTTGGTTCCGCAAAACTCACTCCAGATGTCTTTGCCACGATCGTCAGTGAAGCCGAGTGTCTTGTCAACTCGCGTCCACTCACCCACGTGAGAAGCAACCACGAAGACGACAACCCGCTTACACCAAACCACTTCTTGCTTGGAAGGCCCTTCTGCAATGTTCCTGGAGCCGTTTTCAACGAGACACTTACCTTGAAGAGTTCGGCGTGGACACAGGTGAAGCAGAGACTTCAGCAGATTTGGAAGAGGCTGCTAGCCGAGTATGTTCCTTCGCTGAACAAACGACAGAAGTGGACGTCTCGTGAAGCAGCTTTGGAAGTGGATGATGTTGTCTGGCTTCTTGAAGAGTTTACACCAAGAGGAATCTGGCCGCTGGGACGAGTCACACGGACTTTCACCGGCCCCGACAACATAGCTAGGTCATGTGAGGTTAAGACCGCTTTAGGCAAATTAAACAGACCAGCAGTAAAACTTATGCATGTCTACCCTAAACCCAAAACCAGGTTAGGGTTAGGTTTTGTGGGCCCGGAGGATGTTAATGCTAGAGATTAACTTCTTACGTTTATTGTGTTTTACCGCCTTTTGTAAGTTGATTTGTTTCCAAAAGTTGTAACGAGTAAAGTCACGATGATGAAATGTTGTAAAACCGGAAATGATACTCTTGCTTGAATTGTGTAACCTGAAACAAAACATGAGCAACCAAACTAATTGAAACTTAAAGCTAAGACTCAAGACAGATAACGACCTATCACCCTTCCCAATGCGGACCAGCGGAAACATGGTGTTATCACAGTGTACCAAAGAAAAATGCCTGTCATTTTTTGGTCGTCTAGCCCCAGCAGACAACGGTCCATGGCCATGTCTCTGATGCACTGTGGGATGTATTCCGGAAACCACAGGGTTGTTATCGCGGCAAAACCGCGACACGGTTGAAGCGTGTGCCTGCCAAGGACAAGTTGAAATACAGTTAAAATACAACTATTTTCGCCTAAGTTCAACTCTCTTTCAATATTCAATTTGCTTGCACTTTGTCTTTGCTTGATCGACACCCAACTTCTGTAGAGATTAGTCAAAATTTGTCCACCGAATTGTTTTGGAAATTAGGCGAAAAATAAGTAAAGCGCCTAAAGACGACTTCAAAGCCTCACTATTATTACACTCCTCGGCGATATCTGATCAAAATTACAGCAGAAAGGGCAGAGAAATATATTTTTTTGGTTACAAAAAAGCGTCGTTTTTTAGTTTAGACTTGTGGAGCGCGCTAAACGTCAAATAAGCTGCACGTTCTCATTATTAAAAGAAACTTTTCTGGGTTTTGTAAGCTACAATTTTGTTAAAATTTGAAAATTATTTATATTCCGTCCCCTATTATTTGCACCACGTGTATTTGATTGACTCCGTGACTCAAGCAATTGTATTTGTATTGATGTTATAATTGAAGTTCTCCTTCAATGTTTTTCCTTTCCAGATAGAATCAGTTATTAGCTTAGGGAGCTGGGAATAGAGTTAGAGAGGTCTATTTCGCACGCAGAAATAAGTAGCCCACTGTATAGTCTCCTTAAGTTTGTAAAAAGAGGACATATAAGGTGTGCCTTAAAACATCATTGTGGAAACTGCTAGAAATGCAAGATATCGAGAAGTTGCTACCAGTTTTTAATTGAAGATTACATAATTATTCCCAACCTCTCACAAAAATTTCATCCTTTTTACAACCTACTATAGCATAGAGTAACCATATTATTCTCTCGTTTTCAATAATGATGATCCACAATAACGCCAAAACCCAGACTCAAACATGCAGTTTTTAAAGTTGGATTTGAACAAACACAGTTTACAATTGGTTCCATCACGCAATACATACGACGAGATTAACTGTAAAATTAACTTCTGTTACAATCTGTTTCTTTTTGGGGGTAAAATTTCAGGTCATATGTTTTTAAATCTTGCTTTGAAATGAAGTTACCTTGGCCCGGGTGAATCTAATTCCGATTTTAAAATCATCAGATTAAGCCAATGAATCACTGGACCCAACGATAAATTCTTCAGTTTCAACAGCAAGGTTTTATATATTTCATCGTTGAAAAAGTTATTGTCCCTTAGAGGCGACTAATCTGATTGAACCTGACAAAAATGTATAGCTGCTTAAGCCTCTTCATGAGCTGAAGAATATTTTGCTCCAAATTTCAGTAGATGTTCGAGTTAAAAACTGGCAAAAAATGATTTTAGTCTTCTTGGGTTATGGGTTTTCTCAAGCGGAATAAAACGTGTTTTTAATTAAGTAGAAAAATTAATTTCTCAAAAAGAGAGAATAACAAGAACGATATTTTACAGTAGAGCTAAGAGATTAACAGGAGAGATCTGATTATTAGATCAAGATGGTGATTTGATTTTTGGGATGAAAAAAGGCTCAAAAATCAGCTGTATATATATATATACTCATTATCAGTGCGAGAAAATCAAGATATAAAACTAATCTTAGCACCATGATTTACAGTGGGGGTCACAAGAGTTACTCAATATGGTTTGCTTCGGCAAGTTTCCCAGAAATCAGTTGCAGTGGGTACCATAGATGGTATGCATTTACACTTTTCTAAGAATTCGTTCACATTTACGGTGGTATCACAATCATTCAATACATGCTGGGACGATTTTACATCAAATAAACTCACTCTCATATTAGTTATCTAGATTCATCAAATTGAAACCAAAATTGATTCAAATTTCGATTTTTTGACGATTCATTTACATAAATTCTCTGATCAAAATCAATTTGCTTTTGTCTCTCTAATCTGATAAGTTAAACTTTCTTCGTTAAATTTTCACTAAGTTTAAGACTATAGTTTGATCGATATTCTAACACCCCCACTCAGACTTGAGCTGATTGCGTAGAGTCTTTTCCCATCAAAACAGTTCTGAATGTCTCCACCTTCGATACGGGTAAAGATTTCGTGAAGTTGTCGGCTGCAATTTTGACAGTAGGAACGTAATGAATTGAAATAGTCCCATCTTCTAACTTGCCGCGAATGAAGTGAAATTTTGTCTCAATGTGTTTGCTCCTCTTGTGCAAGACTGGGTTTTGGCACAATTTAATACAACTCTGGTTGTCCTCCAATTGCTACTGGGTGTTTCTGTTGGATGCCTAAATCCCCCAGAAGTTGTTTCAGATAAAATGCTTCTTGAACTGCTGCTGCCATGCCCTAAATATTCTGCTTCTGATGAAGAAAGAGCAACTGTGGCCTGCTTTTTGACACCCCAGCTGAGTGCTGCGCTACGTCCGTTGAGCTTGAAGTAGTAGCCCGTCGTTGATTTTCCGTCGTTCACGTCACTAGACCCCACTAAATCATCACTTTCCCCCACTAAATCATAACTAGTTTCTTTTGTGTAAGTAAATTTCAAACCTTTCGAACCTTGAAGATATCGCAGAAATCTTTGTTCGCACATCTAGTGTTGATTGGTAGGTGCATTTAAATGTCTGGACAGAATGTAGACTGTGAACATGATATCTGGCCTCGTCTGTTTGACCAGATAGATACGGAAGTGATCCAACAGAGTTTCTGCAGTTCCTCTGGTCCACCTCTTCGTATCCGTTCTGTGCTGTCTGAAGTTTCAAATTTAAAGCAGTTGGAGTTCTTGAGGGTTTGCATTGATCCAGTTTCAAGCATTGATTCTATGTGGCGTTCTTGGTCAACTGTGACTTTGCCCTCTTCTCGTCTGGTTCTTAGACCCAAAAAGCTGTGTATTCTCCCTCTGTTTTCCATGTCAAATGTTGCTTCGAGTGCCTTTTTGAGATCGGAGATCACTGTCATGCTTCTTAATGCCAGTATGATGTCGTCAACCCAGACCAAGATGAAGATGTGGCCCTCTGTCTCTGCTTTTTCTCCATCTGATCCTTGTTTTACAAACTCCTGTGATTGCTCCAGGTACACTTCTTCCTCTATTGGCGAGTGCAGGAAAACCGCCTTGACATCACACTGGTGCATCACATAGCCCTGCTTCGCTGATAGTTGAACCAGAATCCTAAATGTCTCTGGCTTACAGGTAGGTGCAAAAGTCTCTCTCAAAGTAGTCCAGTCCTTCCACCTATTTGACGCCCTTTTTGGCCACAAAGCGTGCTTTGTATTTTTTCACTTGACCACTGGGTCCCAATTTCACTTTGTAGACCCATTTGTCCGGTATAACGTCCCTGTCTGTGGGTGGTCTCACTAGGTTCCAAGTCTCGTTGTCTTGAAATGCCTTGACCTTGTCGTTCGTTGCTCAGTGCCACTGGTCCGAATCGTCACCATGCTAAGCTTCGTAGACTGCTTTGGGTTCCACATAGTCACCCTCAGTCACAGCAAGATGGGTCCTGACTTCTCCAAAAAATTGCAGAACATTCCTTGCTCGTGTCCCTTGTCTGGGTTCTGCCCTGTGCGCTTGCTCCAGTGCCTCCTCAAAGAAGCCAACTGTCTCTGACTGTGAGAAGCCCTCCATTTCACTGTCTTCCACAGACTGCGAGTCTCGGGGACTCTCTCTTGTTGCAGTAGATTCTTCATCCAGTGCTGCTTCCTCAACATCTGAGGCATCTCGTCTCAGTGTCTGTTCTTGAGTACTCACGCTATCTGTGTCATGCCACTCCTCCTTTATTGCAGTAGATGTGCCCTGCTCCTCTTTGTTGCCATCTTCTTGATAACCATAATCTGGTTGCCAGATCCCCAGTTGCTGTGACCCCTCATCTAGTAGGCCGGGCGTCTCTGTGTTGTCAGAGATTGAGCCCACTTCGGACTCCTTGATGATCACATCTCGAACTGCAATAACCTTGCATATGTTGGGTCCGTACACCAGGTATCCGTTGTCTCCTTCAGTGAAACCCACAAAATTTCCTTCCAGTGCCTTGGGCTCAAATTTACTGACATCTCTGCCCCAATTCCTCATGAAGACTGCGCAACCAAAAACAGATAGTTTACTATTTGAAAACTTAGGTTTTATACCTCGCTCCAGCTCTGCTGGGCAGTTTTCTTCTCCTCGTCTCACAACCAAGTTCCGGATTCTTGTTGCGTGTAGAATTGCTGCTCCCACATCATTTTGGGAAGACCGAGTCAATGAGCAAGCATATTGCTATCTCCAGCAGTGTCTTGATGCACCTTTCAGCTCACCCATTCTGTTGTGGCGTCTATGGTATGATCTTCTCCTGTAGAATGCCTGCGTCTAAACAGTACATCTTGAACTGCTCTGAGAGAAACTCCTTTGCTTTGTCTTGTCTTAGCTTCTTGGGCGTCCCCACATTGAGAAAAAACTTCTTCAGGCTGGCCAGTGCTTCACTCTTTGCCTTAAGCAAGTCCACAAACACAAATTTCGTTTACTGGTCTGCAAACACAATGCAGAATTGGAACCCTGACATTGACTCTACTCTGAAAGGTCCCATCACGTCTGTGAACACCCTCTCCAGCTTCTTTTCTGCTTGGGTCTTTGCCACTCTTGGTACTGGAGTCTTTGTGATCTTGGCCAATGCGCACACATTGCATACATCATCGAGTTCCCCCCTCTCTCTCTCTCTTTCTCTCTCTCTCTCTCTCTCTCTCTCTGGTGCATTCCTGACCACATGTGCTCGATTCAAATGACCCAATCCTATGTGCCACTTCCTTGCACGGTCAAGTTTCACGCTGTTGGAACTCATCTTGAATTCTAGAACGCTGCAGGGTAAGTAAAACAATTTTTTTGTGTTAGTTTTACCCGAGTTCCCTTCTGGAGGAGTCTCATGCAGCTATTTCCTCTCTCGAAAATGTAGCTATGTTCCCACTCCCTGAATCTTGAGACTGATAAGAGGTTCGAAGAATAGTCCCGCACACACAAAATATTTTTGAGTACGCTTTGGAATTCCCTTTTGTTTGAGAATATGCTGATCCTCACACAGCCTCTGCCCACCACTCTGGAGCCTCACTGTTGGGATTTCTGACTATTGATTGAATGGGCACGAAGTCCAAGAACGCTGTCCACTAGCATGCCTGCTGTCTTCCACTGGGTAAGAGCTGCCAGTATTCCTTGTCTGTTGAAGCCAATGTTGGTTCCATTGCCACTGACACATGTTTACCTCCATCTCTGTGTCTCTTGCATGCCCTTTCTAGGTGACCTTTTGCACCACACTTGCTGCATTGTGCTGTCTCTTTCCTCCTGCAGTCCTTGAGAAAGTGTCCAGGGATCGCACACACAAAGCAGTTTCCTTTCTTGGGCACCTTCATGAAGTAACGCTTCACTGACAGCACCACTGAACCACTTTGTCCCTTGTGCCTCTGTGCAGTGCTCTCATGGAAGTTCTGCAGCCTTTTTCTAAACTCTGTGAATTTCGTTGCCGAGTTAAAGCTTTGTTGTATAACAAAACTTTCGTATCTCATTGGCAGACCATTGAGGACCAAGGAGTTGAAGAGGGTCGTTGAGACTGCTTCACCTGCTTCTTGTAGCCTTGTGAGCGTTTCCTGTCCTCTGACGAAGAAGCTATCCAAATCCTCAGCATCCTCGAGCTGCAGTCGAACAAGCTAGGCCACCAAAGCCACCACTATCGGCGTCTCCTCACTCTGAAAACTCTTTTGAAAAACTTCCAAGCCTTTGCTCCATCTCCGATGCCGTCATCTCCCACACAGTCAAGTCTCTTCAGCATAAGGTTGTTGCATCTAGAGTCAGTGCCAGATGGCACCACACATTGTTCCGTTTCCCCTTGATGTCTGCAACTCCCTTCTCAAATGCACCCTTCAGCCCCTTGTGGTTCTTCTTTTCCTCCTTGCTCAACCCATTGGCTAGTGGTGCAGGCTCATTCTGTTGCTCTTCTGTCCCAAGTAGTGATTTTTAGAGTCCCTTCATCTGCATCATTGCCACAAATGTTGTGCTCCAGATTGGAAAGTCCTGTGCTTTTCCTATGTAGGTCAGCAGCTTCACTGTCTGCTGATCCGTCGTAAATTGAGCAGGCAAAACAGTTGTGAAAAGAAAGATACTAAGCAGAAAAGGATTATGACTGTCAACAACAAATTAGTTTTGTTTTAGAAATCAATTTAATGACTTAACACATTGCCGGCCCCATAACCTGTTGGGTTTTTGCAAGCGGAATAAAAAAGCGTTTTAAACTAAGTAGAAAAATTAAATTCTCAAAATGAGAGAATAACAAAAACTATATTTTACAGTAGAATTTAGAGATTTACAGGAGAGATCTGATTATTAGATCAAGATGGTGCTTTGATTTTGGGGATGAAAAAAAGCTCAAATTTCATCTGTATATATACCCATTATCAGTGCGAGAAAATCAAGATACAAAACTAATCTTAGCACCATGATTTACAATAGGGTTCACAAGGGTTACCCAATATGGTTTGCTTCTGCAAATTTCCCAGAAATCAGTCGCAGGGGGTGATATATAGTATGAATTTACACTTCGTTCACATTTTAGGTGGTATCATAATCATTCAATACATGTTGAGAATATTGTACATCGAATAATCACACTCTAATTTTAGTTATCTGGATTCACCAATTTGGACCGAATATTGATTCTAAGCACCATTTTTTGACGATTTATTTATATAAAATCTCTGATCAAAATCAATTTGCTTTTGTCTTTCTAATCTGGTAAGTTAAATTTTCTTGCTAATTCTCACTAAGTTTAAGATTTTAGTTTGATCGATATTCTAACACGTCCGCCTGAGACCTCAACCTGGGTTGCGTTCAACCAATTAAATGGAGCCTGACTGAACAGGAAATTCACAAAATAGATTTATGTTAGTTGATCATCAATTAAATTTACTTTGAACTCGAATTGACCAAAAAATGTGATACAAGTCCTAATGAACAATAGCAAACCTAACAACAACATTTACTTGCAAACTTATTAAAATTGAATCTGGATACAAACAATAAGAAATAATTGTGAACTGTTCGACGCTGATCGTGAATTTGATCACAACCAAAAAAGCAAACATTCGATGACAACACGCTTGAGACCGTTACTCAGTTTATTGAACCTGCGTGAAAAAATGAAATTAATCCTCCTAACACTGTTTGCAGTTTTCTTGCAGAAAAACGTTGGAGAAGTTTTCCACTCTTTCTCAGATCAGTGTTTCCCTAGTAACAATTTTTGATCAATTCTTGCAAATAATATCATCAATGGAGTGGACTCGCACTCGATGCCCTTTTACACCCGATTGCTATTTCTGGAGGACAACAAACCGACAGGCCTGGAAACTAGTCCCACTTCCCACAAACATAATTGTTGTAATCATTGCCAATGTGGACAAACCAATGTCTGTTTTTTGAGCTTATAATGGTTTGTACAGCCTAATGAGATTTGAGAATTTAGCAACTATAATTTTTATATGTCATCATTTCAAATATGTCGAGGTATTGTAGAAAAAATGTTTCTTCTGTGGGAGTAGCAAAAAAAATTTATTGAGTTTTTATCTCATTTTACGCAGAAACAGTAACAAAATACAGTTTCGTGAATTATAAAAAATGTTTCACCTAAAGACTTAAAGATTCTTTAGAAATTAATAAAAATTTAAAGTCTTCCGTTTATCTGCTGGTTGCTAGAACAAGTTTATTGAAAATGGCAAGGTAAAAGTTTCAACGCGATCATTAAAATTTGAGTCAATAGAAAAATGTGCTAACTTATCGGTAAAGTTTGTACCGCTTGCGGTTTGTAGCAGTAATTCTTTCACCACTTTCAATGCATTCACCGCTCATCATAAATCTTTATTATTGCAATTTTCTCTGCAATATTTTCTTGCAGGTTTTCTGCAACAACAGTGAATTTTTCAAGATTTCTGACTCTTAGCGGTGAAGTTTTTTCAACGAATTCACAGTATTAGGTGTTAAAAGTTGCAATTCTTACATTTTTCACCGCATTCATCGCAATTCTTACATTTTTAAGCGGTTTTTAGCCTTGACACCTCAACTCAAGACAATGCTAAAAGTGATCTGTTATTAGTTCTATGCCAGTGATTTGTTAGAGATGCATTAAGACATAGCAGTACTGAAAAAAAATTAGATGCAGGTAATTTTTTTAAAAACCAAGTTACAAAGCAACCAAGTTCAATGAAAAGGAAGACACCAATTCAATGTAGATTTTTCTTATCAACAAAGGATAAAGATATGCTTAATGTCGTTTAAAATTATAGGTAAATTTACAGAGAGTACTATTTGGATCTGAATTACATATTTTCAAAATTGGTGGCATCTTCAATAGCCAACTACTTATCTAAAAAAATAACGCAAAACTTAAGAAAAGCTTTTTTGCCGACTCAATGAAAGTGTTATCATTAATACCTCTACATACGAAAAGTGATTAATTTGAAGACAACGTTTTTTGTCCAAAATCTCTCCTACCAACAATTAGACTTTTTAGTTTTCATTAAAATCTGTAATTACCTCTAAGATTTTAATTTGTAAATAACAAATAATTTTGTTTCATGGAAAAAGATAAACTGTGAACTGGGCTACCATCTTAGTTTAGCTCTAACGAAAATCAAACCAATCCATTAAGGAGTGCATTTTCTGCACATTTTTTCATTAAGTATGAAGCCACGGGTATTTAGTCTACTGACCTTTAGAGGAATGAATTCCAAGCCAGAGTAAACTTGAAACTCGCTGCGCAGACCATCTGAGGTCCAGCTCATTGAGGTGCTGTGATCCAGAGCCTCAAGTCTCTCTCTATCTCAGCCATCTTTCGAGACAAGCAGAGCAAGTGTAGTCTGGACCAAACATGTAGTGTAGTCACTCTTTATCTTTTGGCTCTGCGATCACAATTACAACACTACTCTGTGATGTTATTTCTGTGACTATCACTACATCTATCTTGTCTGTCGTTTCATATCAGATACTAATTGTGCGCAGGGATCACACACAGTTTTCTCATCCACTACTCATCATCTTTCATTCACACAGTGTAACAGTCATCCCAAGCTCTCTCATATATCAACCATTGTAGCCCTGCGTTCGTTGCCTACTAAGTTTGGACATGCTACCTGGATCTGTCACCCCTGTCCATATTTATCAGGAAAACAACAATACTCATCAACAAGTTAGAAAGCTTAAGTGAGAAACCATCGGCAGCCTGTCTAAAATTACCCTGACTTGAGGACTTCAAAAAATAAATTCAATCAATGTTCCTAGATGATAAAGGACCTGTAATTAAGTTAAACTGAACAAAGTGTGGTTGGGGAAGAAAATTATATTTTTTAAAATTCAAGAAACAAAATCTGTTATCTCACATAGTTTAAACAGACTCCAGGTGCTATATGTGAGAATTGCGGGCATTGTCGAGAATATCACTTATGTAACTTGTCTTAATTCTGCCCCAAATTCGGTTAATTTGGAATTATTTCACAAATTGAATGTTATACACACGTCATTGTAAGAGAGTCTTTTATTATCGCATGTGATGGATTTACCATAATTTTTTTGAAGAACAGCCATAATCAGGAAATTTTAAAGGCGATAATGAAGGGATGTTATGTAAACATTACTGATGGACGTTCTATTAATCGAAAAACAGAACGCTCAGAATCAATATCAGACGTTCTTTATTGTAAATTTAAACAGAGTTACAAGTTTGAAGAAGAAAACGTGTTTATGGGATCAGCTTTCAATGTTTCTTGACGTGGTGTCTGAAACGCAGACAAAAAACAAATTTGAAAACATTACTCTAAGATATCTATCTAAATTAGAAATTAAAATTTGTTCTGAGCCGTGAAATAATCAAACTGGAAAAATGTGAGTAAACATAGTCAACTGTCAAAAAATTTGAGGAGTTTCAAGGCCGAGTGAAAGACCTATAAACTATTACAACTGGATTGATATTGAATTGCAATATTAAATTGCAAAAATAGGATGAGTTGACACAGTATGAAAATTAAAGCAATTGAAGCCAAAGACAACAAATATAAACAACGGAAAATTGTTTAAGCAGATGATGAAAAAAGGAAAGAATCTTATCTGAAAATATTTAAAAGCACGCAGCACTACCCCGCAGAATTATTTCAATTGAGCCAAAACATTAATGACAAAGAATGGAAAACTACACAATTTCAATGAATCGGAAAACACTGATTTTAAACTGTTCATTACAAAAAGTGTTAAGGATTTGAGTAAAAAGTTTACGAAAAAAGAATGTTCCTGAAGAAATTAACAAGTTCAATGTAGATTTTTCTTATCAACAAAGGATAAAAATGTGCTTAATGTCATTTAAAACTAAAGGTAAAATTACGGAGAATAATATTTGGATCTGAATTACATATTTTCAAAACTGGTGGCATCTTCAATAGCTAACTCCTTATCTAAAATAAATAACGCAAGTCTTCAGGAAAGCTTTTGGCCGACTCAATGAAAATTGTATCATTAATACCTCTACATACGAAAAGTGATTAATTTGAAGACAACGTTTTTTGTTCAATATCTTTCCTACCAGCGATTTTTTCGATTTTTTTGTTTTCAATCAAATCTATAATTACTTCTAAGATTTTAATTTGTAAATAACAAATAATTGTGTTTCATGGAAAAAGATAAACTGTGGTCTGCGTTTCCAACTCAGTTGAGTTCTGGCAAACATCAAACCAATCCAGTAAGGAGCGCACTTTCTGGACATTTTTTCATTAATTATGAAGCCTCGGGTATTTAGTCTACCGACTTTTAAAGGATTGAATTCCAACCCGAGTAAACGTGAGCCTCGATGCGACCACCATCTGGGGTCCAGCTCATTGAGGCGTTGTGTTCCAGAGCCCCTCAAGTCTCTCTGTATCTCAACCATCTTTCGAGACAAGCAGAGCAAGTGTCGTCTGGACCAAACATGTAGTGAAGTCACTCTTTATCTTTTGGCCTTGCGATCACAATTACAACACTACTCTGTGATGTTATTTCTGTGACTATCACTACATCTATCTTGTCTGTACCTTACACAGTATTCCCCACTAGAAGACTTTCATATCAGATACTAATTGTGCGCAGGGACCACACACAGTTTTTTCACCCACTACTCATCATCTTTCATTCACACAGTGTAGCAGTCATCCCAAGCTCTCTCATATCTCAACCATTGTAGCCCTGCGTTCGTTGCCTACTAAATTTAGACATCCTACCTGAATCTGTCACCCCTCTCCATAATTATCAGGAAAACAACAATACTCATCAACAAGTTAGAAATCTTAAGTGAGAAACCATCGGCAGCCTCTCTAATATTACCATGATTCGAGGACTTCCATAACATAAAATCAATCAATGTTCCTAGAGGACTACAGACCTCCTCTAATTAACTCAAACTGAACAAAACCCTGGTTGAAGATGTAAATTTTAATTTTCAAAACTCCAGAAACGAACTTTATATCACATTGTTTAAACAGACTTCAGGTGCTGTCTGTGGGAATTGCAGGTATTGTCGATAATATCAGTTATATAACGTGTTTTAATTTGCCTCGAAATTCGTTTAGAGCGGAATTATTTCCCAAATTGAATGTTATAAATACGTAACTGTAACAAAATCTTTTATTATCGTATGTGGTGATTTTACTATCGGTTGTTTGAAGAACAGTCATACGCAGGAATCATTAAAGGCGATCATTATGGAATTTCATGTAAAAATTAATGATGGACAGTCTGTTAATCGAAAAAGGGAACGCTCAGAATCAAACTCAGACGTGTTTCAATGTAAACTTAAACAGAATTACAAGTTTTAAGTGGAAAACATGTTTTATCGGATCAGTTTTCAAAATTTCATGACGTTTTGTCTGAGAAGCAGGGAAAAAACAAATTGAAAACATTACTCCAAGATATCTATCTAATTGAGAAAACAAAATTTGTTCTGAGTCGTGAAATAATCAAAGTGGAAAAATGTGATCAAATAAAGTCAGATGTCAAAAAACTTGAGGAGCTTCAATGCCGACTGAAAGACCTATAAACTATTACAGATGTATTGATATTGAATTGTAAATTCGAAATGCAAAAATGGGCTGATTTGACACAGTATGAATTTTAAAGCAACTGAAGCCAAAAAAAACAACAATAAACAACGAAAAATTGTTTAAGCAGATGATGAAAAAAGAAAACAATCTTATCTGAAAAAAATTAAAAACACGCAGCAGAACCCAGCAGAATAATTTCAGTTTAGCCAACACCTAAATGGCAAAAAGCGGAAAGACTACACATTTTCGATGAAAATCAAGACACCGATTTCAAACCATTCATTACAAAAAGTGTTGAGAATTTGAGTAAAAAGTTTGCGAAAAATGAACGTTCTTGAAGAATTCAACAAGTTCAATGTAGATTCTTGTTATCAACTAAGGATAAAGATATGCTTAATTGCATTTGAATTTATAGGTAAATTTACAGAGAGTACTAATTGGATCTGAATTACATATTTTCAAAATTGGTGTCATCTTCAATACCCGACTACTTATCTAAAAAAATTAACGCAAAACCTCAGAAAAGCTTTTTTGCCGACTCAATGAAAGTTTTATCATTAATACCTCTACATACGAAAAGTGATTAATTTGAAGACAACGTTTTTTGTTCAATATCTCTCCTACCAGCACTTCGTTTTTTTTGTTTTCATTAAAATCTATAATTACTTCTAAGATTTTAATTTGTAAATAACAAATAATTGTGTTTCATGGAAAAAGATAAACTGTGGACTGGGTTATCAACTTAGTTTAGCTCTAACGAAAATCAAACCAATCCAGTAAGGAGTGCATTTTCTGCACATTTTTTCATTAAGTATGAAGCCACAGGTATTTAGTCTACTGATCTTTAGAGGAATGAACTCCAAGCCAGAGTAAACTTGAACCTCGCTGCGCAGACCATCTGAGCTCCAGCTCATTGAGGTACTGTGATCCAGAGCCTCAAGTCTTTCTTTATCTCAGCCATCTTTTGGACAAGCAGAGCAAGTGTAGTCTGGACCGAAGATGTAGTTTAGTCATCCTTTATCTTTTGGCTCTGCGATCACAATTGCAACAATACACTGTGATGTTATTTCTGTGACTATCACTACATCTATCTTGTCTGTACCTTACACAGTTTTCCCCACTAGAAGAGTTTCATATCAGATACTAATTGTGCGCAGGGATCACACACAGTTTTCTCATCCACTACTCATCATATTTCATTCACACAGTGTAGCAGTCATCCCAAGCTCTCTCATATCTCAACCATTGTAGCCCTGCGTTCGTTGCCTACTAAATTTGGACATGCTACCTGGATCTATCACCCCTGTCCACAATTATCAGGAAAACAACAATACTCATCAACAAGTTAGAAATCTTAAGTGAGAAACCATCGGCAGCCTCTCTAATATTACCATGATTCGAGGACTTCCATAACATAAAATCAATCAACGTTCCTAGAGGACTACAGACCTCCTCTAATTAACTCAAATTGAACAAAACACTGGTTGAAGATGTAAATTTTAATTTTCAAAACTCCAGAAACGAACTTTATATCAAATTGTTTAAACAGACTTCAGGTGCTATCTGTGAAAATTGCAGGTATTGTCGATCATATCACTTATATAACTTGTCTTAATTCGCCTCGAAATTCGTTTAGAACGGAATTATTTCCCAAATTGAATGTTATAATTACGTAATTGTAACAAAATCTTTTATTATCGTATGTGGTGATTTTACTATCGGTTGTTTGAAGAACATTCATACGCAGGAATCATTAAAGGCGATCATGATGGAATTTCTTGTAAACAATAATGATGGACAGTCTGTTAATCGAAAAAGGGAGCGCTCAGAATCAAACTCAGACGTGTTTCATTGTAAACTTAAACAGAATTACAAGTTTTAAGAGGAAAACATATTTATCGGATCAGTTTTCAATATTTCATGACGTTTTGTCTGAGAAGCAGAGCAAAAACAAATTCAAAACATTACTCCAAGATATCTATCTAATTGAGAAAACAAAATTTGTTCTGAGTCGTGAAATAATCAAAGTGGAAAAATGTGAGCAAACAAAGTCAACTGAAAGACCTATAAACTATTACAGATGTATTGATATTGAATTGTAAATTCAAAATGCAAAAATGGGTTGATTTGACACAGTATGAATTTTAAAACAACTGAAGCCAAAGAAAACAACAAAAATTAACAAAAAATTGTTTAAGCAGATGATGTAAAAAGGAAAGAATCTTATCTGAAAAAAAATTAAAAACACTCAGCAGAAACCAGCAGAATAATTTCAGTTTAGCCAAAACCTAAATGGCAAAAAGCGGAAAGACGACCCATTTTCAATGAAAATCAAGACACCGATTTTAAACCATTCATTACAAAAAGTGTTGAGAATTTGAGTAAAAAGTTTGCGAAAAATAAACGTTCTTGAAGAATTCAACAAGTTCAATGTAGATTCTTCTTATCAACTAAGAATAAAGATATGCTTAATGTCATTTAAATTTATAGGTAAATTTACAGAGAGTACTAATTGGATCTGAATTACATATTTTCAAAATTGGTGGCATCTTCAATAGCCAACTACTTATCTAAATAAAATAACGCAAAACTTCAGAAAAGCTTTTTTGCCAACTCAATGAAAGTATTATCATTAATACCTCTACATAAGAAAAGTGATTAATTTGAAGACAACGTTTTTTGTCCAATATATCTCCTACCAGCACTTAGATTTTTTTTTGTTTTCATTAAAACTTATAATTACTTCTAAGATTTTAATTTGTAAATAACAAATAAGTGTGTTCCATGGAAAAAGATAAACTGTGGACTGGGCTACCAACTTAGTTTAGCTCTAACAAAAATCAAACCAATCCAGTAAGGAGTGCATTTTCTGCACAATTTTTCATTAAATATGAAGCCATGGGTATTTAGTCTGTTGACTTTTAGAGGAATGAACTCCAAGCCAGAGTAAACTTGATCCTCGCTGCGCAGACCATCTGAGCTCCAGCTCATTGAGGTGCTGTGATCCAGAGCCTCAAGTCTCTCTGTATCTCAACCATCTTTCGACACAAGCAGAGCAAGTGTAGTCTGGACCAAACATGTAGTATTGTTATCCTTTATCTTTTGGCTCTGCGATCACAATTGCAACAATACACTGTGATGTTATTTCTGTGACTATCACTACATCTATCTTGTCTGTACCTTACACAGTATTCCCCACTAGAAGACTTTCATATCAGATACTAATTGTGCGCAGGGATCACACACAGCTTTCTCACCCACTACTCATCATCTTTCATTCGCACAGTGTAGCAGTCATCCCAAGCTCTCTCATATCTCAACCATTGTAGCCCTGCTTTCGTTGCCTACGAAATTTGGACATGCTACCTGGATCTGTCACCCCTGTCCATAATTATCAGGAAAACAACAATACTCATCAACAAGTTAGAAATCTTAAGTGAGAAACCATCGACAGCCTCTCTAATATTACCATGATTCGAAGACTTCCATAACATAGAATCAATCAATGTTCCTAGAGGACTACAGAACTCCTCTAATTAACTCAAATTGAACAAAACACTGGTTGAAGATGTACATTTTAATTTTCAAAACTCCAGAAACGAACTTTATATCAAATTGTTTAAACAGACTTCAGGTGCTATCTGTGGGAATTGCAGGTATTGTCGATCATATCACTTATATAACTGGTCTTAATTCGCCTCGAAATTTGTTTAGAACGGAATTATTTCCCAAATTGAATGTTATAATTACGTAATTGTAACAAAATCTTTTATTATCGCATGTGGTGATTTTATTATCGGTTATTTGAAGAACAGTCATACGCAGGAATCATTAAAGGCGATCATGATGGAATTTCTTGTAAATAATAATGATGTGCAGACTGTTAATCGAAAAAGGAAGCGCTCAGAATCAAACTCAGACGTGTTTCATTGTAAACTTAAACAGAATTACAAGTTTTAAGAGGAAAACATGTTTATCGGATCAGTTTTCAATATTTCATGACGTTTTGTCTGAGAAGCAGAGAAAAAACAAATTTAAAAATTTTACTCCAAGATATCTACCTATTTAGAAAAATAAAACTTGCTTTGAGTCGTGAAATAACCAAACTGGAAAATTGTGAGTAAACAAAGTCAACTGTCAAAAAACTTGAGGAACTTAAATGCCGACTGAAAGACCTATAAACTATTACAGATGTATTGATATTGAATTGTAAATTCGAAATGCAAAAATGGGATGATTTGACACAGTATGAATTTTAAAGCAACTGAAGCCAAAAAAAAGCAATAAAAACGAAAAATTGTTTAAGCAGATGATGTAAAATGGAAACAATCTTATCTGAAAAAAAATTAAAAACACGCAGCAGAACCCAGCAGAATAATTTCAGTTTAGCCAAAAACTAAATGGCAAAAAGCGGAAAGACTACCCATTTTCAATGAAAATCAAGACACTGATTTCAAACCATTCATTACAAAAAGTGTTGAGAATTTGAGTAAAAAGTTTGCGAAAAATGAACGTTCTTGAAGAATTCAACAAGTTCAATGTAGATTCTTCTTATCAACTAAGGATAAAGATATGCTTAATGTCATTTAAATTTATAGGTAAATTTACAGAGAGTACTATTTGGATCTGAATTACATATTTTCAAAATTGGTGGCATCTTCAAAAGCCAACTACTTATCTAAAAAAATTAACGCAAAACTTCAGAAAAGCTTTCTTGCCGACTCAATGAATGTTTTATCATTAATACCTCTACATAAGGAAAGTGATTAATTTGAAGACAACGTTTTATGTTCAATATCTCTCCTACCAGCACTTCGATTTTTTTTTGTTTTCATTAAAATCTATAATTACTTCTAAGATTTTAATTTGTAAATAACAAATAATTGTGTTTCATGGAAAAAGATAAACTCTGGACTGGGTTACCAACTTAGTTTAGCTCTAACGAAAATCAAACCAATTCAGTTAGGAGTGCATTTTCTGCACATTTTTTCATTAAGTATGAAGCCATGGGTATTTAGTCTGTTGACTTTTAGAGGAATGAACTCCAAGCCAGAGTAAACTTGAACCTCGCTGCGCAGACCATCTGAGCTCCAGCTCATTGAGGTGCTGTGATCCAGAGCCTCAAGTCTCTCTGTGTCCCAGCCATCTTGCGACACAAGCAGAGCAAGTGCAGTCTGGACCAAACATGTAGTATTGTCATCCTTTATCTTTTGGCTCTGCGATCACAATTGCAACAATACACTGTGATGTTATTTCTGTGACTATCACTACATCTATCTTGTCTGTACCTTACACAGTATTCCCAACTAGAAGACTTTGATATCAGATACTAATTGTGCTTAGGGATCACACACAGTTTTCTCATCCACTACTCATCATCTTTCATTCACACAGTGTAGCAGTCATCCCAAGCTCTCTCATATCTCAACCATTGTAGCCCTGCGTTCGTTGCCTACTAAATTTAGACATGCTACCTGGATCTGTCACCCCTGTCCATAATTATCAGGAAAACAACAATACTCATCAACAAGTTGGAAATCTTAAGTGAGAAACCATCGGCAGCCTCTCTAATATTACCATGATTCGAGGACTTCCATAACATAAAATCAATCAACGTTCCTAGAGGACTACAGACCTCCTCTAATTAACTCAAATTCAACAAAACACTGGTTGAAGATGTAAATTTTAATTTTCAGAACTCCAGAAACGAACTTTATATCACATTGTTAAAACAGACTTCAGGTGCTGTCTGTGGGAATTGCAGGTATTGTCGATAATATCACTTATGTAACTTTCCTTATTTCGCTTCGAAATTCGTTTAGAACGGAATTATTTCCCAAATTGAATGATATAAGTACGTAATTGTAACAAAATCTTTTAATATCGTATGTGGTGATTTTGACTATCGGTTGTTTGAAGAACAGTCATACGCAGGAATCATTAAAGGCGATCATGGTGGAATTTCATGTAAACATTAATGATGGACAGTCTGTTAATCGAAAAAGGGAACGCTCAGAATCAAACTCAGACTTGTTTCATTGTAAACTTAAACAGCATTAACAGTTTTAAGAGGAAAACATGTTCATCGGATCAGTTTTCAATATTTCATGACGTTTTGTCTGAGAAGCAGAGAAAAAACAAACTGAAAACACTACTCCGAGATATCTATCTAATTGAGAAAACAAAATTTGTTCTGAGTCGTGAAATAATCAAAGTGCAAAAATGTGAGCAAACAAAGTCAACAGTAAAAAACTTGAGGAGCTTCAATGCCGACTGAAAGACCTATAAACTATTACAGATGTATTGATATTGAATTGTAAATTGAAAATGCAAAAAGGGGATGATTTGACACAGTGGGAATTTTAAAGCAACTGAAGCCAAAGAAAACAACAATAAACAACGAAAAATTGTTTAAGCAGATGATGTAAAAAGGAAACAATCTTATCTGAAAAAAAATTAAAAACGCGCAGCAGAACCCAGCAGAATAATTTCAGTTTAGCCAAAACCTAATGGCAAAACACGGAAAGATTTCCCATTTTCAATGAAAATCAAGACACCGAATTCGAACCATTCATTACAAATGTGTTGGGAATTTGAGTGAAAAGTTTGCGAAAAATGAACGTTCTTGAAGATTTCAACAAGTTCGATGTAGATTCTTCTTATCAACTAAGGATAAAGATATGCTTAATGTCATTTAAATCTGTAGGTAAATTTACAGAGAGTACTATTTGGATCTGAATTACATATTTTCAAAATTGGTGGCATCTTCAATAGCCAACTACTTATCTAAAAAAAATTAACGCAAAACTTCAGAAAAGCTTTTTTGCCGACTCAATTAAGGTTTTATCATTAATACCTCTACATAAGAAAAGTGATTAATTTGAAGACAACGGTTTTTGTCCAATATCTCTCCTACCAGCACTTAGATTTTTTTCTTTTCATTAAAATCTATAAATACTTCTAAGATTTTAATTTGTAAATAACAAATAATTGTGTTTCATGGAAAAAGATAAAATGTGGACTGGGTTACCAACTTAGTTTAGCTCTAACGAAAATCAAACCAATCCAGTAAGGAGTGCATTTTAAGCACATTTTTTCATTAAGTATGAAGCCACGAGTATTTAGTCTACTGACCTTTAGAGGAATGAACTCCAAGCCAGAGTAAACTTGAACCTCGCTGCGCAGACCATCTGAGGTCCAACTCATTGAGGTACTGTGATCCAGAGCCTCAAGTCGTTCTGTATCTCAACCATCTTTCGAGACAAGCAAAGCAAGTGTAGTCTGGACCAAACATGTAGTGTAGTCATCATTTATCTTTTGGCTCTGCAATCACAATTGGAACAATACACTGTGATGCTATTTCTGTGACTATCACTACATCTATCTTGTCTGTACCTTACACAGTATTCCCCACTAGAAGACTTTCATATCAGATACTAATTGGCGCAGGGATCACACACAGTTTTCTCATCCACTACTCATCATCTTTCATTCACACAGTGTAGCCGTCATCCCAAGCTCTCTCATATCTCAACCATTGTAGCCCTGCGTTCAATGCCTACTAAATTTGGACATGCTACCTGGATCTGTCACCCCTGTCCATAATTATCAGGAAAACAACAATACTCATCAACAAGTTAGAAATGTTAAGTGAGAAACCATCCGCAGCCTCTCTAAAATTACCATGATTCGAGGACTTCCATAACATAAAATCAATCAATGTTCCTAGAGGACTACAGACCTCCTCTAATTAACTCAAATTGAACAAAACACTGGTTGAAGATGTAAATTTTAATTTTCAAAACTCCAGAAAGGAACATTATATCACATTGTTTAAACAGACTTCAGGTGCTATCTGTGGGAATTGCAGGTATTGTCGATAATAGCACTTATATAACTTGTCCTAATTCGCCTCGAAGTTCGTTTAGAACGGAATTATTTCCCAAATTGAATGTTATAAGTACGTAATTGTAACAAAATATTTTATTATCGTATGTGGTGATTTTACTATCGGTTGTTTGAAGAACAGTCATACGCAGGAGTCATTAAAGGCGATCATGATGGAATTTCATGTGCACATTAATGATGGACAGTCGTTAATCGAGAAACGGAACGCTGAGAATCAAACTCAGACGGGTTTATTGTAATTTTAAATAGAAATACAAGTTTGAAGAAGAAAACATGTTTATCGGATCAGTTTTCAATGTTTCTTGACGTGTTGTCTGAAACGCAGAAGAAAAACAAATTTGAAAATTTTACTCCAAGATATCTATCTAATTGAGAAAACAAAATTTGTTCTGAGTCATGAAATAATCGAAGTGGAAAAATGTGAGCAAACAAAGTCAATTGTCAAAAATTTGAGGAGCTTCAATGCCGACTGAAATACCTATAAACTATTACAGATGTATTGATATTGAATTGTAAATTCGAAATGCAAAAATGGGATGATTTGACACAGTATGAATTCTAAAGCAACTGAAGCCAAAGAAAACAACAATAAACAACAAAAAATTGTTTAAGCAGATGATGTAAAAAGGAAACAATCTTATCTGAAAAAAAATTAAAAACACGCAGCAGAACCCAGCAGAATAATTTCAGTTTAGCCAAAACCTAAATGGCAAAACGCGGAAAGACTACCCATTTTCAGTGAAAATCAAGACACTGATTTCAAACCATTCATTACAAAAAGTGTTGAGAATTAGAGTAAAAAGTTTGCGAAAAATGAACGTTCTTGAAGAATTCAACAAGTTCAATGTAGATTCTTCTTATCAACTAAGGATAAAGATATGCTTAATGTCATTTAAATTTATAGGTAAAATTACAGAGAGTACTATTACGATCTGAATTACATATTTTCAAAATTGGTGGCATCTTCAATAGCCAACTACTTATCTAAAAAAATTAACGCAAAACTTCAGAAAAGCTTTTTTGCCGACTCAATGAAAGTTTTATCATTAATACCTCTACAAAAGAAAAATAATTAATTTGAAGACAACGTTTTTTGTCCAATATCTCTCCTACCAGCACTTAGATTTTTTGTTTTCATTAAAATCTATAATTACTTCTAAGATTTTAATTTGTAAATAACAAATAATTGTGTTTCATGGAAAAAGATAAACTGTTGACTGGGTTACCAACTTAGTTTAGCTCTAACGAAAATCAAACCAATCCCTTAAGGAGTGCATTTTCTGCACTTTTTTTCATTAAGTATGAAGCCACGGGTATTTAGTCTGCTGACCTTTAGAGGAATGAACTCCAAGCCAGAGTAAACTTGAACCTCGCTGCGCAGACCATCTGAGCTCCAGCTCATTGAGATGCTGTGATCCAGAGCCTCAAGTCGTTCTGTATCTCAAACTTTTTTCGAGACAAGCAGAGCAAGTGTAGTCTTGACCAAACATGTAGTGTAGTCATCCTTTATCTTTTGGCTCTGCGATCACAATTGCAACAATACAATGTGATGTTATTTCTGTGACTATCAATACATCTATCTTGTCTGTACCTTACACAGTATTCCCCACTAGAAGACTTTCATATCAGATACTAATTGTGCGCAGGGATCACACAAAGTTTTCTCATCCACTACTCATCATCTTTCATTCACACAGTGTAGCAGTCATCCCAAGCTCTCTCGTATCTCAACCATTGTAGCCCTGCGTCCGTTGCCTACTAAATTTGGACATGATACCTGGATCTGTCACCCCTGTCCATAATTATCAGGAAAACAACAATACTCATCAATAAGTTAGAAACCTTAAGTGAGAATTCATCGGCAGCCTCTCTAATAATACCGTGATTCGAGGACTTCCATAATATAAAATCAATCAATGTTCCTAGAGGACTACAGACCTCCTCTAATTAACTCAAATTGAACAAAACACTGGTTGAAGATGTAAATTTTAATTTTCAAAACTCCAGAAACGAACTTTATATCACATTGTTTAAACAGACATCAGGTGCTATCTGTGGGAATTGCAGGTATTGTCGATAAAATCACTTATATAACTTGTCTTTATTCGCCTCGAAATTCGTTTAGAACGGAATTATTTCCCAAATTGAATGTTATAAGTACGTAATTGTAACAAAATCTTTCATTATTGTATGTGGTGATTTTACTATCGTTTGTTTGAAGAACAGTCATACGCAGGAATCATTAAAGGCAATCATGATGGAATTTCAGGTAAACATTAATGATGGACAGTCTGTTAATCGAGAAAGTGAACGCTCAGAATCAAACTCAGACGTGTTTCATTGTAAACTTAAACAGAATTACAAGTTTTAAGAGGAAAACATGTTTATCGGATCAGTTTTCAATATTTCATGACGTTTTGTCTGAGAAGCAGAGAAAAAACAAATTGAAAACATTACTCCAAGATATCTATCTAATTGAGAAAACAAAATTTGTTCGGAGTCGTGAAATAATCAAAGTGGAAAAATGTGAGCAAACAAAGTCAACAGTCAAAAAACTTGAGGAGCTTCAATGTCGACTGAAAGACCTATAAACTATTACAGATGTATTGATATTGAATTGTAAATTCGAAAAGCAAAAATGGGATTATTTGACACAGTAAGAATTTTAAAGCAACTGAAGCCAAAGAAAACAACAAAAAACAATGAAAAATTGTTTAAGCAGATTATGTAAAAAGCAAACAATCTTATCTGAAAAAAAATTAAAAAACACGCAGCAGAACCCAGCAGAATAATTTCAGTTTAGCCAAAACCTAAATGGCAAAAAGCGGAAAGACTATCCATTTTCAATGAAAATCAAGACACCGATTTCAAACCATTCATTACTAAAAGTGTTGAGAATTTGAGTAAAAAGTTTGCAAAAAATGAACGTTCTTGAAGAATTCAACAAGTTCAATGTAGATTCTTCTTAACAACTAAGGATGAAGATATGCTTAATGTCATTTGAATTTATAGGTAAATTTACAGAGAGTACTATTTGGATCTGAATTATATATTTTCAAAATTAGTGGCAACTTCAATAGCCAACTACTTATCTAAAAAATTTAACGCAAAACATCAGAAAAGCTTTTTTGCCGACTCAATGAAATTTTATCATTAATACCTCTACATAAGAAAAGTGATTAATTTGAAGACAACGTTTTTTGTCCAATATCTCTCCTACCGGCACTTAGATTTTTTTTTTGTTTTCATTAAAATCTATAATTACTTCTAAGATTTTAATTTGTAAATAACAAATAATTGTGTTTCATGGAAAAAGATAAACTGTGGACTGGGTTACCAACTTAGTTTAGCTCTAACGAAAATCAAACCAATCCAGTAAAGAGTGCATTTTCTGCACATTTTTTTCATTAAGTATGAAGCCAAGGGTTTTTAGTCTACTGATCTTTAGAGGAATGAACTCCAAGCCAGACTAAACTTGAACCTCGCTGCGCAGACCATCTGAGCTCCAGCTCATTGAGGTGCTGTGATCCAGAGCCTCAAGTCTCTCTGTATCTCAACCATCTTTCGAGACAAGCAGATCAAGTGTAGTCATGACCAAACATGTAGTGTAGTCATCCTTTATCTTTTGGCTCTGCGATCACAATTGCAACAATACATTGTGATGTTATTTCTGTGACTATCACTACATCTATCTTGTCTGTACCTTACACAGTATTCCCCACTAGAAGACTTTCATATCAGATACTAATTGTGCGCAGGGATCACACACAGTTTTCTCATCCACTACTCATCATCTTTCATTCACACAATGTAGCAGTCATCCCAAGCTCTCTCATATCTCAACCATTGTAGCCCTGCGTCCGTTGCTTACTAAATTTGGACATGCTACCTGGATCTGTCACCCCTGTCCGTAATTATCAGGAAAATATTACCATGATTCGAGGACTTCCATAACATAAAATCAATCAACGTTCCTAGAGGACTACAGACCTCCTCTAATTAACTCAAATTGAACAAAATACTGGTTGAAGATGTAAATTTTAATTTTCAAAACTCCAGAAACAAACTTAATATCGCATTGTTTAAACAGACTTGAGGAGCTATCTGTGGGAATTGCAGGTATTGTCGATCATATCACTTATATAGCTTGTCTTAATTCGCCTCGAAATTCGTTCAGAACGGAATTATTTCCCAAATTGAATGTTATAAGTACGTATTTGTAACAAAATCTTTTATTATCATATGTGGTGATTTTAATATCGGTTGTTTGTAGAACAGTCATACGCAGGAATCATTAAAGCCGATCATGATTGAATTTCATGTAAACATTAATGTTGGACATTCTGTTAATCGAGAAACGGAACTCTGAGAATCAAACTCAGACGGGTTTATTGTAATTTTAAATAGAATTACAAGTTTGAAGAAGAAAACATGTTTATCTGATCAGTTTTCAATGTTTCTTGACGTGCTGTCTGAAACGCAGAAGAAAAACAAATTTGAAAATTTTGCTCCAAGATATCTACCTAATTAGAAAAATAAAACTTGCTTTGAGTCGTGAAATAACCAAACTGGAAAATTGTGAGTAAACAGAATCAAGTGTCAAAAAATTTGAGGAGCTTCAATGCCGACTGAGGGACCTATAAATTCAGCTGGATTGATATTCAATTGGAAATTTAAAATGCAAAATTGGGATGATTTGACACAGTATGAAAATTAAAGCAATTGAAGCCAAAGAAAACCACTATAAACAACGAAAAATTGTTTAAGCAGATGATGAAAAAAGGAAAAAGAGCGGAGAAACTACACATTTTCAATGAAAAGGAAGACACTAATTTCAAACCGTTCATTGCAAAAATTGTTAAGAAATTGATTTAAAAATTTGCGAAAAATGAATGTTCTTGAAGAGTTCAACAAGTTCAATGTACATTTTTCTTGTCAACAAAGGATAAATATATGCTTAATGTCATTCAAAATTATAGGTAAAATTACAGAGAGTACTATTTGGATCTGAATTATATATTTTCAAAATTAGTGGCAACTTCAATAGCCAACTACTTATCTAAAAAATTTAACGCAAAACTTCAGAAAAGCTTTTTTGCCAACTCAATGAAATTTTATCATTAATACCTCTACATAAGAAAAGTGATTAATTTGAAGACAACGTTTTTTGTCCAATATCTCTCCTACCGGCACTTAGATTTTTTTTGTTTTCATTAAAATCTATAAATACTTTTAAGATTTTAATTTGTAAATAACAAATAATTGTGTTTCATGGAAAAAGATAAACTGTGGACTGGGTTACCAACTTAGTTTAGCTCTAACGAAAATCAAACCAATCCAGTAAAGAGTGCCTTTTCTGCACATTTTTTCATTAAGTATGAAGCCACGGGTTTTTAGTCTACTGATCTTTAGAGGAATGAACTCCAAGCCAGACTAAACTTGAACCTCGCTGCGCAGACCATCTGAGCTCCAGCTCATTGAGGTGCTGTGATCCAGAGCCTCAAGTCTCTCTGTATCTCAACCATCTTTCGAGACAAGCAGATCAAGTGTAGTCTGGACCAAACATGTAGTGTAGTCATCCTTTATCTTTTGGCTCTGCGATCACAATTGCAACAATACATTGTGATGTTATTTCTGTGACTATCACTACATCTATCTTGTCTGTACCTTACACAGTATTCCCCACTAGAAGACTTTCATATCAGATACTAATTGTGCGCAGGGATCACACACAGTTTTCTCATCCACTACTCATCATCTTTCATTCACACAATGTAGCAGTCATCCCAAGCTCTCTCATATCTCAACCATTGTAGCCCTGCGTTCGTTGCCTACTAAATTTGGACATGCTACCTGGATCTGTCACCCCTGTCCATAATTATCAGGAAAACAACAATACTCATCAACAAGTTGGAAATCTTAAGTGAGAAACCATCGGCAGCCTCTCTAATATTACCATGATTCGAGGACTTCCATAACATAAAATCAATCAACGTTCCTAGAGGACTACAGACCTCCTCTAATTAACTCAAATTGAACAAAATACTGGTTGAAGATGTAAATTTTAATTTTCAAAACTCCAGAAACAAACTTAATATCACATTGTTTAAACAGACTTGAGGAGCTATCTGTGGGAATTGCAGGTATTGTCGATCATATCACTTATATAGCTTGTCTTAATTCGCCTCGAAATTCGTTCAGAACGGAATTATTTCCCAAATTGAATGTTATAAGTACGTAATTGTAACAAAATCTTTTATTATCATATGCGGTGATTTTAATATCGGTTGTTTGTAGAACAGTCATACGCAGGAATCATTAAAGGCGATCACGATGGAATTTCATGTAAACATTAATGTTGGACATTCTGTTAATCGAGAAACGGAACGCTGAGAATCAAACTCAGACGGGTTTATTGTAATTTTAAATAGAATTACAAGTTTGAAGAAGAAAACATATTTATCGGATCAGTTTTCAATGTTTCTTGACGTGTTGTCTGAAACGCAGAAGAAAAACAAATTTGAAAATTTTACTCCAAGATATCTACCTAATTAGAAAAATAAAACTTGCTTTGAGTCGTGAAATAACCAAACTGGAAAATTGTGAGTAAACAGAGTCAAGTGTCAAAAAATTTGAGGAGCTTCAATGCCGACTGAGGGACCTATAAATTCAGCTGGATTGATATTCAATTGGAAATTTAAAATGCAAAAATGGGATGATTTGACACAGTATGAAAATTAAAGCAATTGAAGCCAAAGAAAACCACTATAAACAACGAAAAATTGTTTAAGCAGATGGTGAAAAAAGGAAAAAGAGCGGAGAAACTACACATTTTCAATGAAAAGGAAGACACTAATTTCAAAGCGTTCATTGCAAAAATTGTTATGAAATTGATTTAAAAATTTGCGAAAAATGAATGTTCTTGAAGAGTTCAACAAGTTCAATGTAGATTTTTCTTGTTAACAAAGGATAAATATATGCTTAATGTCATTCAAAATTATAGGTAAAATTACAGAGAATACTATTTGGACGTGATTTACATATTTTCCAAATTGGTGGCATCTTCAATAGCTAATTAGTTATCTAAAATCATTAACGCAAGTCTTCGGGAAGGCTCCTTTGCCGACTCAATGAAAATTTAATCTTTAACACCTCTACGTTCGAGAAGTAAATATTTTGAAGCCAACGTTCTTTGTCCAATATTTTTCCTACCAAAACTTAGTCATTTTTTGTTCCATTAAAGTGTATAATTACCTTTAAGATTTTTATTTGTAAATAAAAAATAATTGTGTTTCATGGAAAAAGATAAAATGTGGTCTGGTTTACCAACTTAGTTGAGTTTTTGCAAACATCAACCAATCTAGTAAGGAGCGCACTTTCTGGACATTTTTTCATTAGGTATGAAGCTTTGGGTGTTCATTCTACCGACTTTTAAAGGAATGAATTCAAACCCGAGTAAACTTGAGCCTCGATGCGACGACCATCTCCAGCTCATGGGTCCAGCTCATGGGGATGTTGTGTTCCAGAGCCCCTCAAGTCCCTCTGTATATCGACTATCTTCCGGGACAAGCAGAACAAATGTTGTCTGGACCAAACATGTATTGTTGTCACTCTTTAACTTCTGGCTCTGCGATCAGAGTTGCAACACTACTTTGTGATGTTATTTCTGTGATTATTATCATATAGTGACTATCATCTTTCATTCATATAGTGTAGCAGTTATCCCAAGCTCTCTCACATTTCAACCATGCTAGCCTTGCGTTCTTTGCCTACTAAAAAATGTTTCTGACAGATAAGAGTTTGCAAGAGACCTTACTTGGAGTCTAGAGAAATCACTGCTAAACTATTAAAAATTCATCTACTTGTCTCGATTTCACGTTCGTTACTTTGTTGACTTTCGAATCCGTTAACTTTGACCATCTTTTGCTCATTGGAGACATTTCCACCAGGTAGAAGTCGGCGAGAAGTTTTGTTCACAGGGTTCTGCCAACGACCACTTTTGCTCCCTCCTTTTAGGGCGCTATTCGATGCTCTGCCTCAACACCTCGTATCTCAGGCTCTTGTCTGCACTGAAGTGAATTGGACTGGCAAGGAAATTCTTTGGAACAATTTGTTTTAGGTCCATAGGTGGCCTAATCAGTGCTCAATCCTCAGACTGTCAACTTAGCTAATTTCCTCTAATTGAGCTAGTGGTAGTTACCCAGGGGCCCCACGTGGAGGTTACTGACAAAAGTTACACCTTACGTCTCAGGCCCTTCCTCAGAAAGCTTTAGGCATAGCCTTGTGCAACCCTTCATTAACGTAAAACTCTTGATACCAATGAGATAAAATCCGGCATCAGAAGTCAAAAATATATGGGTTGAGGGGTCTTGTTAAAGCAATTCTAAAATTTTTTGTTTTCATTAAAGTGTATAATTACCTTTAAGATTTTTATTTTTAAATAACAAATAATTGTGTTTCATGGAAAAAGGTAAAATGTGGTCTGGGTTACCAACTTAGTTGAGTTCTCGCAAACATCAAACCAATCTAGTAAGGAGCGCACTTTCTGGACATTTTTTCATTAGTTATGAAGCCTTGGGTATTTATTCTACCGATTTTTAAAGGAATGAATTCCAACCCGAGTAAACTTGAGCCTCGATGCGACGACCATCTGGGGTCCAGCTCATTGAGGCGTTGTGTTCCAGAGCCTCAAGTCCCTCTGTATCTCAACTATCTTCCGGGACAAGCAGACCAAATGTTGTCTGGACCAAACATGTATTGTTGTCACTCTTTAACTTCTGGCTCTTCCATCAGAGTTGCAACACTACTTTGTGATGTTATTTCCGTGACTATTATCATATAGTGACTATCATCTTTCAGTCATATAGTGTAGCAGTTATCCAAAGCTCTCTCACATTTCAACCATACTAGCCTTGCGTTCTTTGCCTACTAAAAAAAGGTTTCTGACCGCTAAGAGTTTGCAAGAGACCTTACTTGGAGTCTGGCAAAATCACTGCTAAACTATCAAAAATTCATCTACTAGTCTCAATTTCACGTTCGTTACTTTGTTGACTTTCGAATCCGTTAACTTTGACCATCTTTCGCTCATTGGAGACATTTCCAACAGGTAGAAGTCGGCGAGAAGCTTTGTTCACAGGGTTTTGCCAACGACCACTTTTGCTCCCTCCTTTTAGGGCGCTATTCGATGCTCTGCCTCAACATCTCGTATCTCAGGCTCTTGTTTGCACTGAAGTGAATCGGACTGGCAAGGAATTTCATTGGAACAATTTGTTTTAGGTCCATAGGTGGCCTAATCTGTGCTCAATCCTCAGACTGTCAACTTAGCTAAATTCCTCTAACTGAGCTAGTTGTAGTTACCCAGGGGGCCCACGTGGAGGTTACTGACAAAAGTTGCACCATACGTCTCAGGCCCTTCCTCAGAAAGCTTTAGGCATAGCCTTGTGCAACCCTTCATTAACGTAAAACTCTTGATACCATTGAGATAAAATCCGGCATCTGAAGTCAAAAACATATGGGTTGAGGGGTCTTGTTAAAGCAATTCTAAAATTTTTTGTTTTCATTAAAGTGTATAAATTGCTTTAAGATTTTTATTTGTAAATAACAAATATTTGTGTTTCATGGAAACAGGTAAAATGTGGTCTGGGTTACCAACTTAGCTTAGTTCTCGCAAACATCAAACCAATCTAGTAAAGAGCGCACTTTCTGGACATTTTTTCATTAGGTATGAAGCCTTCGGTATTTATTCTACCGACTTTTAAAGGAATAAATTCCAACCCGAGTAAACTTGAGCCTCTATGCGACGACCATCTGGGGTCCAGCTCATTGAGGCGTTGTGTTCCAGAGCCTCAAGTCCCTCTGTATCTCAACTATCTTTCGGGACAAGCAGACCAAATGTTGTCTGGACCAAACATGTATTGTTGTCACTCTTTATCTTCTGGCTCTGAAATCAGAGTTGCAACACTACTTTGTGATGTTATTTCCGTGACTATTATCATATAGTGACTATCATCTTTCAGTCATATAGTGTAGCAGTTATCCAAAGCTCTCTCACATTTCAACCATACTAGCCTTGCGTTCTTTGCCTACTAAAAAAGGTTTCTGACCGCTAAGAGTTTGCAAGAGACCTTACTTGGAGTCTGGCAAAATCACTGCTAAACTATCAAAAATTCATCTACTAGTCTCAATTTCACGTTCGTTACTTTGTTGACTTTCGAATCCGTTAACTTTGACCATCTTTCGCTCATTGGAGACATTTCCAACAGGTAGAAGTTGGCGAGAAGCTTTGTTCACAGGGTTTTGCCAACGACCACTTTTGCTCCCTCCTTTTAGGGCGCTATTCGATGCCCTGCCTCAACATCTCGTATCTCAGGCTCTTGTTTGCACTGAAGTGAATCGGACTGGCAAGGAATTTCATTGGAACAATTTGTTTTAGGTCCATAGGTGGCCTAATCTGTGCTCAATCCTCAGACTGTCAACTTAGCTAATTTCCTCTAACTGAGCTAGTGGTAGTTACCCAGGGGGCCCACGTGGAGGTTACTGACAAAAATTGCACCTTACGTCTCAGGCCCTTCCTCAGAAAACTTTAGGCATAGCCTTGTGCAACCCTTCATTAACGTAAAACTCTTGATACCATTGAGATAAAATCCGGCATCAGAAGTCAAAAATATATGGGTTGAGGGGCCTTGTTAAAGCAATTCTAAAATTTTTTGTTTTCATTAAAGTGTATAATTTCCTTTAAGATTTTTATTTGTAAATAACAAATAATTGTGTTTCATGGAAAAAGGTAAAATGTGGTCTGTGTTACCAACTTAGCTTAGATCTCGCAAACATCAAACCAATCTAGTAAAGAGCGCACTTTCTGGACATTTTTTCATTAGGTATGAAGCCTTGGGTATTTATTCTACCGACTTTTAAAGGAATGAATTCCAACCCGAGTAAACTTGAGCCTCGATGCGACGACCATCTGGGGTCCAACTCATTGAGGCGTTGTGTTCCAGAGCCTCAAGTCCCTCTGTATCTCAACTATCTTTCGAGACAAGCAGACCAAATGTTGTCTGGACCAAACATGTATTGTTGTCACTCTTTATCTTCTGGCTCTGCAATCAGAGTTGCAACACTACTTTGTGATGTTATTTCTGTGACTATTATCATATAGTGACTATCATCTTTCAGTCATATAGTGTAGCAGTTATCTAAAGCTCTCTCACATTTCAACCATACTAGCCTTTCGTTTTTTGCCTACTGAAAAAGGTTTCTGACCACTAAGAGTTTGCAAGAGACCTTACTTGGAGTCTGGCAAAATCACTGCTAAACTATCAAAAATTCATCTACTAGTCTCAATTTCACGTTCGTTACTTTGTTGACTTTCGAATCCGTTAACTTTGACCATCTTTCGCTCATTGGAGACATTTGCAACAGGTAGAAGTCGGCGAGAAGTTTTGTTCACAGGGTTTTGCCAACGACCACTTTTGCTCCCTCCTTTTAGGGCGCTATTCGATGCTCTGCGTCAACACCTTGTATCTCAGGCTCTTGTTTGCACTGAAGTGAATCGGACTGTCGAGGAAATTCTTTGGAACAATTTGTTTTAGGTCCATAGGTGGCTTAATCAGTGCTCAATCCACAGACTGTCAGCTTAGCTAAACTCCTCTAACTGAGCTAGTGGTAGTTACCCAGGGGCCCCGCCTGGAGGTTACTGACAAAAGTTGCACCTTACGTCTCAGGCCTTTCCTCAGAAAGCTTTAGACATAGCCTTGTGCAACCCTTCATTAACGTAAATTTCTTGATACCATTGAAAGAAAATCCGGCATCAGAAGTCTACAATATATGGGTTGAGGGGTCTTGTTAAAGTAGTTCTAAATTCCAAAATTTTGAAAGAATTTCTAAATTCATGACAAATTAAGTTGTCATTGACTGAAATCCATGTACCACAACGCTCCAGTTCAGGCACAGCTCTCTTCACTCTTTACAAAGGATCACAAAACGGGCAATTCGCACCCGAACATAACTTTCTATTCCAATGACCAAAGTAGACCAGAAACATCGGGAACAATTCTGAAATAAGTCATGTCTTTATGATAAACGGAAAACGCTTCGAAAACTCAACTTCAATCAACTGCTTGGTCATCATTGCTCAGTCAATTGCTTGGTCATAGACAAAATCATCGGTTTCAAAGATCGCGCAAAGCGCGTTGAAGACAATTTTGTAAGTTTTTTTCACTTTTTTACTATTTCAGAAAAAGTTGTTCTCAGAACCAGTTGATCAGGATATATTCTGATCAATGGGACTGAGGGTAGAGTTAAAATGCAGAAAAATTACGCAAAATTTAACAGAATAGTTGGAGTAATATTTTTCAGCTAAATGTTTGACTCGATTGGTCACATCAGACAATAACAAAAACATTTTTTCCCTCCTATACAAAGTTTTAAGATTGCCGATTTAAATGAAAAAATGTGAAATTTTTATCAGCGAAAGGAATTACTTCGATATTCAAAATAACTGTTAAAACTGTTCGTATGCAAAAATGAGGAACAACTTTCGCTATCCTTCTTTTACCTGAAAACTGTTTAAAAAATAAAGGTCAAAAACTTTTTGTCAAACTGGAACCTGATGTTCTATTAAAAGAAGTAGAATTTTGACCGGGCTACAGTTGAAAAAATTAGCTCACAATTTTTTGAACTTTTTTCTTAATGATTAACTCACTAGATTAATTTGAGTTTTAGAATAAAAATTTTTTCTATCAAAATATTGCCAACTTGTTATCGTGATTTCTTGTTTTCTGTTTTCTCTATCGTTTTGATTTTGTTTTCCACCGCAGAACTTTTGTAGTTAAAAACGTGAAATTTCTCTTCCGATTAATTGTCTGGTCTCTCCCTTATGGTCTGTTCTCCTAGGTGTTCTGTTTTCTGTAAGATTTGTTAAGTGTGCAAGTGCTCTCTTATTTTTTAAAGGCACCAGGAAACAATTTATTACTATTGTTAAAAGCAGCAGTTGCTCTGTTCAACACCCACTTCCTGCATCTTACTTCCTTGCCAGCGTAGATTTTCAGATCCTAAGCACATCATAATGTTTGTTTGAATTGACGAAACAGCAAAGGTGGGCTAGTAGCGAGGTACGGAACGTATCGATCACGTTAAAAAGTTATCTTTAAAGTCAACTCGTAGCTGATATTTTATAATTTTTGTCAATGCAAAGCTCTCATAAGCTGAAATTTTACCGCAATGTGTTTCGCTTACTAATATCGCATTTTCAAACTAAGGAATTGCTGAAAAACCAGGAGACAAGCAAGATTTTCAAATCAACAAGATAACACTAGAAAAATAAAAGATAAATTCAACTATGATTCAAATAAAAGCATAAGAACTGGACCTGGCAGACCGGAATTTTTGCTCAATATCAATTTAAAATATGTTTCAATTTAACCTGTTTTTGAGATTTTCTCTAATTTAACGTGAAATCAGTAGTTTACTTATTTCACAACATGTTTCTGTAATCATTTTTTGACGAAATATATTAAATACGGTATTTATTCAGCATTTTCTATTCGTTTATCAAAAGTTTATTTTCTCCGTAATTTTGGTTGATCTTTTTTGTCTGACAGGTTTGAGACTTTGACTTCAGAAATGCAAAATTTTGTTGAAACGCAATTTCATTAAGTAACAAACCTGCAGTCTTTCAAAAACTTTAGGACAATTCTGCGTGCAAAGTTTACCAAAGCTGCCAGGATAAATTTTTCATGAACAGAAATATTCTCCTCTTGTTCAGCAGCCTCTCAATTGAATTTTATTCACAATTTCGTTCAAATTTTTCGAACTCACTGATAATTAACATTGGTTTTGTCAATACTTTAGTTAAGTTTCATTGTCGTTCTGATCCAGTCAATCAAATAAGGCACACTGGCGAAATAACTCCCACCTCTGCAACTGTTGTCCAGTTTCTTATACTGTATTTTGTAGTGACTTGCAACCCCAATTACACATTTTGGTGATATATGGGGGGTTAAAGTGTACAAAGGGCTCCCCTCGTCCATGTAGCAAATGTTGGTATCGTCTCCATGCCAACGTGAAAAGGCGCAGATTTGATCAACGGGGCAGAAATTCAGTTCAAAAATTTCCGCAGACAGAAATTTGCTCTCTTTTAATCTTGTTTCTACACGGAACTTGCTTTTAAATATCGACTTTTTAAAATATCACATTTACCCTGATCGGAATCGCTCTGGGCATATAGGCGAAATATTCATGAGCTTTTCTTTCAAAAAACCAATCGATATCATGATTGCGCAACACCTATCAAACGGTTTTGCGGGCGAGAAAATAAAATGAAACCTCTCACTGTTTTCCGCAACGTACGTTAACAAAATGTTAATTGTGCAAAAATAAAAAAATAATTATTAAAAAAATGCATAAAAATTAGTAATTGCGGGTTTAAGAGATTTACTTCTCATCATCACTTAATCAAATTTTGGCAGTTTTGATTCGTCGGAAAGTTTGCCACCAAAAACATTTTGTTCAAATTAAGCAAACAACCAGAAAAATACTTAAAAATTCTTTTGAAAATCCACCCGACAGTAAAAATTTAGTCAAAATTAGTCATGTTGCTAAAAATAGTCTCCTTATGCAAATACATTGGAAACCTACACGTAAAAAACCTACCCTTTGTAAACCTACACTTTCCCTGAATCTTGCGTCATTTTAATCCCTCTTGCATTCCTACATACCTTTCGATCGCAAATTAACGAACAGAATATGAGTAAAAAAGGTTTTAATTGCATGCACTAGTTTAAGTTTCACAGAGCTATTGGGCATTAATATGAACAAGGAGGCTCGGTAATGTGCAATAGCACATAAGGTTCCGACCCCACTCATCCACAATTTTGGCATAATTGTCTACCAAATGAACAACAGATAGAAAAACCCAAAAATTCAAGTATTTCTCAAAAAAATTGTGTACAAACGGAAAGATAGCCTCCAAAACAATTAACTCCGTGGCGAAAAAATGATGCATTAGATTGATGTGATATGCCAATATTAAGAACGCGAGTCAAGACGAACAGCAAAAACAAATAACAACATCAAACATTAATTACATCAAAAACTTTATGTCCGTTTTCAAAAACAAAACTTAATAACGATGTCAAAATAGCTTCATTTAAAACTGAAACTAAACAAAAAAAACGTGTAGCTTACCAGAAAAGATATGGGACCAGTCCATAATAAAGCTCGGTAAGAAATAGACAATAAAGAACAAAAACAGTAAAGTTAAAAAATTGTTTACTTTTTTTCAAAAAAAAATTACTTTCAAAATAATGAGAACCATAAGAATTCAACTAAGATATCACATAGATTTACGATTAAAAATGCTTCTATGGAAGGAATTAAAAACTGTCGGTAATCAATTTTTGTTGAGGTTGCAAAAAAACAACAAAGACACAACCAGCAAAAAGTTAATTAAAACTTGCCAGAAAACGCTTTTGAAGCCGTACAGCCATACTTTGGCCCTCAAAATATGGTCGACTGCACCTTCACTGAGCACCAAAAAGATATTATGAGAACTCTTGATGTTGAAATTAGGCATCAAGTCCACAAACAGAAAAAAAGCAAAATTAAGTAATACTTGTTTTTTTTCGAAAAAAAAATATTTCGAAAGTCATCAAAGCCGTTAATAACAAAAGAAAATAATTAAATATGATTGTTTCTTCTTTCAGAGGAAGCCCATGAGACCTGCTTTTATCAAGAAAATGTCTTATGTCTACAAAAACAACATCAAATACTAATTTACTTTTTTGTGAAAACTGGTGTACTTCACCAGTAATTATCGAGTCCAGGTAACAAAAGGATAATAAGGGAACAAAACTGTGAAATTTAAAGGTGTTTTTTCTTCTTGAAAACAATTGTTTTCAAAGTCGTGAAAGGCATCAGCTATCTGCTATCATGAGAACATTGGCTCATTTATTCTTCCATTAAAAACCAATGGATATGGAACATTTTACAGGAAATTTAAAACAACTAAAAAGACAAAGTGAAATGGACAGTTGAAATGACAGTTCAAAAATTTAATTAAATTTTTCGAGAAAATAGTGTCAAAGCAGTTAAAACTATAATCTTTATCTTTTGAGATTTTATCATTATCAATTTTGCTTTATTTTGGAAGGCCAATAATGTGATATATGAACTGTCAATAACGTGATAATGTGAAAAAAACTAGAAAACGTGAAAATTGAGCAATTACCTGAAAACATAAAAAAATGAAATCTAGTAGTATCAAAGCCAGAAAACCATGAATTAAGGCATAAAACCGCAAAAAAAGATTAATTCTCAAATCAGTAGAAAAAAGAAGCTTTTTTCTTTGCTGACACTGAGCTACAAAATGACTAAATTAAAAAAAAAATAGAGGAAATGTTCTTTAAGCACTTATGTATATAGAAATCAATTATTTTTAAAAGTCGAAACGATCAAAAACTTTTAAGTGAAACACTAAATGCATTAGATTGGAGCTGCTTAGGAAACCAATTGGATCTCTCATTCCTGAGCTTCGATTTGATATGTTCTATTGTTTATTATTGAAAAATGTCTTTTTTCAAAAAGAGACCGACTGATTACAATCCGAATTCTTTTTGGATTGTAACAGTCCAAGACTGGCCCAAAACTAGCCCTGCTATTGCTTATTGTCCGTTAGGAACAATTGATTCTTCGAATTTTGTATATATAGATAATTTCTTAGTTGAAAACTCAAAAGTAAATTCTGCTTTTTTGATAATCAACGAGTAAAGTTAGCAAAAAACGGCAAAGTTTTATTTACAGAGCACTCTCGGCGGAAATTGAAGTAGGAATAGCCCCTTTCTGAGTCTACAAAGATCTTATTAGTGTTGTTTGGGGGTGTGATACCAGGGCAAATTTAATTAAAGGGGACTAAAGTAGCTTTTTTGTGCAGTTTTTGATGAAAAAGGCTGAATTTTGAATTACTTATCCAGAGCTTATGATCAAAAAAATAAATCAGAATAATCAACAATGCTTGTTTGTCTTTTAATATAAAATCAACGATACTATTCCTTAAAGTTTTAACAAATTTTAGCAAAATTGACGATATTTTTGTCAAAAATTCCGGAAAAGTGAATAAAATCAACGGAATTCACTCTATTTTCTGAAAAGTTTAAGCCTCGATAAATCCCTGTAAGAAACGAAATTTTAAAAAATCTTTTTTTATTCTATATTCTGCGCTGGACGAGTTTTATAATGATTCCAGTCTCAACTCTGTACGATGAATAAATCGATCGGCCAAAATTGACTGAACAAAAAAAACCCATTTGAGTATATAGTTCCTCCCCCCCCCCTTAAGAGGGGTCGGAAAAAAACAGTGTTAATTCTGAGATGAATAAACATGCTTCAACTTAAAGCAAAATTGTGTGACGCATATCCCAGTGAAGGCAACAAAAACTGTTAATTTAACATTCAGCTAACTTCAATTTTAAGAGCTTTGAATGGTGTTCGCTCAACTTTCGGAAATACTTTTTCTTCTGAGGGCAAAAAATTTTTTGAAAGCGAACTTTGTTAGCGGGATTATATTTGCTGTCCTCAAATTTAAATGAAGTTAGTTTAACCGTGCGAAATAACTGTACCTTCAAACACATGGTTTTTGAAATTATTCATAGTTGAAAAGGAAAATTATCAAGGAAAGTAAGTACAAACTTTTTGTTAATAAGTAACCTTAGAAAAGTGGAGTCTGAAAAAAAGTGTCACTGTTATTTGCCAATATTCGGTGTTGAATTTAAAATAGTGCTCCAGTTTTTTTTTACCAAATTGCCGGGTCAGGAGCCAAATTTTGAGCCAATTGTTAATTTCCATATTTTAGTTGATTTTTTCCTGGTTTTCGTATTTTAAAATATGCAATATTACTCTGAAAGATCAGTAGTAATGAACTGTTATCAAAAAATGCTTAATTTTTGTACATTTTTGATCTTCCATTCTCTTCTTTTGTGGCCACATGGTGTTGTCACACTCTCAGTAGAAGCAACTTTTGAAATCGAGTGCAACGAGAAACTTGATTGCTGATCACAAGTGAGTAAAATATTTTAGCAACCTCAGAGTATTTTTATTGCCTTTTC
>NC_134480.1:37920149-38083932 GCF_964194025.1 Convolutriloba macropyga | reverse complement strand
CAATCTGTCAGCTCAGTCGCTATCCATAGTATATTGTGTTCTACTTCTCAGCTATATCGGTTGTATACCGGCTATGGTTTATCTTCAGAATCATGTTTGTCAAGATGCTTTAGTTGCTCTCTTCGCTCAGTGTTTCACATTAAAAGAGCAGCCATAGGTAAATATTTGTCGTGATAAACGTTACAAAGCTATGAAACCAAGCTCTGTCTGTTCACAGTAAATTTCACTAAAGCGACAAAAGCTTCGAAAATTACGAATACGGAGACGCATGCTGAAACGAATATGAATACGGAGACTCAAAGATAGATAGCTTTAGACCAGATTTGTAACATAGCAAATGGGTTAATAAGTTGAAGATAATATTTCCAATCCACTGCTGTTCGTTCTAAAAGTAGTGACACCACGTCTGCGTCGATCCAAGTTGTTTTGTTTCCGTTTCTAATAATGAATGAGCGACAGGTGTGAATACCCGAAGGAAAATGGACCCTCCATTGTGTTCTAGGAGTTGACGAAGAGACAATAAAGCACATTGGTACAATGATGGCCACAATCAAAGACGACACATTCAAACCCCACTCGGGAATCAAGCGGACACTAAGGAAACGAATGGAGATGGTGGAGTCACGTGAGATTGACTGGGCTCTGGGAGAGGGGTTAGCATTTGGAACCCTGCTTAAGGAAGGAATCCATGTGAGGCTGTCGGGGCAGGATGTGGAGAGGGGGACCTTCTCTCACAGACACCACGTGTTGCATGATGAGAATGTGGATAGGAAGACATACAACCAGCTGAACAGATTGTACCCGGATCAGGTGTGGAATACACTCGGATATATATTCTGTTCCCATATTACTGGTCTTAACCAGAAGCAAATTACGGATTATATAGCACGTTGCAATCAAAAAGCACGCGCTGTCTGAGACGCAAAAGTTAAATGCCAACAATGCCTGGGTGTCAATAAGGGTCCGTAATGCAGGTCGAGTAAAAGTAAAAAATAAAGGTGTGCTATACCTCAAAGAATTAAGATTGCTCGTATCCAGTCTTGGACAAGTTAAATCAAACTTGTTTTAAACTTTAAAGACCAAAAATATGGAAGAGCCAAATATTAGTGGATTCGTTATGCGAGATGGGTTTAAAAACATATAGATTAGTATTAATAAATAAGACACCCCCCCCCCCACCCGCCGCCAATGAATAAATGTCAGGTCAGTTCCATTAGAGATACCTTTGAATCGACAGGTAGAATCTTTCACGTCCTACTTTTTCCCTGTACTGCGAACAATCAAATGATGAGAAGCAAATTTTTCGCAACTATGCTATTATATTTAGATTTGTATGATTTAATACAATCAATTTATTGGAGAACATGTAAACATATAACCATATGGTTGTTTTCTGAATTTACTTGTTTGCGATCCAAATAAAGAATCAATACACGGGTTTCTTTGTTTTCATGTTCAGGCTCTGTACACTGTGTGCAACAGCTCGTTGAGTGAGTTCGGAGTGCTGGGATTTGAGTTGGGCTACAGTCTAGCCAACCCCAACGCACTGGTCATCTGGGAAGCACAGTTTGGAGACTTCTGCAACGGGGCTCAGTGCATCATTGGTTAATTTTTTAACCTATTCTTAATATTAATTTAATCTTAGAATCTGTTTGGGTTTATTCTTAGAATCTGTTGGGGCTTTATTCTTACGATCCAATGTCCTTTTTTACGCTCAAAATTCGGTGGTCAGGTGGTCAGTGTTTGATGCATTTTTCAAGCTGAAAAAATGGGTGATTGTAATAAATTTATTTGGATTTGTGACCCCCCCCCCCCCCGTACTTTATGCACCCCTCACTTACAGAGCATGTGCAATTATATAGTAAATCATTTTGTAAAAGTATGGCGCGTGCGCCTGGGGGATGGAAAAAATAAAGTTAAGGTTTTTAATCCGTTCATTTATTATTGCAACTCTTATAGCTTAGAGTCAAAATGAGAGGTGAGCTTAGATATTGATCGATTCATAATTTTAGACCAATTCATTGCCTCTGGACAGTCTAAATGGACCAGACAGTCTGGCCTTGTGATGCTATTACCTCATGGTATGGAAGGAATGGGTCCGGAGCACTCAAGCGCCCGATTGGAACGATTCCTTCAACTGAGCAGCGACGATCCTGATGTCTTTCCCAAATATGCGCATCACGAATTCACTGTGAAGCAACTCCAGGACATCAATATGATTGTGGTCAACTGCACGACACCTGCCAACTTTTTCCACGCTTTGAGACGACAGATAAAATTGCCCTTCCGAAAACCTCTGATTGTAATGTCGCCCAAATCGCTGTTACGTCTCAACGACGCCATGTCTAGTTTCGATGACCTTTTGGAGGGAACCAAGTTCCAAAGACTGTACCCGGAAATTGGTTTGCCCAAAGAGAACGCAGAAAAAGTGAAGAAACTAATTTTCTGCTCTGGCAAGATCTATTACGACATCAAGAAAGAAATAGCCAAGAGCAACAAAGATTACGAAATTGCAGTTGCGCGTGTTGAACAAATTAGCCCGTTCCCATTTGACAGGGTCAAACAAGAAGTGGAAAATTTTCCCAATGCAAACCTTTACTGGGCACAAGAGGAGCACAAAAACGCAGGAGCTTTTGAGTACGTTCGGCCGAGGTTCCTAACTGCAGTTAGCTACAAAAAACCCATTGGATACATTGGCCGAAAAGTGTCACCATCGCCCGCCTCTGGAAGTAAAGCTGTACATAAAAAAGAGCATGCAGATTTAATGGCAGAGGTTGTATCGCTTGCTGGACTTGAAGACTGATGAAAAATGGGAGCCAGTTATTCTCATAATCACTCCACAATTTTAACGCTAATCGCTAATTTCAGCTCAATACTTAAATTGTAAACTATTGGCTTTATTGACGGATGACAAAATGTAGCAAGCGAGCATAGAATAATTGTTGCGAATAAAGATGTAAAGGACTTAGCAAGTACTGAGCTTGTTTGAATTTTAACAATCTTAACTAGAGTTTAACGTTGACAAATTTTTGTTTCGAGAAAAAACTCCCTTTGAGAAATGGCCTTTGAAGAAGAATCTAGGCAAATATAGGAGTAGCCTAAGCTGTTTAAATTTAGCCTAAGTAGCCTAAGCTGTCGACGGTTCGACCCAAGTTTTAATTTTCTAATTAATTGCTCTCAAACGAAGTTTGGCATTTATTTTAGTAGTAAAGTTTCCTTTTTTGTTTCCCTTTTTTGTTTGTTTTAAAACTTAGTATAAATTTATATATCAGTGTATAATTTTGGATAATATTGTCGTTTGTGAAGTTTTATAACTGGATCTTGCATTCTGAAAATCATGAAATGAGACATGTGGAATACATATTTTGGTCACAGAAGAAACCATAACTTGTATTTAAGTTAACAAATGATTTGTTTTTCCTTAAAATTTTCGCGAAATTTTCTTAGCAAATTTTCTGCTAAGCTTGAAACCATTTTGTTCGCTTTTGACCACTTATAATTTGATTTGCCTTCGGGCTTAGAAAGAGTTTCTGTGTCTTCCGTATGTTTTCCTCCTAAAAGTACTTTGACTATAAATATTTTGACACTGCCGCCTTTGAGAGCGCATCAGGTGCCGCCTTCCAAAAAAAACTTTTTGGAAACAAACCTCAAAAGGAAGATACATCTTCTTTGCTTGCTCTTTGTGGCAAAATCCCGATGGCCCACTACTCCAGCTCTCTGCTAGCGAAGCCAACCACTGCCCCGTCGTTTAAGAGCAATTCGCCTGAAGGTAGTCGGTTATGGTTACCAATCGTCAACTAAACACAATGGAAATCATTCATTTCACTGAGCAAAAAGTAGTTTTATGATTATTTATTTTTAACGATCCTTTTTTTTCGTGAATAGAACAGGACGGGTAAAATGGACGGGTTTTGAATTAGGCACGCTTCTCAATTCAAGTAAGCTTTTGGATTTTCCCCTCTTTTGCGAAGGGGTATTTTCTTGTAAGAATTAAAGCGAGTATTTATTGTGCTAGAGGCTCATTAAGTTAAACGCAGTAATTTGAATTGGTTAGGTCAAGGCATGAGAAACGAGCAAAGGAACGCAGCTAGCAGTAGTCCTAAACATACCAGAACCTCGATTTCCTGATGATAGCCAACAGTGCATATGAGGCATGGACGCGATAATGCGCGCTATCGCGGTAAGGAGTTTTTCTATGTTTTCTAGAGATAGTGAGCATGTTTACAACATTGTGGAGGTATGCTGAGTTATCAAAATTCTTTTAAAGTATAAATATTCAAACAAATGCTTTTTGAAACGGCTTTTGAAAGAAGTTTGAGCAATTATCATGTCTTGTTGGTCTTTTTATGTGGCTTGTTGCTTACTCAAATTTTAATATGATCGGCTTGACTTTTTGTCCCCAAAAACAAGACGGAGAAACTGGTAAGGTCCGATGGTATTCAGTCTGTGAGCAACTTTATTAGAGCTTTATAAGGCTGTAAGTGTAATGTTTGCGCTGCTGATGAAACCGTAAAGAGTCACCCCCTATCCCACTCTGCGCGATGCTCAGCCTCAAAGTAACACTCTGTTGGGCTAGACCCCAGAGCCTCAGCTAGCTTTGATTAAATTCTATTTCTTCCCTCGTAAGTTTGAAAGCAAGTCGCAAAAAGTTGCTTCGGTTAATTTGAATCGTTTCTCTGTACATCTTGGCCTCATCTCATTCCAAATACTGGATGCGTCAATAATAAGCAGTCTGATTTACGATTTATTCAGCTTTGTGGAATGATACGAACAAAACTTTCAGGTAGATTTCCGTTTTTTTTAATAGTGACCGTCAGACTTTCAGCGGGCATTATTTAGGCGCTATCCTCTTTAACAATTCAATGAATACAATTCAAACGCAGAGCATTGGCGCTTTACCACCCGAAGACGAGTATTGGTGAAGCCTTTTTAAAGATGCTTTTCTGGAGTGTATTTGAAACAGGATGTTTAAATCAATACCGCACGTGCAAACTAAGTGTTTATGTAAAATGGTTGAAATAATTAAAGAGCAGAGAGAGAGGAGAAAGTGATACTCTACTCAGACGGCATTTTGAGAGAAAGCGAGCAAAGTAGATGTAAGAAATTTGCGCTTGGCCAATTTTTTTGGTCACGTGGCGGCTCCAAAGCATTTTTTCAGTTTTAAACTGATTCGAGTAAACTTCTTTTTTGAACCATGTTTATAATAAACGGTACTTTTGGGAGCAGTTGTGTACATCTCAATCATATAATTGACTTTTAGATTTGCAATACTGATCAAATTTTGTTATTTCTCCTCTCTAGAAGCCATTTATTTTTTTTAAAATTTATACCGTCCTTTTTTGTTATAATTAGCTCTTTATTAGTTTGGACGACCTTTTGTTTCACAAATTGTTGACGAGAGTTTCACATGAGTCTATTTACCTTTGAATATACTGTTATATTCTATTTTTGTGCGGATGGTTTTTTTAATAGCCGCACAGCGATAGCTGGGGCTATTACTGGCCTTCTCTTGGTTTTTTTTTATTTCGTCATGATTTTTGTTACGACCATATGACGTCACAGCCACTTTTTTTTCATTCGTTCATGCAATTTTAACTGAATTGCATGTGTGACGTCATTTTTCGATCTTAGTGGAGCGAGTTTTTTGTTCATGCTTGTGATTATATTTTGGTCACACTTGACTTACCTCACTCTCAAAAATGACTTCCTCACTTTGAAATTGACTTTTATTTACTTTAATTCAAAGAGATAAGGTCAAATGGATGTGTGTCACTCTAAATGAAGGTTATTTAAGATCAGCTAATAGAGGCAGCAATAACTTATACATATTTTAAATCAAAAAATAGCAGATCAGCCTTTAATGAAAAGACGAATTTTTTGTCTGTCTTTTTTACTGTTTTTTTTAGACTGACGAACTACGAATCTATTGCGGCTATTTTATGGCAATATGCCAGCTATGTTTTTAATTGTTTTTCCAATCATTTATTATCCATTCCAGGTCCTTCCTTTTTGCTTAGCCAATTAAACTGCTTTGAATTGTATGTCAGGCCTAATGTCAATGTATAACTTGCCCTCCTATGTTTACAATTAAATTTTGGATTGTGTTGGTGTTCTGTTTGTTATCGGTTTGCACGTCAGCGAAAAGATCTTTGGTTTGAAGCGGGATTTTCCAAGTACCTTTAAAGTGCAGAGAGAAGTTAGTTTTTGGACAAGTTTTTGGTTTTAAATGCCATTTTGTTTTCACCTACATAAATTAACTGCTGTTTTCATTTTTTTCCTTGAGAGTTTTTAATATGAAACAACTTTTTAATGGTGGCTATATGCAATTTATTGAACTCATCGACGGGCAGCTAATGCTTTTTTTACTTTAAAACTTTTCGCCATAAATTATTTTTGAAAATTAGTTGACTTTCTGTTAATTTATTTCTTATCACTTAGTATCATTAATGACAGTATCATTGGTTACTGATGAGGCATAAATGAAAATAATTAGGTGTTTGATTTTGTGTCTGTTGTTTTAATGACTTCGACGCTACTTGTTCTCACATTTTTAAACTGATTTTTGGTGAGGGTTGTATTTTTGTTGTCATCAATTAATATTGTTAGGTATAGGGCGTTTAGGTTGCTATTATGAATCTATTTAATTGCTTAAGTTTAACGATTGTCTATTTTAAGAAAATTTTATCGAGTTTTTGAGTTTTTTGCTCTATCGGTGTCTGATCTTTTTGTATCTTTATTGACATGTCCCATTGGCTGTTAAGGATGCTTAAATTAATCGAATTATTGTTTGCACTTTTTTTGTTTTATCTTTGATTTATACGCTGTTCGGTTTCAAAAAATTTTACTCAATTTTTAGTTTCGTTATTATTTGATGTGTTTTTTACTGTTTTATCACTTAATCTCAGTGGCAGATTTCATTGGTTTCCAATGAGTTATAGGTGAATCTAATTAGTCGCTTGAGTTCAAAGCTTTTGTTTTCAAGATTTTTAAACCTGCTTATCAGAAAATAGTTTCGTTTTTTAGTTCTTTCGTGTTTGTTTTCCTGTAAGCTTATCGCCTAGTGTCAAAAATTACGAATTCCTATTTTCCTTCGAGTGCGGATGTAGTTAAGGGTTTTGGCTTGTATTTATGAGGTTTTCTTAGTGTTGCGCCACTGTTTTCCAAAATTTGTTTTATTGCCAATTTTGTTCAATTTTACCTTTTTTGCTTTGTCTGTCATTGATTCCAAAAAAGTTGTTGTATTGTACTCATATTAAGGACGCGTAGAGTCAATGGTTTGAGAATTTTTGCTTTTTTTAGGAGTTTTTGAAAAATTAAATTTGGGGGAATAATAATTACTTTGAGAATTTTTGTTCGTTTTGCTCATATAGTTTCAGAGACTTTGTTTGTCTGCTGTTAATATATTAGTTGTCGTGTCATTAGTTAATTCAATTCTTTGGAATGTAGTAAAGTACTTGTCCTGTTGTTCTTTACAATTCAAAGAATTTGAATTGTATTGGGGCGCTGTCTTTTTTTAAGACTCGAAGAGGAGTATTGAAGAATTCCTTTTTTAAATCAATTTTATTGGAGTGATTTTTGAAGCGGGAAATGAAACGCGTGAAAAAATGCGGAGTGATTTTGGTGCTGAACAAAAGTCAAGAGCGGATCAAAAAGAGTGGTTTTTATTCATACCGCTGTTTTTGAGAGAGCGAGAAATTGATGTGTGAAACAATTTTCTCTAAGCGAGCAAATTTTTTTTGTTCACGTGCGGCTTTTAAAAGCAGTTCTTTTGCAACTTTTTGATGAGGTTTGGTTATGATATTGTAGTAGTTTTATGCTTGCTTTGATAGGAATTGAAGATTTAAAGTAGTGAATTCGAATTTAATGCTATTTTGGAGGTTTTTGATCAGTTTTGCTGATTTTTAGACGAAATTTATGATTTTTTGCCTGTTTTTTGTTTTAATGCTTAAAATGGGATTTGAATAGAAGCTTCTTACTTAGGGAATATTCAGACACCAATTGACTAAAGTTTTTTGGTATAAATCATTTTTTTCTTTGGAAAATTGATGGAAAAATTGAGAAATTTAAAACCATTTTTCTTATTTCTTTGCAGTTCTTTTTGTAAACTTAGACAAGTTTTTTTAGCAGATTATGACTTGTCCATTTATTTTGCAAGCTTTTAATTGCTCTAATTGCAAAGGAACTTTACTCGGTTTTATGTTTCTTTGTATTATTAAAAAAATCTCTAACGTTTTCTATTTTTTTGTTCAATTTGTTTTTGAATGCCGTTTCTATTCTTCTTTGAATTTTTCATGGCATTTGTGGAGATGCAGGGTTCACAATAGTTGTTCTAGCTGTTTAGTCATAAATATGGGCAATTTTCTCCTTCGAATCGTTTCCGGAATTCTTCCAGATATGTTTTTAAGAAACCGGAAGTGGAGCGAAATAGCGAATGGTTTTGCGGTGTGAAAATTTTTTGCTCTAAATTTAAAGTAGAGTGAGAAAACGGTGTTTGAACAAAAATTTGCTTTCTCCCCAGTGGTTTTTTAATCACATGCGGCAATTTCACTTTGATTTTTACTGTTTTTTTTATTTTTTGGATCGTTTTTTTTTCTAAATGGTTTTCCCAATCCATTCATAGTCCGTTCTAGAACTAGTTTTCTGTTTTTAGTCAATGAAAATTTTTTGAATTGTACGTCAGGACTTGTCCTGCTATGTTTTTTTTACTTCGTTTCATTTTTCGGTCACGTTTTTCTTTTTACATAAGTCACGTTTCAATACCGATGTGCGTCAACCGGCTGCAATATCTGGCAATTTGCCGGCTATGTTTATCTAAACATTTTAATGGAAATTTTTGCTCCTATATCAGCGGACACAAAATTAAGACAAGACACTGCATTACACTTGTCTTTGCTTTTCATTGAAAATATGACGTGCATCTGATTCTGATAATGACATTCTAAAACATTATTTTAATCTCTCTGATGAAAAAGTGATCAGAGTTTTCAGAAACATTAAATTTCAGTATTTTATTTAATTATTTATTTCAAATTGATCTCAGTTCAGTTCAAAAGTTAGTTCTGAATTAGTTCCTAATTATTATCAATTGAACATAACTGGTCCCCTTTTTACAGTCGAACGTTCTTATATTTCACAGTGGTCTCCGATTTCCGTAATAATATCTGTCATCCAGAACAGTTCGCCATCCTCTTTCCGCTTTCTCCTTTTGGGATGGATTTAAAGAAGCTCCCAAGTTGTTCACACTTGGAGCTTGTCCATTTCGAGCAGCCATCAGATCAACTGGAGATTTCTGGCGGATGAGTGAATTCAGTATAGCTAGTCTTGTTTCCACTATCGTGTTACGGGGCACAAGAAAATAGTAAATAAGCAGCGACAATTGCAACTTTTGAAACATCGCTAGAAAATAGTTATATGAGAAACAAATGTCTGATCTCTAAGAATAAAAAGAGAGAAATGTGTGTCCGATGGTTACTCGGGACTATTTGTCTGGGACTGTTTTTTTTGTTTACCCAATAATGGGTTAAGCGGTGAGTTCAAACTGAAGGTTATTTATAACAGAAACAAGACCCTGTTAAATTTCAATCAGGTCAGACGCTTGTGCCATATATTTCTTTGTATAATTCCATGACCTATTTAGGACAACTAAGCCGCCCATTCAGAATTTTCTGTAACTGAACTGAACTAGAAAGGTTATTGAACCCGATTGGTTATACAACTGAACCCGAGTCAAAAAAAAGAAATGCAATATATGCAACAATAAATAGCGTTCAGATTTTTGTGAATCCGAAGAAATGAAAAGTCATGAAGAACTTGCGAGAATACTGACACTTTTGCCAGAGTCTTGTAAGATCTTGTCAAAATTGAATTTTGCGCCCGACTCGGAGTCCAAAAGAACTCATAGCAAAATGTCTTCTGGAAAATAAGTTAAGATTTGGCAGAGGAAACATATGAACTATATACGTGTCTATGCTTTAAAAAATGTATTAACTTAACTGTCAAATTTATCCCAAGCAAATATTCAATGTGATCATTATAAGAGTGTTAGAACAGATTATTAATAGTCCCCTGTCCTGTGTCAGTCAACTCCTACTCAACTCCGTCCCTAAAGCCTGCGGGTCTTACTTCATTTTTAAAATTAAACTACATTCTGTATTGTACGAATTGCACTGGAAATTCCTATCATTTCATCGTATTAAAATGTAAGGACTTTGGAGCTAATTGAAAAATTTTGTGCATTTTTGATTTCACTATTCGGTGCAATTGTAAGAAATTAATTCCCTGAAACGACTCTGTAGTCTACAGCTTGTTTACATTGAAAAGAAAAATTTGTACGCTGCAAGTTCATAGAACAAAATTATTGAGAGCTGTAAGAAAATTACAAACATAGGAGCGAGTTTTTGGCAAAAAAATTTGAAAAGAAAGTAAGTTTAGTCTCTACACTAATATTGATTGTTGTTCCAACTTTTTCCAAAATGAGGAACTTGAAATTTGAAACGCTAAAGGAAAAAATTTTAAACACTGGGGGTTTGAAATTGTTTTAAGAAAGGTATTTGTTATTAAAATGTTGAATTAAATTAATAATCATATCGCATTAAAATTTTTTGTTCAGAAAACAAAAAAATTCAATTATGTAGTTGTTTTTAAAAGAACAATGTTTTTTTTTAAAAAAAAAAGAAGTAACTGAAAACATTTTAAGTAATTTTTTATACAAAGAAAAGGTTTTCTTAGATTGATAGGCGATATAAGCAAATTAAAAACAAATTTTAAAAAACATCGAATTATAAATTTTGATATTGATGAACTTTTGATATTGAAAAACTTTTATGAGTAAAATTCGACTTGTCTTTATAAATTTTTAATAATAACTACAAATTGAAAGTACTGTTCTAGAGAAGTTGGAAAAACATTTCCCGGAACAATTTTACTTGGTCTGAGAATTTTATAGAAAAAAAAAACAAAGTAAAAGTTCTTGCTGATTCCTATACAAATTTATCTTTCAATTTTGCTTTGTCCCTTGCTTTTGAATATTCAATTGGACGGTCAGTAAGTAGCTTAGAGGCTTAAGAGACATTCAAAAGGACGACAGAACAGCAAACGCTTGAGGCAAAAACAAAAAGATAGTTTTTTTCAACAACCTTGATCTTAGTGCCCTAATTTAACTTCGATCCCTCTGCTGCCTATTTGTTCTTATTTGACAAACAGTTTGAATCGACACAAATTGTATCAAATTTGTTCCATGTTTTTTGCTTGAAATAAAAAAAATGTTTTTATATTTGTGAAGTGTAGTTTTTAGTTAATTGGTTAAAGTATAGTTTTTTATAGAACCAAAAAGTTCTGGGGAAATCCATGACCTTCACCTAACTAAATGTTTATTTCGAATATATTTAACCTCATTGATAAGCAATAGAATTTTTTTTCAAAAGAACAACAGAAGAAAAGTCATTTAATAAAAGACCATGAAAAATTACATTTTGAACACTTCCTTTTTCTCAATCGATATAAGGTTGATTTTTAATCTTTGTCACCTAATTGAACCAAAATTTGTTAAATTTTGATATCATAGAATGCTAAAGCATTACTAATTTGATACACAGAAACTTCATCTTTCAGGTTAGAAAAATGTGGGAAAATGGTAACTTCATACTTTGTCTTCGCCTTGTCATGTAAATACGAAAAAAATGAAGCTTTTTGTTTTTGATTTGATTTGATTTGATTTTATTTGTAGGATTCGTCAATTCAAAATTCTTCGGAAATAAGACACCTGATGCACAATTTAATGATAACTTTAAGTAGTCATCGTGCCAAAGAGACATTTTTTTGATGATTTGAATTATTTTTAATAGCCGCACAGCGATAGCTGGGGCTATTATTGGCCTTCTCTTGGTTTTTTTTTCGTGGTCATGATTTTTGTTACGACCATATGACGTCACAGCCATTTTTGTTCATTCTTTCATGCAATTTCAACTGAATTGCATCTGTGACGTCATTTTTCGCTCTTAGTGGAGCGAGTTTTTTGTTCATGCGCGTGATTAAATTTTTGGTCATACTTGACTTACCTCACTCAAAAATGACTTCCTCAATTTGAAATTGACTTTTATTTACTTTAATTCAAAGAGATAAGGTCAAATGGGTGTGAGTCACTCTAAATGAAGGTTATTTGAGATCAGCTAATAGAGCCAGCAATAATTTCTACAGATTTTTAATCAAAATATAACAGATCAGCCTTCAATGAAAAGACGAATTTTTTTGGTCTGTCTCATTTACTGTTTTTTAGACTGCCGATCTACGAATCTATTGCGGCTATTTTCTGGCAATCTGCCAGCTATGTTTTATATTTTTTGAGAGAACTTTATACCATGATCTTGGGTCAACTAAGTAAAGCAAAATTTTGTCAGTCCGACATGAATCAAACGTAAAAACTAGAATTGTGAGGATTCTTTTAATAATTACATTTTCAGTTTTTTTCTTTTCGATTTCTTGGCCTAATCGTAGCCAATCACTTAATTGTTTGCAGATTTGGTTTGTCAACTGGTCGCAGCAAATTGTTTTGAAGAATTAATTTCCTGTGTTTGCTCACAAAAAGATTTTTCATGCGGCTGCTTGCTATTGTTGTTTTTGAAGTTTCTGTGGAAAGGTTGTTAATTCCGAACAATTTTAGACAATGCATTTTGTACATATGGTAAATTATATCATGATAAAGTATTTACATGTTTCAACTTTCAGAATCTAACTAATTTTATTATGTGTTGTTAAGATGGTAACAAAAGTGAGACAAGATTGAAGTAATTTGACGAGTGTGTTTTTCGTTTTAATATACCTAAACTCATATTAAATTGCAACCATAGGCTCTAAGCAACCAAAATCTTAAATGTGACTCCTGTATTTGTACTAAACTGGCATTGGTTTTATGGAAATTTAGAAGTCCTGGTAAGGTTATGATTTAATCTGAAGTAAAGCAAAGAATCCTTATTGAGATATAAGGAGTGTTGTCAGAAAAAATTTCTGCCTTTGAGACAAAGGTAAAATCTTGATATCTTTTTAGTGATATCAAACAACGAAAATAATTTTAATCCCCAAATGTTGGCATTCAAGATTGGCAATTTAATTTTACTAGTTTCTATTTTTTTCCACTCTGTGATAAACTTTAAGATTATCAAGTGTACTTGTATAACATGTGCACGATCTTGACAAACATAGTGTTTTCGCGGAGCAAAACACGACAACTCAAATAGACTAAACATTGTTGGCTTGTCTCTTCAACAAAACCAAATTAGACTGAAGGATGAGTTGCAAAACTATATCACGAAGTTAAAAATGTACACCGATGAACAAGATGTATGACCAAACAATTATCTGAAGCATCAGACGGGGAAAATAACAACTGTTAATGGAAAATAAAGTTGGAAGGACAAAAAATTTTACTAAAAATAATTTTCGTTCTTTAAATTTTTTCTTAGATCTTTTTCTGCCTTTCAGTCTTAGGGTTTTCGTTTCGATCAATCAACAGGAATTCGATTCAACACAACGGAGAACATTTTGTTGGTCAATTGGGTTTCGATTTAGCAAAAACAGAAACTTTACCTAACAAAATGTTTGTCTTATTTTGTAATCCATGTCAGCCATATACAGGGAATAACTCTGATAACACTGAAGAACAAAAAAATATTGATTATCTAGAGAGCGTGGGAAAAACAAATGACCTTCAAGTTAATGCTCTGCATTGGTGTGTAATAAACTACGCATTTCTCCCAACAGAAGATGTGAAGAAGCCATCTGCTTTTTTCGCTCGATAGAAAAATAGCCAAAAATCTGAATTCGAACAAAATTTCCTTAAAAAATAGAAAAGCAAAATTTTGAACTTTTTTAAAAAAAATTCGCTTTCAACTTTTCTTTGTGTCACATTGTTTTCTTGAAGATTAATTTTGGCAGCAAAAGTCCAATAGTGTGCCTTAAGTGAAATTCAAAAGCAACAAAACGCAACAAATTGAGAAAAAAAGAAAGCTCTTTTAAAAGTTTTGATCGCATTGCCCACAATTGAAGATCATCCCTGTGTTGTTTTTTCTTTCTGTCAAACTGTTGTCTCAATTTTGACTTAACGCATAACCTATAAAAATCTTCATTTTTAAATTTTTTCTTGGAAAATATACATTTAAAGTCTGTTTTACTGACCAACAATGTTTTTACTGTATATCAAACTTCTAGTTAAAACCATATCCTTCAATAATTTGTTTTTAATTGGACTGACATTGATATCATTGATTTTGCATGGGATTTGTGGAGAAGAACAGAATTAAGCAGTCATTTCAGAACACATCGATCAAATAAAGCTCTGCTTTCAACACTGCTTTTTTCGCTACTGATGGTAGGTTGACCTTTAACAATACTTTTCTCAATTGAATCGAAATTGATCAGCTTATAAAATCGTAGACTGCTACGGCACATTTTACAGATACTTTGTTGATCGGGTAAAAAAATTGTTTAAAAAATGTTTGCTTTACACTTTTTGCTTCCGTTGTAATTTAAAAACAGAAAGGAAAAATGTTTTATTTGAATTGAATTGCCAGAAACAATTGAAGATGAAGTCTTTGAGCACTTTACGTTGAACTTAACAAAAAATTGGAACAGTTTCTACTCCAAACAAAATATAATAATTTTTATCTTAATTACTTTTTGATAATTTTTTTCAATTGGAATAATTTTTTATCGGGATCCTGGGTCAATTGAGTAACCAAAAAATTCATCAATCAAAAAATGTAAATGTTGGGAAAAAGAAACGTTGATAAAACTACGGCTAATTTAGTTTTCGACCTTTTCTCTTTTTTGAGTTTTTAATGAATCTTAACAAGTCATATCTCTGTTAGCAATTTTGGGTGTTTTAACTGGTCGCAGCAACTTGCTTTGCAAGATTAAATATCTATGTCTGTTCAAAAAGACCTTTTTCCACAAGCATACTCCTATTAGACTTAAAATTTATTCAAAAGCTGGTTAGTTCTTAAAAAACGAGTGACAACTAAGTGGGGATGCCTGTTTTTACATCCTATAAAAACAATTGAAAATGCAGCTTCCGTTTTTTCGGAATTTCGTAGTGAATTAACTGACCAAAAACTAAGTTTAGAAGATAGGAAAATTGAGACATGCTTGAAATCTTTCGATGAGTATGTTTTTTCTCTTACTAAAATGCATTATGATGAAAATAGAAAATTCTTGGTAACCATAGTACTCGAACGTTACTGCTGTTAATTATACTTTGTTGCCAAAGGTTTCAATGGGGTCCTAGAAGTCATGATAGGATCGTAGTAAAATCTGAATAAAAGCAATTAGCCATTAGTAAATTTGCAGGAACAATGTCAAAAAATTTTACCTCTGAGGAAAGTTAAGGTTTTGGTTTCTGACTTTTCACAGCAAGTAGAACTCAGCAAAAATTTATCTGCAACAATAGTTGGCTTTTCAGAGTTGAAACTTCTTTGTTATTTCAAATTCCTTTTTGCACTTTGTGACATCAGGTGTACTTGCAAATTGAGAAAAAAAGAAAGCTCTTTTAAAAGTTTTGATCGCATTGCCCACAATTGAAGATCATCCCTGTGTTGTTTTTTCTTTCTGTCAAACTGTTGTCTCAATTTTGACTTAACGCATAACCTATAAAAATCTTCATTTTTAAATTTTTTCTTGGAAAATATACATTTAAAGTCTGTTTTACTGACCAACAATGTTTTTACTGTATATCAAACTTCTAGTTAAAACCATATCCTTCAATAATTTGTTTTTAATTGGACTGACATTGATATCATTGATTTTGCATGGGATTTGTGGAGAAGAACAGAATTAAGCAGTCATTTCAGAACACATCGATCAAATAAAGCGCGCTTTCAACACTGCTTTTTCTCTACTGATGTTAGGTTGACCTTTATTTATACTTTTCTCAATTGAATCGAAATTGATCAGCTTATAAAATCGTAGACTGCTACGGCACATTTTACAGATACTTTGTTGATCGGGTAAAAAAATTGTTTAAAAAATGTTTGCTTTACACTTTTTGCCTCCGTTGTAATTTAAAAACAGAAAGGAAAAATGTTTTATTTGAATTGAATTGCCAGAAACAATTGAAGATGAAGTCTTTGAGCACTTTACGTTGAACTTAACAAAAAATTGGAACAGTTTCTACTCCAAACAAAATATAATAATTTTTATCTTAATTACTTTTTGATAATTTTTTTCATTTGGGATAATTTTTTATCGGGATCCTGGGTCAATCGAGTAACCAAAAAATTCATCAATCAAAAAACTTTATATGTTGGGAAAAAGAAACGTTGATAAAACTACGGATAATTTAGTTTTCAACTTTTTCTCTTTTTTGAGTTTTTAATGAATCTTAACAAGTCTTATCTCTGTTAGCAATTTTGGGTGTAAATCTCTTTGCAAAATTAATTATCTATGTCGGTTCAAAAAGACCTTTTTCCACAAGCATACTCCTATTAGACTTAAAAATTATTTGAAAAGCTCGTTAGTTCTTAAAAAACGAGTGACAACTAAGTGGGGATGCCTATTTTTTTACATCTTATGAAAACAATTGAAAATGCAGCTTCCGTTTTTTCGAAATTTCGTAGTGAAATAACTGACCAAAAACTAAGTTTAGAAGATAGGAAAATTGAGACATGCTCGAAATCTTTCGATGAGTATGTTTTTTCGCTTACTAAAATGCAAATATAATGAAAGAGAATATTCTTGGTAACCATAGTACTCGAACGTTACTGCTGATAATTATACTTTGTTGCCAAAGGTTTCTGTCGTACGCGAATGAAATTGCGTACTTGATCTTGAGTCGCGAGTTGCGTTTATGTTCTATGTCCTACTTGCGCGGCGAGTGCGCTTTATACAATTTCTAATTGAATCCGCTTAGCGAATCGCGAAAGGACTATTTGTTTACTTTACTCGATTTGTAAAGACAGTTGATGAAGAATAAGTTAAATTGAGCAACTGTACGCGAAGTGCAAAACTAAGAGAATGAAGATTAAGGCAACTGGTAATCCAGAAGTCATAACAAAACGTGAACACTAATTTCCCGCTATGGGAAATGGGAGCAACAGACTAACATGTGAAATAACAATGACTTAAACACATGCCCCTCAGGAATAAGTACACTAAATAAATTAAGTACATCGTATGAAAAATTTACTGCACTAAATTATTTTATGATGTATGACATTTCTCCCGCTTCAAAGAAAATTAAAATTGCATAAGATAAAATTTTAATAACAATATGAATAATAATAATACTTATTCACCGGTTAAATAGTATCAACAATATATTTACTGGTTATCATAGCTAGTCATAATTAATAATGTATCAAGTTTAATGGATCAGAGTTTTCACATGTCTTCTTCATCAATGATTAGTTCATTTGAAGTGCTGTGGTCGGCTGGTCGTATACGGGGGTCCGTCGGTGACACCTGTCCTATGATAGGCGAGGGAAAGTCGTTTGCGATAGGTTCAACCCGCGTAGCTGTATCAACAATTGTTTGTACAACCGAAGGTTGTATCGATTCGATGTCGCCTACGCGTCGCTTCCTACGAAGTGGAGCAAAGTTCGGAGGACACGAAGTAGTGGAGTGACCAGATGAATCTTCCTTATCATATCCAAAATATTTAGGACTTTTTCTAGTCCGTTTGGTTGTTCGTGTCAGAGTATGGGGTAATATTGTTGTTGGAATTGAAGGAGATGAAAAGAGGTTCTTGTTGAGTATTTGTAGGAGGGGGTGCAATTAATACTTCTCCAGTTATAATTTGCTGTTCGGGAGCAGCCTCTGGAATTTCGGGTATTGTTTGGGGAGCGAAATTGTCTGGAACTTTAGGCATGCGTACTCGCATTGCGCGAGCAATGTTAGATTTATTTGAGGAGACACCACTACCAGTTTCTCGTTTTCTATGCTTCATTTTTCGGTCGCCTTTTTGTATGCGGGTACACTCTTTGATGTGGATAAGTATCTTAGCCTCAGTTGTTTTCTCGTGCGTGCGGGGTCCTCGGCGGTTTATGTAGTCGGTCAATTTGGTTTTTCGTTCTTCCCGAGTACCAAATTTTGCAATATCACTATTGCGTACTGTCACTTCCATCTTTCCCGGCTCGCGAATAACCGAAGTGTATTGATCGGTCTTTTGTACTACCGATCCTGGGGCCAACACCTCATACAAGCCGTCCAGATTCTTCTTGGATCTCTTATGAAGGTGTTTCTTTCTGGCAATGTTTAACCGTACGGCGTGTTCTTTCAATGGAAGTGGGCGATGCGCTTGCGTGGTGCGAAGGAAACGGGATTCATTATCAGTTGCTAGCCGTTCGCGAGTGGTGGCATCCTTTGTCGCCTTACACATATTGCATTCAATTTCGTCGTCACTCCGGCTGTTTCCCCAGTGTTCCTCCGGCAACAATTCATTGGGGGTTACAGTTTCTTCATCTAAATAATGATTCAGAATTTTTTCATAACTTACATCAGATGATTTTGGTTGAGTACTTATATTACTAAGTGGTGTATTAGCTTTACGCCCAAAATGGGATTCGAATGGCGAAAGCTTAGTTGTTTTATGTTTACATATGCGAAGCTGGTATATAATTGATTTTAATGCTGTTTTAATGGTGAACGAATTTAATTCCTTATTTGCTTCTTTTATACATGCCAAGCGTTGTTTAATAGTACCAATAAGTCTTTCAACTAAACCTATTGCACGATGATCATTTGCCGGAGCTGGTATAAGTGTGATATTATTTTTTGTACAAAAATTTTTTACTTGGTTACCAATAAGACAACGAGCTTGGTCTATTCTTAATGAACGAGGAACTCCATGAATTTGTATATAATTATATAAGAATTTTTTGACATTTGAGGAATTTGCATTATCAACCAATTCTGCAGATGGATATTTTGAAAATCTATCAATACATGTTAAAATGTATATTTCAGGTTCTTTTTCGTTATTAATGGGTCCTGCAAAATCTATTTGTATTTCTTGGTTAGGAACTAAACATGGTGTTTGTGCTTTAAATTGTTTTGCGGGAATGACAGATTTTAAATTTTTACCGATAGCAGTGCAAGATTTGCACTCTATTGCTTTGACAAGCAAATCATGATTCATGTATGGCCACCAGCAGTGCTGAGCCATACATACCATCCCCCAGCTACCTGGGTGACTCGCATGTAAACCGTCAATGAGGGCATCTTTGAGTGCATTCGGAATGGCCACCTTCTCGTCCATACAAACACACCCGCCAGTCACGTGAAGGTCCCGCCAATAGCTACGAAGATACGGGTTGAGGGCCTTTAGTCGTTCTTCTTCTCCCCGTATTATACAGTCCCGCACCTCTTTCAGAACTGCATCCTTGCTTGTGAGTGATGCTATTAGACCTTTGCTGAACACTTTTCCCACCACCCTCTCAAAAGACATTACTTGGGGGCTATCCGTTAGCGGGGTGCTTAGATTTGAATGCGAGGAGGATCTGCGTGGTGTACTTGAGGTTGCGTTGTCTGTGAACGATACGCGGGGCGAAGCTCGGGTTGTTCGGGAGGAGATTGATTTTCCCTTGAGAGATGAAGCTTGTTGACTCATTTTTGATGAGAGTTGAGTTTTTTCAATTAAATTAATTGATGAAGAGGGAGACAATTGAATTTCAGGTTGAGTTTGGGCAAAAAGCACTTGTTTGTTGTTTGTTAATTGAGAACGTGAGTTATTTAAAGTATTTGAGTGTGGCTTACTAAAAAAGGGAGGAATTTGAGGCTGATTTTTGATTGACAAGTGAGAGTGACTTATTGGAGCAAATTTGGATGTATTTTGGTAAGCGAGAGACGCTTTTCTTGTTTTTACAAGTATTTGAGGCTCAATTTGGACAAGATTAGTTGTAAATGGTAGACTATGTGACGCAAATTTAGAATGAATTTGGTATTTAGTAACTTGCTTTGCAAAAGAGGCATCTGAGGAATGCTTTCTAGTCTTTTGAGTATATAATAAAGTATTATGCCTGGCGGGTGTTAATTTGTTAAAAGAAAAGCGTACTCGCGATGCGAGATCGGAAGTGGTATTAATTAATGTAGAAGTGTTGACTTTTGAAATAGGATATGTATGTGCGAATACGGAATCATTGTAAGTTTAATGTACTCGCTGATCATGTGCACTAGTACAGTTAAAACTATTAGTGGAATGGAGAAATAAGTTATGTTTTTGATCCGCGAATGATTTAGTAGTATTAGTTAAATGTACGTGCGGTGCGTGTGTGCTATACGGATGATTGAATTTAAAGGAGGTTACATTAGAGTTGTATTTTCGCGCCGCGAAATTTGAACTATCATTTGTTAAGCGTACATGCTGGGCGGAATTTATGTCTAAATTGGAAGTTTGTTTTGGACAGAATTTTGAACTATTGTTTCGCGGGGCGAGATTTGAACTAACGTTTGTTAAGCGTACACGCTGGGCGGAATATAAGTCTGAATTAGAGGTTTGTTTTGAATAGAATTTTGAACTATTGTTTCGCGGGGCGAGTAAATCATGAATTTCAGTTTGAGGATTTGGTGTTTCGTAATTTATGGTTGAAACTTGTGCTGTATTGGCGGTGGAATTTTTATGTTCACCATCAATATCAATATATAATTTATGAAGTGAATTAGCTGAGAGATTGTGTTTTCGTTGAAGTAATTGGGCATAAGAATGTATGCTCAATAATGTTGCAACGAAAAATTCCTCGTCATATTTGGAAACACTTTTTGCTGGTTGATATGGATTACGAGATATGTAATCAACTAGTCCCATTTTCGCGCCAGGTAGATGCTCTATTGAGAATTGATAAGGCAAAAGACGATCAACCCATCGTGATAACCTACTATTGTAACTTTTATTTGATCGATGTTCTTTTAAAATGGAAAGTAATGCGCGGTGATCAGTGATAACAGTGAATTCTTTACCATACAAATAATTTTTAAAATATTCTATGGACCAAACTACCCCAAGAAGTTCTAATGCATTAATACTATAACGTTCTTCACCACTGTTTAAAAATCGGGATGCAAAAGATATCGGCTTCCAACCGTCAACTGTTAGTTGTTCCAGTGCTGCTCCCAATCCGGAGCGAGAAGCATCACATTTGATTCGCGTTTAAGTTGGGGGTTATAGTGAATGTTTTCTGCATGATTTGCTATGCGAGTTTAAATGGCATTAATATGTAGTGTATGAGTGTCAGTCAAAATGTATTTAGTGGACTTACGAAGTAGAGGTCTTAAAGGATGGCAAAGTTGAGCTAAATTGGGAATAAATTTACTAATACAGTGGACTGAGCCGAGGAATGAGCGTAATTTTTTAAGTGTATTAGGTGGTTGTAATGACATAATAGAGGATGTTTTGGATTCGAGTGGCGAGATCCCAGATTGAGTTATATTATATCCTAACCAGGAAATTTGTTGTTTCGCAAAGTGACATTTCGGAAGGTTAATTCGAAGGTTATCTGCATCCAATTTTTTAAGACAATCTAATACAAGTTGCAAGTGATCATATTCTGAACCTTTGCTAACAATTAAAATGTCGTCTAAGAAACAGAATGTATTTTTAAGTCCAATCAGGGTGTAACCCATTGCCTTCTGAAACTCGGCAGGCATGTCTGTAAGACCGTAGAATCCCGTCTTGAATCGATATGTGCCTGTCATGTCACCACTTACAATATTAAAATTACAAGGATTAGCAGTTTCAGGGTGTAAGTTCAGTTGGCTGTATGCATATTTAAGATCGATAGTAGAGAAATATATTTGTTCCGCTGGTTCTGTTTTGTAGATTGTTATTATTTGTGGTATCGAATCCATAAGTGTTTCAATATTTGGCATCTGATATTTGTTCTTGTTTATTGCTTTGTTAAGAGTTTTAGAATCTAGTGCTAACTTTATGGTTTGATTTCGTTTGACTGTGATTACAATAGGTGAAATAAAATATTGGTCAGAACAGTTATTCAGTTTTTCTATATGTCCCTCTACAAGAAGTTTTTTAATTTCATTATTTACTCGTTCTTGTAAATTAATGGGTACTCTTCTACCCTTTTAATGTTTTGGCTGAAAATTTCGATGGAATTTAGATTTGACAATGTGTATTTTGGAGCGACCAATACGTGTAATAAGTTGAGGAAATTGTTGTGCGATACGTGTTTTAAATGGACATTGAGATGTGATAGTGTTGACCATACTACCTTCATGTTTTGGGATTTGAGTTACTGAGATTCCGAGAGCGTCAAATAGATCTCTACCCACTAGTGGTTTTAGCCCATCACGGACTACTACAAATTCAGCTTCTTCAAGTCGCCATCCATTGCTCTCAATTGGTGCCTGTATCATACCCATCACGTTTATGGGTTCGTTTGAAAATGTATTGAGTTCCTGGGGAGGCGCTACCATCAGCCAACGAGCAAGAGGAGACTTTTCCACAATATCCGAAGCAAGAGGCTCGGGAAAAATACTGCATACACTGCCTGAATCAATGAGAAGTCCAACGTGGGTATTACCAATTTGTAAGATGGTGTTCTTTGGTTCGATCTGTATTGCGTTACTTGCGATGCTAGCGACCATATTGTCATCTGAGCTATCGTAGTCCGATTCGCATTGCGGCTTATAATTCATATTTTGTATAGCGTTTACCGTTTGGTCAGTTGTAGTTTATTCAACGGAGTTAACATTAGAGCGATTAGATTTATTTGATGATGACTTCGGTTTCCTGCACACTCGCGAAAAATGGTTTTGGAGGCCACAATTATTGCAAGTCTTGCCTCTCGCAATACACTTGACTTTATGATTAGCTGACCAAGTTAAGCCACAGTTCCTGCAGAGTTGGTTTGGTGATCGAGGAAAGCTAGATGTAGTCGGCCGTTGATTCGGTGGTCGAAAAGATCGTTGAGGAATTATTGCATTAACTTGCGGAGCAGATTGCGAGTTTGTAATTTGTAGTTGGTTTCTTTGACCTAGTTCCATATTTATGGCCAAACGTAATGCTTTGGCTGGTTCTAAAGTTTCTCGCAACAATTCCCGTTGAATTTTTGGATCTAACATATTTGCAATAAATAAATCTCTGATGAGGGTGTCTTCTTGACTTCCGAGCTCACAATTCTCAGAAAATTCTTTCAATTTTCCGAAGAAATGTTCGATGGACTCTCCTCTTGTCTGTTTTGTGGCGAGAAGTACATATCTATCAAATGTGATATTGCACTGACGAATAAAGGCTGTTTCCATGATTGTCCAAATTTCTGCTTTTGAGAGACTGTCCATCTTGAGGTGTGGGTTTTGGCTACAAATAATTCGACGTCCTTCAGTGCCCAAACTGAGGTATAGCATTGACACAGTCTTTCGATCGGCCTGTGCCCATGGTTTGTCTCCGCACATTATTCCTATCTCCAGTTGTCTCTGACACCGATTTTCCCAGTTCATTTTTGATTGAGCGTTCCTCGCCAACCTTTCCCTCTCTGATCGTGCCGATGATCCTGTTATCGTAACCTCATAGATCGGTCCAAGTGGTAGTTGCACTGTTTCGGGTTTTGGTTCCAACAAAGTGTCTATTGTAATATTTTTCTTCGCAAGAAGAGCTAACTTGGTCTGCATCTGCCACTTTTCCCATTTCAGCGGCGGGTCTACACTAGGTTTATCCCAAAATGGCTCAATGCCAAGTGGGGTCCGCTTCTGAGCTGCTGACTGCGCCAAGTCGTACGCGAATGAAATTGCGTACTTGATCTTGAGTCGCGAGTTGCGTTTATGTTCTGTGTCCCACTTGCGCGGCGAGTGCGCTTTATACAATTTCTAGATGAATCCGCTTAGCGAATCGCAAAAGGACTATTTGTTTACTTTATTCGATTTGTAAAGACAGTTGATGTAGAATAAGTTAAATTGAACAACTGTACGCGAAGTGCAAAACTAAGAGAATGAAGATTAAGGCAACTGGTATTCCAGAAGTCATAACAAAACGTGAACACTAATTTCCCGCTATGGGAAATGGGAGCAACAGACTAGCATGTGAAATAACAATGACTTATACACATGCCCCTCAGGAATAAGTACACTAAATAAATTAAGTACATCGTATGATAAATTTACTGCACTAAATAAATTTATGATGTATGACAGTTTCAATGGGGTCTTAGAAGTCATGATAGGATCGTAATAAAATCTGAATAAACGCAATTAGCCATTAGTAAATTTGCAGGAACAATGTCAAAAAATTTTATCTCTGAGGAAAGTTAAAGTTTTGGTATCTGACTTTTCACAGCAAGTAGAACTCAGCAAAAATTTATTTGCAACAATAGTTGGCTTTTCAGAGTTGAAACTTCTTTGTTATTTCAAATTCCTTTTTGCACTTTGTGACATCAGGTGTACTTGCTTTGCTCTCTGGAACAATCAGGTGTACTTGCGCAGCAAATGCACGAAATTGACTTGTTTAGATTTTTCGCGGAGCAAAATACAGAAAATTAAAACGACCTAGTTTTTGAAACCTATGTTAGACTTACATATGATTGCCACAATCCTTTCACTGTTTGTAAAATTGATATTGAATGATTCAATATGTACGAAAAAAGGACGACTAAAGTCTCCAATGAGGGAAACAACAAAAGATGACTATCTGCCGCGGATCTTGGGTCAATCAAGTGATCGAAAAATTCATCAATCTTATTTGCTTAAATGCTGGAAGAATAGATATGGATAACTTTGCTTTCAGTTTTTTTTTGTTTTTTTTCTGATTTCTTCAGGTAATTTCAACCGGTCATTTAAGTGTTCACTAAATTTGGTGTGTCATCTTGTTCCAGCAGCTTGCATTCTAAATTTAGTTGTCTCTGATTGTCTGAAAAAGTATTTTGCGGCTGCTTACTTTTTTGGACCTAAAGTTTCTGTAAAAATCTCGTTAGAATCTCTGAGAAATGAATGGAAATTAAAATAACAATGCCTGTTTCTACATCTTGTAGAAATATCTGAAAATCTATATATGAATAATAGTGAATACTTGACAAAAAGAATAATTTAGAAGATAAAAAAATGGGAAAAATTTGAAGTGAGTCGGTGAGTTTGTTTTCTCTTTAACTTACAGGAACCCTTAATAAAAATAAAATGTTCTTGGTAACCATAACACTCAATCATTACTGCTGGTAATTATACTTTGTTATCAAAGTTTTTATGTAGCCTTTAAGGTCAAAAGATCATAACTAAAACTGAATTAAAACGAAGAATCATTAGTCAGTTAGCAGGAAGATGATCAAAAAATGTTTTTTTTTTGCCTGTGAGACAAAGATAAAATTTTGATATCTGATTTGTCTAATCAAGCTCAACACAGCAAATATTTATCTGCAAGTTTTTGGCATTTTAGATTCTAAAACTGAATTTTAAATTCGGATTTTTTTTGCGCTTTGTATAATCAGGTGTCCTTGCCTATACTGGTTTCCCGGAGGTAAATTGCACCAACTTAATTATTCTGAACTTTGGTTTTCTAGTTGACCAATTCTAATTAAGAATGCTGGTTGAATTCCACAACCAAGGATAAAAAATTAAGAGAGTAAATCTCGATCACCAAAGCTTTTTTAAAAAAAAACGTATGATGAAAGTACGCGTCAAATAACTAAGTTTAATGAGATGTTTGCTTGGTAAATATATCGGAAACAAATACAGGTTATAAAATGAAAAGATAAATTGCCCTAAACAGAATTGTAACACCGTTTAACACTTTTCCTATTGTCGCATATATTTGGTTTTGTACAAAGGAACAGCACTGATATCATTTCTTGTCTTGTAGGAGAGATATATTTCATATTGCAGACATCTAAAATTAGTACTAATAACTTAGTTACAAAACCAAAATTTATTCCTCGGTTGTATAGAGTGTACGGAATTTTCATTAGCTGTGTTGTCTAATAATGCTCGACTAATAATACAATTATGGAGGATCATAGAGAGCTTTTGTAGTTTACGATGGTTTTGGTGAGCGTATCTGTATCTAATTATTTCTTGCTCTGCATTTTTTGTCTTGAAAACATACAAATTGGGTTCATTTGATGAATGAAATATTGGCTAATGATGAACATTGTATCTCATTTTTGTGTCCTTTGTCGACGCAGGTGGAACAGCGCATGAATTTTTGTCAACCCTTTGGTCTAATGCGATACTGAGTACTCCTGTAAAATCATGAGACATAATGCGACTCAGTCATCTGAAGATGTTTCCTTAAATCCGTAGAAATTTGGGTAGCTACGTTTTGGATAACTTAGGCTATTTGATTTTGAAGGTTTCTCATCATGTTTGCATTGTTTAACATTTTTATCTCAATGTTTTTCCTTTCGATTACTGCACTAAATTAATTTATCATGTATGACAGTTTCAATGGGGTCTTAAAAGTCATGATAGGATCGTAATAAAATCTGAATAAACGCAATTAGCCATTAGTAAATTTGCAGGAACAATGTCAAAAAATTTTATCTCCGAGGAAAGTTAAAGTTTTGGTATCTGACTTTTCACAGCAAGTAGAACTCAGCAAAAATTTATCTGCAACAATAGTTGGCTTTTCAGAGTTAAAACTTCTTTGTTATTTCAAATTCCTTTTTGCACTTTGTGACATCAGGTGTACTTGCCTTGCTCTCTGGAACAATCAGGTGTACTTGCGCAGCAAATGCACGAAATTGACTTGTTTAGATTTTTCGCGGAGCAAAATACGGAAAATTAAAACGACCTAGTTTATGAAACCTATGTTAGACTTACATATGATTGCCACAATCCTTTCACTGTTTGTAAAATTGATATTGAATGATTCAATATGTACGAAAAAAGGACGACTAAAGACTCCAATGAGGGAAACAACAAAGGATAACTATCTGCCGCGGATCTTGGGTCAATCAAGTGATCGAAAAATTTATCAATCTTATTTGCTTAAATGCTGGAAAAATAGATATGGATAACTTTGCTTTCAGTTTTTTTTTTGTTTTTTTTTCTGATTTCTTCAGGTAATTTCAACCGGTCATTTAAGTGTTCACTAAATTTGGTGTGTCATCTTGTTCCAGCAGCTTGCATTCTAAATTTAGTTGTCTCTGATTGTCTGAAAAAGTATTTTGCGGCTGCTTACTTTTTTGGACCTAAAGTTTCTGTAAAAATCTCGTTAGAATCTCTGAGAAAAGAATGGAAATTAAAATAACAATGCCTGTTTCTACATCTTGTAGAAATATCTGAAAATCTATATATGAATAATAGTGAATACTTGACAAAAAGAATAATTTAGAAGAAAAAAAATGGGAAAAATTTGAAGTGAGTCGGTGAGTTTGTTTTCTCTTTAACTTACAGGAACCCTTAAAAAAAAATAAAATGTTCTTGGTAACCATAACACTCAATCATTACTGCTGGTAATTATACTTTGTTATCAAAGTTTTTATGTAGCCTTTAAGGTCATAAGATCATAACTAAAACTGAATTAAAACGAAGAATCATTAGTCAGTTAGCAGGAAGATGATCAAAAAATGTTTTTTTTTGCCTGTGAGACAAAGATAAAATTTTGATATCTGATTTGTCTAATCAAGCTCAACACAGCAATTATTTATCTGCAAGTTTTTGGCATTTTAGATTCTAAAACTGAATTTTAAATTCGGATTTTTTTTTGCGCTTTGTATAATCAGGTGTCCTTGCCTATACTGGTTTCCCTGAGGTAAATTGCACCAACTTAATTATTCTGAACTTTGGTTTTCTAGTTGACCAATTCTAATTAAGAATGCTGGTTGAATTCCACAACCAAGGATAAAAAATTAAGAGAGTAAATCTCGATCACCAAAGCTTTTTTAAAAAAAAAACGTATGATGAAAGTACGCGTCAAATAACTAAGTTTAATGAGATGTTTGCTTGGTAAATATATCGGAAACAAATACAGGTTAAAAAATGAAAAGATAAATTGCCCTAAACAGAATTGTAACACAGTTTAACACTTTTCCTATTGTCGCATATATTTGGTTTTGTACAAAGGAACAGCACTGATATCATTTCTTGTCTTGTAGGAGAGATATATTTCATATTGCAGACATCTAAAATTAGTACTAATAACTTAGTTAAAAAACCAAAATTTATTCCTCGGTTGTATAGAGTGTACGGAATTTTCATTAGCTGTGGTGTCTAATAATGCTCGACTAATAATACAATTATGGAGGATCAATAGAGAGCTTTTGTAGTTTAGGATGGTTTTGGTGAGCGTATTTGTATCTTATTATTTCTTGCTCTGCATTTTTTGTCTTGAAAATATACAAATTGGGTTCATTTGATGAATGCAATATTGGCTAATGATGAACATTGTATCTCATTTTTGTGTCCTTTGTCGACGCAGGTGGAACAGCGCATGAATTTTTGTCAACTCTTCGGTCTAATGCGATACTGAGTACTCCTGTAAAATCAAGAGACATAATGCGACTCAGTCATCTGAAGATGTTTCCTTAAATCCGTAGAAATTTGGGTAGCTACGTTTTGGATAACTTAGGCTATTTGATTTTGATGGTTTCTCATCATGTTTGCATTGTTTAACATTTTTGTCTCAATGTTTTTCCTTTCGATTACTGCACTAAATTAATTTATCATGTATGACAGTTTCAATGGGGTCTTAGAAGTCATGATAGGATCGTAATAAAATCTGAATAAACGCAATTAGCCATTAGTAAATTTGCAGGAACAATGTCAAAAAATTTTATCTCCGAGGAAAGTTAAAGTTTTGGTATCTGACTTTTCACAGCAAGTAGAACTCAGCAAAAATTTATCTGCAACAATAGTTGGCTTTTCAGAGTTAAAACTTCTTTGTTATTTCAAATTCCTTTTTGCACTTTGTGACATCAGGTGTACTTGCCTTGCTCTCTGGAACAATCAGGTGTACTTGCGCAGCAAATGCACGAAATTGACTTGTTTAGATTTTTCGCGGAGCAAAATACGGAAAATTAAAACGACCTAGTTTATGAAACCTATGTTAGACTTACATATGATTGCCACAATCCTTTCACTGTTTGTAAAATTGATATTGAATGATTCAATATGTACGAAAAAAGGACGACTAAAGTCTCCAATGAGGGAAACAACAAAAGATAACTATCTGCCGCGGATCTTGGGTCAATCAAGTGATCGAAAAATTCATCAATTTATTTGCTTAAATGCTGGAAAAATAGATATGGATAACTTTGCTTTCAGTTTTTTTTTGTTTTTTTTTTCTGATTTCTTCAGGTAATTTCAACCGGTCATTTAAGTGTTCACTAAATTTGGTGTGTCATCTTGTTCCAGCAGCTTGCATTCTAAATTTAGTTGTCTCTGATTGTCTGAAAAAGTATTTTGCGGCTGCTTACTTTTTTGGACCTAAAGTTTCTGTAAAAATCTCGTTAGAATCTCTGAGAAAAGAATGGAAATTAAAATAACAATGCCTGTTTCTACATCTTGTAGAAATATCTGAAAATCTATATATGAATAATAGTGAATACTTGACAAAAAGAATAATTTAGAAGAAAAAAAAATGGGAAAAATTTGAAGTGAGTCGGTGAGTTTGTTTTCTCTTTAACTTACAGGAACCCTTAAAAAAAATAAAATGTTCTTGGTAACCATAACACTCAATCATTACTGCTGGTAATTATACTTTGTTATCAAAGTTTTTATGTAGCCTTTAAGGTCATAAGATCATAACTAAAACTGAATTAAAACGAAGAATCATTAGTCAGTTAGCAGGAAGATGATCAAAAAATGTTTTTTTTTGCCTGTGAGACAAAGATAAAATTTTGATATCTGATTTGTCTAATCAAGCTCAACACAGCAAATATTTATCTGCAAGTTTTTGGCATTTTAGATTCTAAAACTGAATTTTAAATTCGGATTTTTTTTTGCGCTTTGTATAATCAGGTGTCCTTGCCTATACTGGTTTCCCGGAGGTAAATTGCACCAACTTAATTATTCTGAACTTTGGTTTTACAGCTGACCAATTCTAATTAAGAATGCTGGTTGAATTCCACAACCAAGGATAAAAAATTAAGAGAGTAAATCTCGATCACCAAAGCTTTTTTTAAAAAAAACGTATGATGAAAGTACGCGTCAAATAACTAAGTTTAATGGGATGTTTGCTTGGTAAACATATCGGAAACAAATACAGGTTATAAAATGAAAAGATAAATTGCCCTAAACAGAATTGTAACACCGTTTAACACTTTTCCTATTGTCGCATATATTTGGTTTTGTACAAAGGAACAGCACTGATATCATTTCTTGTCTTGTAGGAGAGATATATTCCATATTGCAGACATCTAAAATTAGTACTAATAACTTAGTTACAAAACCAAAATTTATTCCTCGGTTGTATAGAGTGTACGGAATTTTCATTAGCTGTGGTGTCTAATAATGCTCGACTAATAATACAATTATGGAGGATCAATAGAGAGCTTTCGTAGTTTACGATGGTTTTGGTGAGCGTATCTGTATCTAATTATTTCTTGCTCTGCATTTTTTGTCTTGAAAACATACAAATTGGCTTCATTTGATGAATGCAATATTGGCTAATGATGAACATTGTATCTCATTTTTGTGTCCTTTGTCGACGCAGGTGGAACAGCGCATGAATTTTTGTCAACTCTTTGGTCTAATGCGATACTGAGTACTCCTGTAAAATCATGAGACATAATGCGACTCAGTCATCTGAAGATGTTTCCTTAAATCCGTAGAAATTTGGGTAGCTACGTTTTGGATAACTTAGGCTATTTGATTTTGAAGGTTTCTAATCATGTTTGCATTGTTTAACATTTTTATCTCAATGTTTTTCCTTTCGATTACTGCACTAAATTAATTTATCATTTATGACAGTTTCAATGGGGTCTTAGAAGTCATGATAGGATCGTAATAAAATCTGAATAAACGCAATTAGCCATTAGTAAATTTGCAGGAACAATGTCAAAAAATTTTATCTCTGAGGAAAGTTAAAGTTTTGGTATCTGACTTTTCACAGCAAGTAGAACTCAGCAAAAATTTATCTGCAACAATAGTTGGCTTTTCAGAGTTAAAACTTCTTTGTAATTTCAAATTCCTTTTTGCACTTTGTGACATCAGGTGTACTTGCCTTGCTCTCTGGAACAATCAGGTGTACTTGCGCAGCAAATGCACGAAATTGACTTGTTTAGATTTTTCGCGGAGCAAAATACGGAAAATTAAAACGACCTAGTTTATGAAACCTATGTTAGACTTACATATGATTGCCACAATCCTTTCACTGTTTGTAAAATTGATATTGAATGATTCAATATGTATGAAAAAAAGGACGACTAAAGTCTCCAATGAGGGAAACAACAAAAGATAACTATCTGCCGCCGATCTTGGGTCAATCAAGTGATCGAAAAATTCATCAATCTTATTTGCTTAAATGCTGGAAAAATAGATATGGATAACTTTGCTTTCAGTTTTTTTTTGTTTTTTTTCTGATTTCTTCAGGTAATTTCAACTGGTCATTTAAGTGTTCACTAAATTTGGTGTGTCATCTGGTTCCAGCAGCTTGCATTCTAAATTTAGTTGTCACTGATTGTCTGAAAAAGTATTTTGCGGCTGCTGACTTTTTTGGACCTAAAGTTTCTGTAAAAATCTTGTTAGAATCTCTGAGAAAAGAATGGAAATTAAAATAACAATGCCTGTTTCTACATCTTGTAGAAATATCTGAAAATCTATATATGAATAATAGTGAATACTTGACAAAAGAATAATTTAGAAGATAAAAAATGGGAAAAATTTGAAGTGAGTCGGTGAGTTTGTTTTCTCTTTAACTTTCAGGAACCCTTAATAAAAATAAAATGTTCTTGGTAACCATAAAACTCAATCATTACTGCTGGTAATTACACTTTGTTATCAAAGTTTTTATGTAGCCTTTAAGGTCATAAGATCATAACTAAAACTGAATTAAAACGAAGAATCATTAGTCAGTTAGCAGGAAGATGGTCAAAAAATGTTTTTTTTTGCCTGTGAGACAAAGATAAAATTTTGATATCTGATTTGTCTAATCAAGCTCAACACAGCAAATATTTATCTGCAAGTTTTTGGCATTTTAGATTCTAAAACTGAATTTTAAATTCGGATTTTTTTTGCGCTTTGTATAATCAGGTGTCCTTGCCTATACTGGTTTCCCGGAGGTAAATTGCACCAACTTATATATTCTTCTTGTAGTTTACGATGGTTTGGTGAGCGTATCTGTATCTAATTATTTCTTGCTCTGCATTTTTTGTCTTGAAAACATACATATTGGGTTCATTTGATGAATGCAATATTGGCTAATGGTGAACATTGTATCTCATTTTTGTGTCCTTTGTCGACGCAGGTGGAACAGCGCATGAATTTTTGTCAACTCTTTGGTCTAATGCGATACTGAGTACTCCTGTAAAATCATGAGACATAATGCGACTCAGTCATCTTAAGATGTTTCCTTAAATCCGTAGAAATTTGGGTAGCTACGTTTTGGATAACTTAGGCTATTTGATTTTGAAGGTTTCTCATCATGTTTGCATTGTTTAACATTTTTATCTCAATGTTTTTCCTTTCGATCTGTGATGGAAAAAATTTCTCATATTATCTTTTTTTGTTCATCATTGTTCAGTGCTGTTTTTTCGGACCGTTTGTAATTAGCCAATGGAGTCTTCCTCTCATCTCGGGAATCAAGTTTTGCGTATTTCGATTTCAAAACTTGCACTGCAGATTTGCCTAGTTTTCTGATAAAAAAGATGTTGCAAGGGGAAACCATGGCCAAATTGAAACCTGGAAGAAAAACTACTTCATTCCCCTACATACTCCTTTTCGAACGTTTATGAACATCGCGTTTACAACACATTTTATTGGAGATGGTTTTCTCGGTGCGCGGGATTTCTCAGCCAAAAATAGATGACAAAATGAACCAGTTTTTGTCGTCTGTTGCGTATAATTCCGTACTTTGGCTTTGCTAGTAGCTTGGCACATATCCAGGCCTCATCAGTCAGGAAATCGTACACTCGAGCAGTGTCTTCGTATAAATAGAAGGTTATGAACATTTGATTGGACAATTGCAAGCAATTGGGAAACATAGTGGTGTATCAGTTTTCTACAAAAGCGTGCATCAACGGGCAAAATCCTAGTTGCTCTTTGTGTACGCAATCAAAGTTGATATGTTATAGTTCGTACGCTTTGTTCTATATTCAATTCTGTATTATTATTTTTTCTTTATTACACGCAAGACGTCGTTTCATTGTTTGTATGAGACTGTCAACGAAACCAAAGATGCAATGTTCAGCAGCAGGACTTCCAATATTGTATATGCCGTTTTTCTGACGAAAATAAACTTTCGACTTTGCAACGAATATACAATAAACTTAATCTAACATTGTGGTTCGATGGTGTGAAGTACGCAATACAACTCTGTTTCTGACAAGAAAATTCTGAACACTAGGAACAATGGCGTTTTCGGAGAATTGAGCTCAGGATAATTTGAGGATCTCTCAATACATGTAAAAAAATTTCTAATTTTTTTCTGTAAATATTGCCCAAAAAGCCTCATGGAGTCTTTGATTTGGATTTGAACCTGTTTCAAAGCTTTGATTTACATTTCGGACTTGTCCAAATTAAAGTTCTGATTAATGGCTGCGCAGTGAGAATATTCCTGTGATCGGAAAATTTTATCGGGATTTTGGTGCATGCAAGGTTATCACGCGTACGCATATGATGCAAGTCATGTCCCAACTAAGGCAAATGTGACGAAAAAGTAGTTGCTGAATTAATCTACTGATAATTCCGCTCTCAGCTTTTTTTTTCTAATTTTTTGAGTTAGCTACAACCTGTCATTTAATTGTTTATAAGTTTTGTTTTGTCAACTGGTTCAAGCAGCTTGCTTTGTATATTTAATTATCTCTGCTTGTTTAAAAAGAACTTTTTTTCCCGGCTGCCTAAGTCTTTTTGACCTAAAGTTTCTGTAAGAATCTCGTTAGAATCTCCAAGAAATGAATGGGAATTAGATGAACATGCCTGTTTCTACATCTTGGAGAAATATCTGAATACGTAAATTGAGAAGGTAAAAAATGAGATTAAATTGAAAGTCAGTCGTAGAGTACGTTTTAATTCTTTTTAGATTACAGGCATTCTTATTGTAAACAAAAAGCTCTTGGTAAACATAACAATCAAACATTACTGCTGGTAATTACATTTTGTTATCAATTAATTCCTTATCAAAAGGTGTCCTTGCCTATAATGTTTCCGCTGAAGTAAAACACACCAACTTATTTGTTCTGAATTTTTGTTTTTCTAGTTAATGAAAACTATGTAAAGATGCCGTTTGAATTCCACAACCAAGGTCCAAAAATTATGAGTTTTAATCTCAATTTTTTTTTCAAAATTGTTTGAAAAAATTTGGCGAGAGATGTTTCCTCGGTAAATGTGATGAACAGAAACAGGTTACAAAATGAAAAACAATTCTTTAAATACAATTGTGACACCAATTCACACTTTTCGTACTATACAAAGGAAAATAACTGATATCTTTGCTTGTCTTGTGAGAAAGATAACTTGTATATTGCATTTAAACTTGCACTTCAAGTTTACCCAATATTTTGGTAAGAAATGTTGCAAGAGAAACCATGACCTTATTTAAACCTGGCACAAAAACAATTTAGAATCCCTTCATACTCTTTTTCGAGAGTTTTTGAACATCGCGTATGCTACACAATTTAATAGAGATAGCTTTCTCGGTGCCGCGGCATTGCTCTGCCAAAATGAGATTCCAGAATGATCCTAAATTTTCTGGTGTCTGCTAGTAGCTTGGCACATATCTGGGCCTCGTCAGTCAGGGAAAAATCATATAATCCAGCAGTGTCTTCATATAAATAGAAAGTGAATGTAGTTTGATCAGACAATTGCAACCGATTGGGAAACGCAGTGGAGTGTTTGGTTTTCTACCAATTTGTGCATCGAAATGAAAAATCCTAGTTGTTCTTTGTGTACTCATTTGAAACTGATATGTAATAGCTAGTACGCTTTGCTTTACTTGAAATGCGGTTTTCTTTTCCTGTTTATTACAAGCAAGACATCATTTCAATGTCTGTATGAGGCTGTCAACTAAACCAATGAAGCAATGGTCAATAGCAGGATTTTCAATTTTGTTCATGTCGTTTTTCTGACAAAAATAAAAGTTTGACTTTGCAACAAATATTATCAATTGTACTTGTTTTACGTGTACAGGATCTTGATATGCATAGTGTTTTCGTGGAGCGAAACACAACCTAATTAGACTAAACATTGAGGGCTTGTCTCTTCAACAAAACCAAATTAGACTGAAGGTTGAGTTGCTCAACTATATCACGAGTTGACAAATGTACCCCGATGAACAAGATGTACGATCAAACAATTATCTGAAGCATCAGACGGGGGAAATAACAAATGTTATGGAAAATATTATTGAAAGGACAAAAAGTTCCACTAAAAAAATAGTTTTCCTTCTTTTAATTTTTTCTTAGATCTTTTTCTGCCTCTCAGTCTTAGGGTTTTTGTTTTGATCGGTCAACAGACGTTCGATTCAACACAAAAGGGAACATTTTGCGGGTCAATTGGGTTTCGACTTAACAAAAATAGAAATTTTACCTAACAAAATGTTTGTCTAATTTTGTAATCCATGTAAGCCATTTACAGGGAATAATTCTGATAACACTGAAAAACAAAAAAACATGTGTTTATCTAGAGAACGCGGGAAAAACAAATGACCTTCAAGTTAATGTTCTGCATTGGAGTGTGATAGACTACGTAGTTTTTTCAACAGAAGATGTGAAGAGGTCATCTGCTTTTTTCGCTCGATTCGATAAAAAATAGCCAAAAATCTGTATTTGAGCAAAATTTCCTTAAAAAAAACAGAAAAACCAAATTTCGACCTTTTTAAAAAATTAGCTTGCAAGTTTTTTATGTGCCACATTGTTTTTTGAAGATTAATTTTGACAGCAAATGTCCAATAGTTAACCTTAAGTGATATTCAAAAGCATAACACAACGCAACAAATTGAGAAAAAAAAACAAAGCAAAGCCCTTTTAAAAATTTTGACCGCATTGCTCACAATTGAAGATCATCTCTGTGTTGTTTTTTGTTTCTGCCAAACTGTTGTCTCAGTTTTGACTTAACGCATAACCTATAAAAAATGTTTTAATTTTTTTTTAAAAAAGTACATTTAAATTTTGTTTTAGTGACCAACAAATTTTTTGTCGTATAGCAAACTTCTAGTTTAGGCCATATCCTCCAAATATTTGTTGACTTTGATAATTGACTGACATTGATAACATTGATTGTGCATGGGATTTGTGAAGAGAAGGACAGATTAAACAGTCATTTCAGAACACATCGATCAAATAAAACTTTGCCTTCAACACTGCTTTTTTCTCGACTGATGTTAGGTTGACATTTAACTATACTTTTCTCAATTGAACCGAAATTGATCAGATTATGAAATCTCAGACTGCACCGGCACGATTTGCAGATATTTTGTTGGTCCGGTAAAAAAAATGATTTGCTTTACTTGAAATGCGGTTTTCTTTTCCTGTTTATTACAAGCAAGACATCATTTCAATGTCTGTATGAGGCTGTCAACTAAACCAATGAAGCAATGGTCAATAGCAGGATTTTCAATTTTGTTCATGTCGTTTTTCTGACAAAAATAAAAGTTTGACTTTGCAACAAATATTATCAATTGTACTTGTTTTACGTGTACACGATCTTGATATGCATAGTGTTTTCGTGGAGCGAAACACAACCTAATTAGACTAAACATTGATGGCTTGTCTCTTCAACAAAACCAAATTAGACTGAAGGTTGAGTTGCTCAACTATATCACGAGTTGACAAATGTACCCCGATGAACAAGATGTACGATCAAACAATTATCTGAAGCATCAGACGGGGGAAATAACAAATGTTATGGAAAATATTATTGAAAGGACAAAAAGTTCCACTAAAAAAATAGTTTTCGTTCTTTTAATTTTTTCTTAGATCTTTTTCTGCCTCTCAGTCTTAGGATTTTTGTTTTGATCGGTCAACAGACGTTCGATTCAACACAAAAGGGAACATTTTGCGGGTCAAGTGGGTTGCGACTTAACAAAAATAGAAATTTTACCTAACAAAATGTTTGTCTAATTTTGTAATCCATGTAAGCCATTTACAGGGAATAATTCTGATAACACTGAAAAACAAAAAAACATGTGTTTATCTAGAGAACGCGGGAAAAACAAATGACCTTCAAGTTAATGCTCTGCATTGGAGTGTGATAGACTAGGTAGTTTTTTCAACAGAAGATGTGAAGAGGTCATCTGCTTTTTTCGCTCGATAAAAAATAGCCAAAAATCTGTATTTGAGCAAAATTTCCTTAAAAGAAACAGAAAAACCAAATTTCGACCTTTTTAAAAAATTAGCTTGCAAGTTTTCTATGTGCCACATTGTTTTTTGAAGATTAATTTTGACAGCAAATGTCCAATAGTTAACCTTAAGTGATATTCAAAAGCATAACACAACGCAACAAATTGAGAAAAAAAACAAAGCAAAGCCCTTTTAAAAATTTTGACCGCATTGCTCACAATTGAAGATCATCTCTGTGTTGTTTTTTGTTTCTGCCAAACTGTTGTCTCAGTTTTGACTTAACGCATAACCTATAAAAAATGTTTTAATTTTTTTTTAAAAAAGTATATTTAAATTTTGTTTTAGTGACCAACAAATTTTTTGTCGTATAGCAAACTTCTAGTTTAGGCCATATCCTCCAAATATTTGTTGACTTTGATAATTGACTGACATTGATAACATTAATTGTGCATGGGATTTGTGAAGAGAAGGACAGATTAAACAGTCATTTCAGAACACATCGATCAAATAAAACTTTGCCTTCAACACTGCTTTTTTCTCGACTGATATTAGGTTGACATTTAACTATACTTTTCTCAATTGAACCGAAATTGTTCAGATTATGAAATCTCAGACTGCACCGGCACGATTTGCAGATATTTTGTTGGTCCGGTAAAAAAAATGATTTGCTTTACTTGAAATGCGGTTTTCTTTTCCTGTTTATTACAAGCAAGACATCATTTCAATGTCTGTATGAGGCTGTCAACTAAACCAATGAAGCAATGGTCAATAGCAGGATTTTCAATTTTGTTCATGTCGTTTTTCTGACAAAAATAAATGTTTGACTTTGCAACAAATATTATCAATTGTACTTGTTTTACGTGTACACGATCTTGATATGCATAGTGTTTTCGTGGAGCGAAACACAACCTAATTAGACTAAACATTGATGGCTTGTCTCTTCAACAAAACCAAATTAGACTGAAGGTTGAGTTGCTCAACTATATCACGAGTTGACAAATGTACCCCGATGAACAAGATGTACGATCAAACAATTATCTGAAGCATCAGACGGGGGAAATAACAAATGTTATGGAAAATATTATTGAAAGGACAAAAAGTTCCACTGAAAAAATAGTTTTCATTCTTTTAATTTTTTCTTAGATCTTTTTCTGCCTCTCAGTCTTAGGGTTTTTGTTTTGATCGGTCAACAGACGTTCGATTCAACACAAAAGGGAACATTTTGCGGGTCAAGTGGGTTTCGACTTAACAAAAATAGAAATTTTACCTAACAAAATGTTTGTCTAATTTTGTAATCCATGTAAGCCATTTACAGGGAATAATTCTGATAACACTGAAAAACAAAAAAACATGTGTTTATCTAGAGAACGCGGGAAAAACAAATGACTTTCAAGTTAATGCTCTGCATTGGAGTGTGATAGACTACGTAGTTTTTTCAACAGAAGATGTGAAGAGGTCATCTGCTTTTTTCGCTCGATAAAAAATAGCCAAAAATCTGTATTTGAGCAAAATTTCCTTAAAAAAAAACAGAAAAACCAAATTTCGACCTTTTTAAAAAATTAGCTTGCAAGTTTTCTATGTGCCACATTGTTTTTTGAAGATTAATTTTGACAGCAAATGTCCAATAGTTAACCTTAAGTGATATTCAAAAGCATAACACAACGCAACAAATTGAGAAAAAAAAAGAAAGCAAAGCCCTTTTAAAAATTTTGACCGCATTGCTCACAATTGAAGATCATCTCTGTGTTGTTTTTTGTTTCTGCCAAACTGTTGTCTCAGTTTTGACTTAACGCATAACCTATAAAAAATCTTTTAATTTTTTTTTTTAAAAAAGTACATTTAAATTTTGTTTTAGTGACCAACAAATTTTTTGTCGTATAGCAAACTTCTAGTTTAGGCCATATCCTCCAAATATTTGTTGACTTTGATAATTGACTGACATTGATAACATTGATTGTGCATGGGATTTGTGAAGAGAAGGACAGATTAAACAGTCATTTCAGAACACATCGATCAAATAAAACTTTGCCTTCAACACTGCTTTTTTCTCGACTGATGTTAGGTTGACATTTAACTATACTTTTCTCAATTGAACCGAAATTGATCAGATTATGAAATCTCAGACTGCACCGGCACAATTTGCAGATATTTTGTTGGTCCGGTAAAAAAAATGATTAAGAAATGAATCCTTTATACTTTCTGTTTCCGTTGTCATTTAAAAACAGAAAAAAAAAATATTTATTTGATTTGAATTGCCAGAAACTATGAAATTTTATTTGATTTGAATTGCCAGAAACTATGAAAATATGAAACAACGTAAAGTGCTCAAAGAGTTCATATGTAAATATGAAATCTTTGAGCACTTTACGTTGAACTTAGCAGTAACTCGGAACAGTATCTACTCCAAACGAACATATCAAATTATATCTTCTTTAATTTTTTTGATTTTTTTCAATTGGGAAAATTTTTTATCGGGATATTGTGGCAATCGAGTAACCAAAAAAATTCATCAATCAAAAAACTTTAAATTTGGGGAAAAAGGAAAATTGATAAAACTACTGTTAATTTAGTTTTCAACTTTTTCTCTTTTTTGAGTTTTTAATTAACCTTAACCAGTTATATCTCTGTTAGCTTTTTTGGTGATTTAACTGGTTGCAGCAACCTGCTTTGCAAAATTAAATATCTATATCTGTTTAGAAAGACCTGTTGATTGAAGCACACTCTTTTTAGACTTAAAATGTTTGTGAAACGCTCGTTAGGTCTTAAAAAACAAGTGGCAACTAACTGGGGATGCCTGTTTTTACATCTTGAAAACAATTGAAAATGCAGCTTCCATATTTTTTGAAATTTCGTAGTGAATTAACTGACCAAAAGTTAAGTTTAGAAGATAGGAAAATTGAGACATGATGGAAATCTTTCGGTGAGTATGTTTTATCTCTTTTACTAAAATGCAAATATAATGGAAATAGAATATTCTTGGTAACCATAGTACTCGAACGTTACTGCTGATAATTATACTTTCTTGCCAAAGGTTTCAATGGGGTCTTAGAAGTCATGATAGGATCGTAAGAATATCTGAATAAAAGCAACTAGTCATTAGTAACTTTGCAGGAACATTGTCAAAAATTTTTTTTCACCTCTGAGGACAGTTAAAATTATTGGTATCCGACTTTTCATTGCAACTAGAACTCAACAAAAGTTTATCTGCAATAGTTGGTTTTTCAGAATTGAAACTTCTTTGTTATTTCAAATTTCTTTTTGCACTTTGTGACATCAGGTGTACTTGCCTTGCTCTATGGAAAAATCAGATGTACTTGCGCTGCGAATGCACGAACTTGACTTGTGTAGATCTTTCGCGGAGCAAAATACGGAAAATTAAAACGACCTAGTTTATGAAACCTATGTTAGACTTACAGATTATTGTTACATTCCTTTCACTGGTTGTAAAATTGATAATGAATGATTCAACATGTATGAAAAAAGGACGACTAAAGTATCCAATGAGGGAAACAACAAGAGATAACTATCTGCCGCGGCTCCTGGGTCAATCAAGTGATCGAAAAATTCATCAATCTTATTTGCTTTAATGCTGGAAAATAGATATTGATAACTTCCGTTTCAGTTTTTTTGCTTTTCTGACTTCTTCAGGTAATTTCAACCTGTCATTTAAGTGTTCACTAATTTTGGTGTGTCATCTGGTTCCAGCAGCTTGCATTGTATATTTAATTGTCTCTGATTGTCTGAAAAAGTATTTTCCGGCTGCTTATTTTTTGGACCTAAAGTTTCTGTAAGAATCTCGTTAGAATCTCTGAGAAATGAATGGAAATTAAAATAACAATGCCTCTTTCTACATCTTGTAGAAATATCTGAAAATCTATATATGAATATTAGTGAATACTTGACAAAAAGAATAAATTAGAAGATAGAAAATGGGAAAAATTTGAAGTGAGTCGGTGAGTTTGTTTTCTCTTTAACTTACAGGAACCCTTAATAAAAATAAAATGTTCTTGGTAACCATAACACTCAATCATTACTGCTGGTAATTATACTTTGTTATCAAAATTTTTATGTAGTCTTTAAGGTCATAGGATCATAATTAAAACTGAATTAAAACGAAGAATCATTAGTCAGTTAGCAGGAAGATGATTAAAAAAGTGCTTTTTTGCCTGTGAGACAAGGAGAAATTTTTGATATCTGATTTGTCTAATCAAGCTCAACACAGCAAATATTTATCTGCAAGTTTTTGGCATTTTAGATTCTAAAACTGAATTTTAAATTCGGATTTTTTTTTGCGCTTTGTATAATCAGGTGTCCTTGCCTATACTGGTTTCCCGGAGGTAAATTGCACCAACTTATATATTCTGAACTGTGGTTTTCTAGTTGATCAATTCTAATTAAGAATGCTGGTTGAATTCCACAAACAAGGATGAAAAATTAAGAGAGTAAATCTCGATCACCAAAGCTTTTTTTTAAAAAAAACATATAAAGAAAGTACGCGTCAATTAACTAAGTTTAATGAGATGTTTGCTTGGTAAATATATCGGGAACAAATACAGGTTATAAAATGAAAAGATAAATTGCCCTAAACAGAATTGTAACGCCGTTTAACACTTTTCCTGTTGTCGCATATTTTTGTTTTTGTACAAAGGAAAAGCACTGATATCATTTCTTGTCTTGTAGGAGAGATATGTTTCATATTGCAGACATCTAAAATTAGTACTAATAACTTAGTTACAAAACCAAAACTTATTCCTCGGTTGTATAGAGTGTACGAAACTTTCATTAGCTGTGGTGTCTAATAATGCTCGACTAATAATAAAGTTATGGAGGATCAACAGAGAGCTTTTGGAGTTTACGATGGTTTGGTGAGCGTATCTGTATCTAATTAATTCTTGCTCTGCACTTTTCGTCTTGAAAACATACATATTGGGTTCATTTGATGAATGCAATATTGGCTGCAGGTGAACATTGTATCTCATTTTTGTGTCCTTTGTCGACGCAGGTGGAACAGCGCATAAATTTTTGTCAATTTTTTGGGCAAATGCGATACTGAGTACTCCTGTAAAATCATGAGACATGATGCGACTCAGTCATCTGAAGATGTTTCCTTAAATCCGTAGAAATTTGGGTAGCTACGTTTTGGCTAATTAGGCTATTTGATCTTGAAGGTTTCTCATCATGTTTGCAATGTTTAACTTTTTTATCTCAATGTTTTTCCTTTCGATTTGTGATGGACAAATTTTCTCATATTATCTTTTTTTTGTTCATCATTGTTCAGTTCTGTTTTTTCGGACCGTTTGTAATTAGCCAATGGAGTCTTCCTCTCCTCTCGGGAATCAAGTTTTGCGTATTTCGATTTCAAAACTTGCACTGCAGATTTGCCTAGTTTTCTGATAAAAAGGTGTTGCAAGGGGAAACCATGGCCAAATTGAAACCTGGCAGAAAAACGACTTCATTTCCCTCCATACTCCATTTTGAACGTTTATGAACATCGCGTTTACAACACATTTTAATGGAGATGGTTTTCTCGGTGCGCGGGATTTCTCAGCCAAAAAGAGATGACAAAATGAACCAGGTTTTGCCGTCTGTTGCTTATGTTTCCGTACTTTGGCTTTGCTAGTAGCTTGGCTCATATCCAGGCCTCATCAGTCAGGAAATTGTACACTCGAGCAGTGTCTTCGTATAAATAGAAGGTTATGAACATTTGATTGGACAATTGCAAGCACGGGCAAAATCCTAGTTGCTCTTTGTGTATGCAATCAAAGTTGATATGTTATAGTTCGTACGCTTTGTTCTATATTCAATTCTGTTTTATTATTTTTTCTTTATTACACGCAAGACGTCGTTTCATTGTTTGTATGAGACTGTCAACGAAACCAAAGATGCAATGTTCAGCAGCAGGACTTCCAATATTGTATATGCCGTTTTTCTGACGAAAATAAACTTTCGACTTTGCAACGAATATACAATGAGCTTAATCTAACATTGTGGTTCAATGGTGTGAAGCACGCAATACAACTCTGTTTCTGACAAGAAAATTCTGAACACTAGGAACAAAAGCGTTTTCTGAGAATTGAACTCAGGATATTTTGAGGATCTCTCAATACATGTTAACAAAAATTCTAATTTTTTTCTGTAAATATGGCCCAAAAAGCCTCATGGAGTCTTTGATTTGGAATTGAACCTGTTTCAAAGCTTTGATTTACAGATCGGACGTGTCCAATTTAAAATTCTGATTAATGGCTGCGCAATGAGCACATTCCGGTGATCGGAAAACTTTATCGCGATATTGGTGCATGCACGGTTATCACGCGTATGATGCAAGTCATGTCCCAACTAAGGTAAATTTGACGAAAAAGTAGTTGCCGAAATAATCTACTGATAATTCCGCTCTCAGCTTTTTTCTAATTTTTTGGGTTAACCACAACCTGTCATTTAGTTGTTTATAAATTTTGTTTTGTCAACTGATTCAAACAGCTTGCTTTGTATATTTAATTATCTCTGCTTGTTTAAAAAGAGGGTTTTTTCCCGGCTGCCTACTTCTTTTGGACCTAACGCTTCTGTAAGAATCTCGTTAGAATCTCCAAGAAATGAATGGGAATTAGATGAACATGCATGCCTGTTTCTACATCTGAGAAATATCTGAATACGTAAATTGAGAAGGTAAAAAATGGGATTAAATTTGAAGTCAGTCGGTGAGTACGTTTTCTTTCCTTTTAACTTACAGGCATTCTTAATGTAAATAAAAGGCTCTGGTAAACCTAACACTCAAACATTACTGCTGGTAATTACACTTTGTTATCAATTAATTCCTTATCAAAAGGTGTCATTGCCTATAATATTTCGGCGGAACTAAAACATACCAACTTAATTGTTTTGAATTTCGTTTTTCTAGTTAATGAAAACTATGTAAAGATGCCGTTTGAATTCCACAACCAAGGACCAAAAATTAAGAGGGTTAATCTCAATTTTTTTTTCAAAAACGTATAACAAAAGTTTAGCGAGAGATGTTTCTTCGGTAAATATGATGAACAAAAACAGGTTATAAAATGAAAAAAAATCTGTAAATATAATTGTGACACCGTTTCACATTTTTCGTACTGTACAAAGGAAGAGCACTGATATCTTTTCTTGTCTAGTGAGAAAGATAACTTGTATATTGCATTTAAAATCAGTACTAACAACATAGTTACAAAACAAATACTTATTCCTCGGTTATATAGAATATGCAAAAATTACATTAGCTGTGGTATCTAATAAAGCTCGACTAATAATTAGGTTCTCCAAGATCATAAGAATGTTTGTGCAGTTTATGATGGTTTGGTCAGCGTATATATAACCAGTTAATCATATTGTTCCTACTCTGCGAGCAGGACTCGATCTGGTTGAAACAATGAAATGTCGTCATCATTTTGCGATGTCTGACATTTTCTCTCAATGTCTTTCTCTCATCCTGGGTACCAAATTTTGCATCTTTCGAATTTGACACTCGCACTGCAAGTTTACCCAGTATTTTGGTAAGAAATGTTTCAAGAGAAACCATGACCATACTTAAACCTGGCACTAAAACAATTTGGAAACCCTTCATACTCTTTTTCGAGCGTTTTTGAACATCACGATTGCAACACAATTTAAAGGAGATGGCTTTCTCGGTGCGCGGCATTGCTCTGTCAAAAAGAGATTCCAAAATGATCCAAAATTTTCCGGTCTTTGCTAGTAGCTTGGCACATATCTGGGCCTCGTCAGTCAGGAAATCGTATACTCCAGCAGTGTCTTCATATAAATAGAATGTGATTATAGTTTGATCAGACAATTGCAAGTGATTGGGAAACGCAGTGGAGTATTTAGTTTTCTACCAAATTGTGCATCGAAATGAAAAATCCTAGTTGTTCTTTGTGTGCCCATTTGAAACTGATATGTAATAGTTGGTACGCTTTGTCTTACTTTAAATGCGGTTCTCTTTTCCTGTTTATTACATGCAAGACGTCGTTTCAATGTCTGTATGATACGGTCAACTAAAACAATAATGCAATGGTCATTGGCAGGATTTCCAGTTACGTACATGCCCTTTTTCTGAGAAAAATAGAATTTTGGATTTGCAAGGAATAGACAACGAGCTTCATCTAACATTATGGTTCGGTGATTCAAAGTACGCAATACGACTCTCTTTTTAATAAGAACTTTCTGAGCGTTAGGAACATTAGCGTTTTCGGAGAATTGGGCTCAGGATAATTTGAGGACCTCTCATTTCATGTGAAAAAATGTTCTACTTTTTCCTTTAAATATGGCCCAAAAAAGCCTCTTGAAAGTTTGATTTGGAATTGAACCTGTTTCAGAGCTTTGATTTACAAAGCTGACGTGTCCGATTAAAATTCTGACTAATGGCTAGGCAAGGAGCACATTTCGTTGATCGGACAATTAAAACCGGCTCATGGTGCTTGCACGGTTATCACGCGGACTCATATAATGCAAAATCATGTCCCAATCAGGGTAAATTTGACGCAAAAGTAGGTACTAAATTAATCTATTGATAATTTTGCTCTAAGTTTTTTTTCTCTTCAGATTTCTTTAGTTAATCATAACCTGTCATTTAATTGATTACAAATTTTGTTTTATGAACTGGTTGCAACAGCTTGCTCTGTTTATATAATTATCTCATTGTTTGAAACAGTTTCTTTCGCGGCTACCTAATTCTTGTGGAACTAAATTTTGTAAGAATCTCTGAGAGAGGAGTGAAAATTAAATGACGATGCTTGTTTCTTCAGCATGCCTGTTTCACAATGTATATATGAATATTAGTGAATACATGACAGAATTGATTATTTGATTAGGTTATGATTATTTGATTAGACAATTCCATGAATTTCGGAAACGTAGTAGTGTATTGGTTTTCTACCATAGTGTGCACCGGAGGGCAAATTCTTTAATGGTCTATGTGTACGTATTCGAAACTGATATGTTATAGTTGGCACGCTATGCTCTGTATGAAAATCGGTATTCTTCTCCTGTTTATTACACGCAAGGCTTCGTTTCAATGTCTGTATGAGGCTATCAACTAAACCAATGATGCAATGGTCATTAGCAGGATTTCCAATTTTGTCCAAGCCGTTTTTCTGACAAAAACAAAAGTTTGACTTTACAACGAATAGGCAATGAGCTTCATCTAACGTTGGTTGGGTGGTTCGAAGTACACAATACAACTCAAGAATTTTCTGAACTTTCACTCAACTTGTTTTTCACAAGAATTTTCTGAACTTTAGGAACATTAGAGTTTTTGAAGAATTGATTTCCAGGATACTTTGAGGATTTCTCAAAACATGTGAAAAAAATGCGCTATTTTTTGATAAATTTTGTGTCCGATTTAAAATTCTGACTAATGGCTGCGCAAGTAAGTAGTTGCAATTGCATTCCCATTGTGTCAATGAATTCGTTTAAGTTAGATGCTTTTTGTGGTGCCGAAACAGTGTTAGCAATGCGGTGGTGCAAATGTGGCTATGGTTTAATTATTGCATCAACTGCGGTGCGAATTTGAGATATTGTTGCTACTACAATACGATCGTTATGAAGATGTTAATTCTGCAAATGGCACTTGATTGGGTGAAAGGTAAAGAACTAAACCGGTCTCTGTGCATGGTATGTTTTCAAGAGAAAAATCACAAAGTAAAAAGGGATCAATTCATCTACTCGGTTGGCTATCGTGAAACAAAGAACGAGAACGGATAGTAATGCACCTTGATCTATAATAACCGTAAACGATTTTTGGAAGGGATGATGTCTAAATTATTCGATTGAGAAAAGGCGCGAAGTTACACAAACATTCTAGTAGCATATCATACCTCATTGGGATTCAGAAAACGAAAAGCAAAATAAATAGGATTCCAATCATCTACTTTTAATTGTTCCAGTGCTGCTTTTAATCCTGTTTTAGATTTAATTTACGTGACGAGAAATGGTTTTAATCTGTTCAGAGATGGTGTTTGCTCAATTGCTATCATGGAGGTTGCTCTTCATTGAATGAACAAAATAAATGTTTGAGCAAATGTAAAGCCAGGTTTTTCACATTCGTATTCAGAAGCATGAAAATTTGGGATCGGTTTGGCTCATTTTTGTTCATAACAACTGACTGAGTTTTCTTTCGGTGGAAACCATTCTTACTTCAAATCTGCAATTTTTTATGTTATAAGGAAAAGTTTTCTGCGGTCAGGATCAACATGCTTTTTAGAAGATTACGTTGGCTTGCAGTGTCTAACATGATGGCAAAAAAGATATGGAGTATCAAGGATTCATATTCATTGCCCAGTTGGAAGTTCCGTTAACCTCCCTTTTTTCAACGGTTCCACTTTTTCACCACGCGTCGTTTTTCCAGTACATGGGATGCATTTTTCAATTGTGAATTACCGAAAGAGACTGAATGCAAGTTCCAAGAGTTGACAAAATTTATTTGTAGATAGTTGGTGAATTTTATAGTGTGGGCTTTCGGTGTTCAATACAAGACGTCCTTCGCTCCTCACAATGACATTTATTTGAGAGGCTGTTTGTATGTCACATTGGGTCCAAGGTTTATCTCCCCAAATTAACTCTTGTAATTCTTGGTCTTTTGGCACCAATTTTTCCTACCTTTTTTGAATTGACCGTTTAGTACCTTTTTTTCTGGGTCGGATTGTGCGTCTTTTGTCCGCAAAACAAATTCGAAATGAAACTTCCACATTATACAACGAAGATGAGGGTCTATAGAAGTTATTTTCAAATGCGGGTCACTATTATTAGTCTTCTTGAGTAGTGGATAAAAATGGGCTTCCAGCCACCAGTCAACTTGATCCATTCCCCCTCGTAAAAACTCGGGTAAATGGACCAAGCCGTCTGCTAACTGGAAGCCCTGTTTTATCCACTACTATAGGCGGTCTTATAAACATTACTTTATTTCCCTTTGTTTTATCCACTTTGTTTCCCTTTATATTCCCTCAAAATCTATCATTTCCTGTCTCACTTAGTGCAATCGGCGAAGCCGCTTCGCGGATCCCCTAGTATTGAGTTGAGCTGGTAATTATCCATTATCAGACGGATAGTTAGTGAAACTGCTTCGCAGATCCCCACTGACTCCAGTGGACGTCTCCAGATACTAGTTTAACTAGTGAGACCGTGTAACAAGCACGTAAAACCAACTTGCAAAAAAATGTGCACAAAAACCAGCACATAATCTGCATCTTCCATTTCTAAACCTAAAGAAAGAAATATGCTTACAAACTTTACACATATTACACTCTAGATATTGATTTTGATTGAAATAATGATCACCCAAATGGTTAATATAATCTTTTTTTTAACTATATCTTTACATATATAACGATAATATTCTAACTCTTTGCAATCATTACAACATTCTTTCGAAGGATTATTTTTACACTTATCACACTTCATTTTTCACTTCCGAAAAAATATTTTTTTCAAAACATTTTCCCCAATAAAAAACACCATGTCTCACTCAACTAACAGTAATGTAAACTGCGACGTCTGTGATTTATCCTTTGAAACAAAGAAGGGTTTATTAAGGCATCAATCATATGATTCTAAACATAAAGAATTGTTAGAGAAAATGTTTGGCTCTGATGATGAAGCCCCAATACCTAAAAACATGGAGAGAGTTTATGACTCAGAAGAAAAATATTACTTCCTCAGACCTGAGCCCCAAACTGAGAGTAAGCCTAAAACTGAGAGTTAGTCTAAAACTGAGAGTAAGCTTAAAACTGAGAGTAAGCTTAAAGGGGCTTCGCCCTTGGTTCCCCAAACTTAGAGTATACCTAAAGATAACACCAAAAATATTATAAAAACTAAACCCATCACTAAACCAAAAACTAAACCTGAACATGGTATCTACAGCAGAATTAAGAAAATATTTTTCAATACTGACTATATTATTAATAACGCAATATATGAAAATGGAGACTTCACAGAATGGTTAAACTTTGTAAAGGAAACATATGAAGGCTATGGCTATGACTTTGAGTCTCTAGGAATGAGAAGTATTCAGATAAATATCGAACCAACCAAAGCATCTATTGGTAGTTAAATAGATTTACCTCCCGATCTCAATAACAGTAAATCAATATTAAATATACGCAATTCCAAATAAAATTTTTTGCAACTAACTAATACTGCCTGTTTACATCCTGCCAAGGACCATTCAACACGTGAAAGTCAATACGAGAATAAACTAATTGTACCAAGACAACAATATGAAGATGACTTCGGCTATATTTTAAGAACACAAAAATTGTACAATATTAATATTTGGATACACACACCTTGTGGTGATGGTAAAGTAGAATTGTTTCAACCGGTGGATGATTTTAATAGAGACAGAAAGGATTGTAGAATATTGGTTTGAGGCAATGGACAAACAGAACACTGCGCTCTAATTAAAAGTATAGAAAATTTGTTACATCGACCAAATAAAACGAATCATTAATACTATTACTGCGATAGATGTACATATTGGTTTAAACCTCAAATCAAATACGACAATCATGTTCGTAGTCACTCTTCGAAACCAGAGATTGTTTGTCCTAAGAGAAAACAAATTACTTTTATAAATGAAAATAAGCGTCAGAATATAAAAAATATTCTGACCGCTGATATAGAATGTTGCATTATTAACGTCTCATTTAATTACTGCAAATATGTAATAGCTGAACAAATACCAATAAGTGTGGAATACATCTGGCAAGGTAATTTCAAGCATTTTTTTGGTTTGGACTGCATCAAAAGATTTGCTAGAGATCTATTAGAAAAAGAAACAGAGAAAAATTTCAAGCATAATGAAAAGATGGTATTTACAGAAGAAGATAAATTATATCTTGAAACCAATAACACTTGCCATATTTGTAATAAACCTTGTATTAATAAAGTAAAAGATCACTGTCATGAAACTGGTTAATATAGAGGAACAGCATATAGAATGTGTAATCTAAGATACAAACAACAAAATTTCATTCCTGTAATATTCCATAAAGGCTCTAGTTATGATTTCAATCTACTATATAGTGAACTCTTTAAACAGAATAATGATGAAAACTAGATAACATACCACTAGTTGCTGGTAAATCTAAGAGGTTTAGCATCAGATGTCTTAAATTCTTAGATAGTCATAACTTCTTAGCTATGCCCCCAGTTCAAATGGCAAATATATACGAGTGTAAAACTAAAACATTATATCCATATGAATTTTTTGGTTTAGAGTCGCATGACAGCGAAGCTGCCAGGGGTCGTAAAGCTACTTATAATAATCTTATAGGTAATCTAAATATAGAAGGCTTCAAATCCTCACTATCTAATAAATTGCCAACACAGGAGAAGTCGATAACTTAAATAAAGACAACCGTCATAAAATTGGTAACGATCTAACTAGAGAGTTTTTACAGAATGATGTGGAAAAATTAGACTACTGCCTGAATGAAATTTTCAAATCAAGTATGAAAGAATTCGGACTCAACCCTCTACATTACGTTAGTCTCCCGGGTTATAGATTTGATTGTTGGTTAATGTCAAGTAGTGTTACATTAGATACATTAAAAGATAAACAAATGCTAGATGATTTTGATGAAGCAAAGAGAGGTGGTATATGTGTTATAATGGGTGATAGATATATAAACACTAATGGCAATGACAATGGCAACGGCAATGGCAATGGTAAGACCATATGGTATATAGACGCAAACAATTTATACGGTTATGCGATAAGGCAGAAGCTGCCTTATAAGGACTTCAAGTACTCTGACACATCTCTAGACTCTATATTAAATACTCCAGATGATCGTGATCATGGTTACTGTATAGTTTGTGATATTAATGATACTAATAGTTGTAAAGGGAGAACAGAACAGTTAGCACTAATGCCCTATAAAAGAAAGATAAAAGATAATGAATTAGGCTACATAGAAAGAGGAGTGGGGCAAGGCAAGATCAGAGAAATTAATCTTAGATCAAAACATCAAAACAGAATATATGGTTCATTATAGGATATTAAGGTTTTATGTTAAGATGGGTGTATCAGTAACTAAAATTCATAGAGTAATTTAATTTAAACAAGATACATATGAAGAGACTATATTCAAAACAATACTAATAAAGAGCACCAGCTAAAACTGGAGCAGAAAAGGATGTAAGGAAATTAATGAAAAATTCACTATATGGAAGAATGTGCATGAATCCTCTACACTTCTTACACAGTAAGTTTTTACACGATGAAGAAAAGATAATGAAAAATATAAGTTAACCGACTTTTGAAAAATTAACTAGGTATAAGGATTATAGTCATATTGAATATATAAAGAAAAAATAGAAAATTTTTCTCCAGTATATGTAGGTGTTATTATATTAGAATTAGGTGAATTACACATGTATGATGTTTTCTATATTATACTTCAACCATCTCTCAAAGATTTACAACTCCATTATATGGATACTGATAGTTTTGTATTAAGCTTTAGCGAGGGCAATGTCGATAATGAATATATGGATTTAAGTAATCTCGAAAAACCAATCAAAACTAGTAACAACGTTCCAGGTAAATTCAAACATGAATTGGGAATTAGATTAATAGAAGACTTCATAGCCCTATCACCAGAGACAAATAGCTTCAAAGCTTATCCTAAGAAAAATAAAGGCAAAGGAATAAAGAATTTTAACAATGCTAAACATGAAGAGTTTTAAAACGCATTAATGTATAATAAAGAAAGAGTGTTACAAGAATGTAGAATCCAAAATCTGGTGACAACTTGACAACAACAAAAACACGTAAGATTAGTCTAAACACATTCGATGATAAAAGGTTCTATGTAAATAATATTAAAAGCTATCCTCATGATGAAAATCTATATCTATTCAAAAAAGATCTAGTAAATAAGATCACATCATTATATCAATTAATAGATTATATAGATAATAAAGACCTGTTAATAAATAATATTTTAGAACTAAGCACTAATGACGATAGAAAGTTAATTGAAGCCACTATTAGATTATATAATGATCAGTGAATGTAACTATAAATATAAAAATGAATTTGAATATGAATATGAAAATGAATATGAATATGAATATGAATACAAAAAATGCTTTGGAGTCAGTGGTTAGTATTTTATATATCATTATCTCGCCCATAGTACATATTTTTTTAATAAAAAAATAATTTTTCTTTTTTATAAAAGAGGTTAAAATAAGATAAACTTATAAAATTAAATCAACTAGAAAAACTAAACAGAGAGAAGAGGTTAGAAGAAAAATTAAGACAACAAGAATATTATGGTCACATAGAAGATTCATTTGATCCTCTAACTAAAAGACTAAATGCAAACAATGAACGGAATCTAGCATTGAGTGAACAAACATTGAGAGCAATAGATCGGCAAAATCAAGAGTTAGATAAGCAAACTAAGATGATAGAGCAAACTAGAAACAAGGCATTAATGAAGCCCGATTTGTCCCATGAAACCATAAAGGAAACTCATATTGGGAAAAGATGGTGTATATGGTAAGGGTTTTAATTAAAGATAAACTCAACAATCATGACAATCATAGCTACAAAACAGACCCAAGTAATTGAGTAGAAAGACTAGAATTAACTTATACTAGAAACAAAAGCTGGTCATGATGGATTTTATGATGAAATGTTAAAAGTATCTAAATAACTATTATCTATGAATATTATTCATCAAGAGTAAATGTGCAAAAAAGAACTAAGCTATGACTATATCCACAAGTAAACAGGACATAATTAAATCTAAACAACAACTATTAGCTAAAAAAGTATTCAGTCTTCAAATAACAAAGTTTAGAAGAGAAAGAATAATACCATTATATAAAGATGAAACATGGTCAGCTGATTTAATTGATAATATTTCCTTAAGTAAATACTATAATAATTATAAGTTTATACTAACTGTTATAGATATATTCACAAAATATGCATGGGCTATTCAATTGAAGAATAAATCTGGTTTATCTTTACCTAATGGCTTTAAAATAGTATTAGTTGAAGGTCCACAGTATGGCTCTGAAAGTCGAAAACCAGAAAAATTATGGGTTGATAGAGGTAGTGAGTTTTACAATTAAAAAACTTAATCTCTACTTAAAGATAATGAGACAGAACTATGTTCTACATACAGTGATTTAAGAGCTGTTTTCAGAAAGAGATTTAATAGAACTTTATTACACATAATTAATACCCCAATGTTCATTATTGGTGATGGTAATTGGGTAAATACATTAAATGATGCAGTAACAACTTACAACAATAACATTCACTCTACTATTAATATGACAAGCGTTGATGCTTCTAATAATATTATATAAAGTTAAATACTCATTCAATTTAGGAATATTAAACCTAAACTTAAAGTTGGTGATTATGTTAGAAATGCAGATAAACGTAATATCTTTTCTAAATTTTACACTTCTAATTGGAATAGAAAATTGCTAAAATTAACGAAATTTTAAAAACACAACCACGAACATATAAGATAGAAGATATTAATGGAGAGATAATAGAAAGTAAATACTATGAACAGGAACTATTAAAATCTGAATTTGATTTTGAATCTAAGAATAAGATTTGGGAATCATTAAATATTTACCATAGCTCATAAGTCTAAGTCTAAGTCTAATTATAAGTCTAATTATAGGTGTAATTATAAGTCTAAGTCCAATTATAAGTCTGGGTCTAAGTCTAATTATAAATCTAATTTCAAGTCTAAGTCTAATTGTAAGACTAATTATAAGACTACCTATAAGTCTAATCATAAGTCTAATCCTAAGACTAATTATAAGTCTATTTATAAGTGTAAGTCTAATTCTAATTATAAGACTAAATATAAGTCTAGATATACGTCTAATTATATGTAAAAAAATACAAACATGACAAGAAATAGATTTAACCTAGCAAAACAACAATCAGTAAAAAATAATTTAACACCAATTAAGGCTCGTCAGTTATTCTTAGAAGATAACGATAACATTGACTTGAAAGATACCTATAGAATTACAGATGTACACCCACCCTTATATAAAAAAGATGCTGTTAATAAAGAGTATTGTGACAATAACTTATTATCCTCTTCTATTAAAATAGACATTTTAAGTAAAAATATATCTGAACTAAGAAAGGGTGACTTTGAAAAAATTACAACCAAAACATTACAACTAAACAAAATACAAGTTAATGAAGAACTAATTAATGAGTTTATTAAATCAGCAAATGAAGTTACAAATACTGTTAACTTTTGTAATAAAGTTGATGGTGATACCATCTCTAAGTATAATCTATTAAAACTAGAGATTAATAATAATAAGTTTAATCAGAATATTACTAACATCCACCTAGATGATATGTTCACTACTGAAAGAATTTTATGAAGCTAATAAAAAGACTAATTCTGCTGTTGATGAAGCCCTTATAAAGAATAAAAAGACAATTGTACAATATATAATAGCTATATTATTAGAAAGTAAGTTAGTAGACAACAAAAAACAAGCAAGACTAGAGATGCATTATGATTTTAATCATGAAGATATAATGAATGAGATTGGGAGCCATTTTATATAATTATGACTATGAATATGACTACTACTATGACTAAGTCTAAGTCTAAGTATAAGTCTAAGTCTAAGTTAAGTCTAATTAAAAGACTATGACTATCAAGGAACCTGCTTCGCAGATGACTAAGAATATATCTATGATTATAATTTTATCTATGACTATGGTATAACTATAACTATAACTATGACTAAGTATATGTATAAATAAAGCAAAATATTTTATTGAATTAAAAGGGAAGAAACCAAATCCAGTGCACCTTAATTTTACCCCAATATCACATCCTTCTCAGAACAATACATAAACGAAAAAATCCTAGCTAATAATATTTTTAACAACAATATTATCAGTAGAAAAGATATTAGAAAATATTATGAAACTGAAACTAATAATTATAATAAGAAGTTAAGTAGATATAAGAATTATATTAACGTAGCTGAGATAACAGAAATAGTATTATCATCTATGGCAACAACTGCAACATCAACATCAGTTTCATTAACAGGTACAGGATTACTTTATTCTATACCAACAGCTTTTGCTACAGCAACTATTTGTGTTTCATTATCAAAAACAACTAATACTAACATAAAAAACAAAATTATAAAGTTTTCAAAAATGTATGCTTTGAGTAAACAGTTTAGTGATAAGTTTAATAAACTTTATTGTAAATCAAAGAATGCTAATAAAATAGATAATGATGAATATAATGAATTAGTTAAGATATATGATGGATATTAGAAGAACAAGAAAAACAAGCTGAGTATTTTTCTAAAATGAGGTTATTAGTGTTTAGTTATTAGTATGTTTAGTAAAAATAATATTAGTTTTAATATATTACCGTTAGACATATATTGCTATAATCATAGTTATAATCATATCTAGAATCATAGCTATAATCTTAGGTATAATCATGGTTATAATCATAGCTATAATCATAGTTATAATCATAGCTATAAACAAAGTTTTAATCATAAATATAATCTTAGTTATAAACATAGGTATAATCATAGTTATAATCATAGATTTAAGTAAACTCTATTATTTTTAAACTATCTCTTCCTAGTACCTAAATATAACCCTCTACCTTTGTGTACTACTGTTATACCTTCACCAGTAGTTGCAAATTTAATTAAATCAGGTGTAGAAGAAGCTAGAGCTGCTTTGGGGTTTCTACTTGCAGCTGCACATCCTATTTTGCTTGCTATTTCTAATGCTCTACTTGATTATTAGCAACTTTCTTTCCAAAGTTAACAGTAGCTCTACCGACACTTTCAATCACAGAAATCTTTCAATCCTTCTGCTTCTATTGTCGCATCAGATACCGTCAATGATTTATTTCTTTTACATTTACTACAATTACCATTTTACATCTTAGTGCCTTTTGAAGTAATAGCTCCACTTATATGATTAGTACCACAATGACGCCTACCACCAGCTCAATAAGAATTAATTTTAAACTTATTAAAGTTACTCATATTTATATATTTGTATATGAAAATAATGGAAGTTAAAAAAAATAATCCCTTTGTTGTTACAGGGGCTTTTTCCTTGGTTCCCCAACCTTGGCCAAAACCTAAGGCTGAGATTAAGCCAAGGCCTAAAACTAAACGTGAAGCTAAAAGACTGTCTCTAGAGAATAAAAAGAAACTAGATACTATTTATGCTAAAGGTTTTGTGAGGTCTACTAGGAAATAGTTTTAACTATATCAATAACTAGAACAATGACTAGAACAAGGACTAGAGCAATGACTAGAGTATTGACTAGAGTAATGACTAGAGTAGTGACTAGAGTAATGATTAGATTTATGTTTTGAGTAATGTCTAGAGTAATGACTAGAGTAATGATTAGAGCAATGATTAGAGCAATGACTATACCATTGACCATAACATTCACTGTATCGTTTGTTATAACTACAACTATGAGCTTATAGACCTCCAGTTATCTGGGAAGAAGTTTCACTGATCCAGAGAGTGGCTGTGCCAATCCTCAGGATAATCTTCACTACCAATCTTACAATAACATTCATTAACATTCATTATATGAAATGTACTTGCATCATATGTTTGTTCATTAACATTATTATTCTCAAAAGCAATTATCATATATTGAGGTCTCTCCTTACCACTTTTCATACCTAGATTAAATAAGAAGTTAGTAGCATTGGTAATTTTTTGTAAATTCTTGTAAAATGTTTTTTTTTCATAATAACTAAAATCAATATTATTCTTTTTATTTAATCCTTTCTGTACAATAATTCTATTATCATTACTAGGATCAATACTAGGTATACATAATGATATATCTCCAATTTCTATATAATCATCATCAGCTATTGGATCAGCACCAGCTTTAATTCTATATAGAGCTCTATCATTATTGTTTCTTTTCAATATTGGTTTAAATCCTAACTCATATAAAATCTTTTCAAAGTCATTCAAAAATCCAAAAAGATCACCCATCTTAACCATCATATACATATGTCCTCGTTGTGCAGCAGCATGATCACCTTTGAGTTGACTATCCCTTTTACCTATATTTCTAACAAACCCACTCTCAAATTCATCATCAGTACTAGTTAATAACCTATACATTAATAGATTAGGATGACAATGATCTATATGTTCAATAGTCCTTCCACCATAAATTCAATCGTAATTGAACTAAACAATGCTATCATACCATAATTAACTAATCTGATGGTAGCATTATCAACAAATACACCACCATCATCATCTGATACAACAAACTCTATCTCTAGATATGAATCATGTATATTCAAATGATTCTCTTCTCTATTGAGTATGATGTTAATGTTGGTGTTAACTTTATTCATTGTTGCCAGATTATTGGGTTTATGTTTCATTATCTTTTGCGTATATTACTTTTGTGTATATAAATATTAAAACCATAAGTTGTATCCAAATTAAAGTCCATTTTTATAAGTCAAAAAATGACTGACAGTTTAATCTTATGTGAACTACAAAAGATACAGGAAGGTTTAACTAAAACTAAAAAAGAACACACACTTAACTTTAGAATGATAAAGCCAACAGAAAAGTTTAACCTTAGTGAACCTATACTTAATACAACAAAATTAGGTTTAATTAGATTATGGGTTTTTTTAACTCAGTGTTTAATGTAAATAGAAGGAATAATCAAATCTTATATGCTAGTTTTGTTATAGGAGATGGCGATGTATTGCCAATTGCAAAACCTTTTATCTCTAACAATGACAATAACACTGACTCAAACATTACATCTGTCCTTAATTATAATTCTAAAGAATCCCATTGCTACATTCAACTATTACATCAGTAGCATATAAATTATTTTAAATAGCAGAATTAAAAAAAGATGAAACTGATGGTAAAGTTATGGTAGAACCAGATAAGAATACAATGAAATGTATAATGGAAATTAAACAAGGAGCATTTAGCTTTGATGTAGACAACTCAATTGCTCCGTTACTAGGATTTAGAAAATTGTCTTATTAACAAGGTAAATATACACCTCAAAAATTTATTGATATGATGGGTTTTAGTAATAATAATTTTCTTTGTAATCTAATATCTGGTGATAAAGATAATGTCAAAAACACAGATGTACTATATACTTTTACTCTAACAGAACCACCAGGTTACCTGATAAATATAATACCAACTAATATTTTATATCAAAATGTAACGAAGGATAGAATAGATTATATTGAATTTCATTTTAAAGATGAGTATGGAAGACCTATAGACTTTAATGGGGATGTATTGAATTTTACTTTGCATCTGATTTATTTATAGATTTTTAATTATACTTACACCTATAATTACACTTATACTTCGACTTATACTTATACTTATAGACTTATAGACTCATACTTATACTTATACTTATAATTATACTTGGACTTATACTTAGACTTATACTTATAACTACGCTTAGACTCAGACTCATATTTATACTTAGACTTAGACTTATAATTGGACTTATACTTATACTTATACTTATACTTATACTTATACTTATACTTAAACTTAATTATAAATATTACTAAACTATAAAACTCTCGAATCCCAAAAGTTTCTTAGTTTACAACAATCATATCTATTTTTAGATTTATTAATGACAATGTAAATATAAGGCCTAGAACACACCTTTTCACATATATTACTAAAATCATGATAACTAATTTGAGATCCAGTAAAGTGATCATAATATACAGCAGTGATGGCTTTGCCCGTTTCCTCAAAGAAATTAAATAGATTACAGTTCTCCCTAACTTTCTGTCTATCTGGTGAGAATATATTTTGATTAATATATATCATATCACAATTTTCATTTCTAGCTCTACAGAAATTTTCATTAATAATTGATTCCTCAGCTATAATGTCATGAAATATCATGAGTTTCTTTATTTCTTTTGGCAGTTTATCAGCGTGGGGTAATTATTTTATATCTTTAATAAACACAATATCATACTTTAAATCACTATATTGATCACAAGTAGGACCAATGATATAAAACCTATCAAATTGCATGCCAGGTATAAATAAATTCTTTAATAAGACTTAATAAGTCTTTTCACATTCACTAGGACCAGATATTATACATATGAAATTTTCTTGGAATGGGGCATAGACTGTTATATTATATCAGTTATCCATGATTGTAGATTTCCATTAACATCGAATAATAGTTTAGATGTGGGATATGGGGTGGATGGACCTTTACTATTTAGTGGTGTAAGGTTTGATGGTCTTGTTACACTATTTACACTATTTATACTATTTCTTGGATTATGACCCACCAACTTTCTCACACCAACAATTCCAGAGCTTTTATCACATCCGCATCCACAACCACATTGTGAACAAGCTTTATGTCTTTGTTTGCTTCTAATAAATATTATATCATTATCATCATCTGATAAGGGGGAGTCTTGTTTACCATTACCATCGTTATTGCCATTACCAATATCATTATCATCTGCGAAGCAGGTTCCCTGATTACCATCACTATTATCAATACCATTGCCATTACCATTATAATTGTTATTGCCATCTGCGCAGCAGGTTCCCTGATTATCATTACCATTGTTACTGCCATTAATATTCCCATTGTCATTACCATTTTTACCATTACCATTGCCATCTGCGAAGCAGGTTCCCTGATTAGCATTACCGTTACCATTACTATTACTATTATCATTAATATCAAGTTTACCTTTAGCTTTACAACCCAAACACAGACAATTTTTATGTCCTTCAGGGCATTTAACTTGATTAACTAGAATATCCAAAGCACCCTATATTATAAATTTTCTATCAATCAGATAGATCATACATAAACAATAAGCCCCACAATAAGATTCATCATGTTCTTGTATTCTTTCATTAGAGCCCAGATCAACATATTCTTCTAAGAATAGTAGTGCAGTCTCAACACCAAAACTGTCAAAGTAATAAACTTTTCCACCTCCCCTTCTTATAACTAAAACCCAGTGAGTGCCATTAGTTGAATATAAACTAACAATAATGGTGAAGTTGTTGTCAATAATGTTATCTGGTTTCTCATCTCTCATTATTATTTCTATTGGGGTTAGTCTTATATCTTTACCTATATCTTTTATTCTGATATTACTCATTGGTTCATTATTACTACCAAATTCATTATTGAATTCTTCAAAACTTAGAGTAAGCATTTTTTTACATAATAAATATTAATGTTTAATTATAAGTTTAAGCCTAATTATAAATCTAATTCAAATTATAGACAAATCCAATTCTAATAATAAATCTAAGTCTAAGTCTAATTATAAATATACGTCTAAATCTAATTATAAATCTGATTCTAATTATAGATCTAAGTCTAATTTCAAATCTAAGTCTAATTATAAATCTGAGTCTAAGTCTAATTCTAATTATAAATCCAATTCTAATTATAAGGCTATATCCTACATATAAAAATGAATGGTTCAATATTTTTTATGCTCTTGTTAGTGGCAGCAGTTTTATTTATAATATATAGTGAGTTGCCAAGTAAATATACAGAACTATACGAAAACTTTGGTGGGTTTATGAATAAAAGATTAGTTAGATTTTAATTTGAAAAGTCACCATTACATACTATTGTTTTTGGTGCTACTGGTACGGGGAAGACTTATTTTATTAGCCAACGTTCAAATTTATATTTAGATAGCAATGCGATGGTGATGTCCAATCAGGAACAAGATCAAGGTAACAAAAATATGATAGAGAAAGATCAAGGTAACAAAAATATGATAGAAAAAGGTCAAGGTAACGAAAATATGATAGAACAAGATCAAAGTAACAAAAATATGAGAGAACAATATCAAGGTAAGAGGTCTATAATAATAGTACGTAAAGACGAAAAGGATTGGATTTATCCAAAGACTGGTGCTCCATATGCTGGATTTGAAATGGGTGATATAAATATGATCACACTGAAAAATATACTCAAATTCCAAAGTAGTCTAATTGTTCTTGATGATAGGTGCGATAAGTTTGACAGTCAAATAGAATTTTATTTTACAGAAGGAAAAAATAAAAATATTCGAATAATTGTAATTTGTCACAAACCAGCTCAGATAGATAATATGGCTAGAATGAATTGTGATACTATTTATATAACAACTTATAATGGAGCTGATCTATTTAATAAATTTAATACAACATCTAAATGTGATCTTGACTTCCATGGTATAACTCAAGAGTTAAATAGTAGTTATCATAATTGAACAGATGGGACAGATGATGCACTTCGTTATGGTATGATTAAATGTAATTAGAAAGAGGAAACTTTTATTATTATTGATAGAAATGGAACTATGATATATGACTCGAGTTGGTTTTCTATTCTTAAAAGCTCTTAGTTTCAAAAATAAATTAGAACGTGATGTGATTAATAAACTTATAGCCTATATGAAACCACTATTGGTGAATGCTACAGATAGGAATACTATTAATACAGAGAACTATCAGTTCTATTTTAATAAACTTCTTACGTTAAACAATACTAAAGTTCAGAATGGTGTTCTAACTAAAAAAAAGATTACTGCTAATTGGCCAAAAAATATAGGAGGTATATTAGGAGGTTTGGGTGCACTATTTATGTTATAAAATTCTTTTAAACCTGATGCAACAGTAAGGACTGCAGCACATGTGGCGACACATACAAGTCATATTATAAATGGAACGGGTGCATTATTAAACTATGGATGGGGGAGGATGAGTCACCACCTTTATATCAAGAGTTTGAACAAAATAGAGCTTCTTCACTGTCTAGTATTTCCAGCCAACTAGAAGAATATATTGATTAGGGATGCTGCTTCGTAGATGAAGAAACTGCAGCTCTAAACAAACAGGGCGGAGAGGATTTAAATAATCTGTATAAAAGTAGTCAAAAATTTAGAGATGAAATTATAATTTTTTTTAGTGATGAAACTGATTTGAGTAATGAAATGATTTTAGATAAAAGATATAAATATAATACTCTAAATAAGTTGGGTATGGAAATATTAACTAAGTCTGCCTTCTCTAAAGATCATGCTAGAAACTTAATTGGAATTATGGCTAGTTATTATTGATTATATGTGTTAATTATTATAAATTAAAGTTTGATTGTATATAGAGTTTATAACTATAATTATTAATCTATTTTAAATTAATTCCGTATAATTAATGCATCTGAAATGTTTAGATTGCAATTATGGATGTGAAACCCAGAACACTTTGCTTTTTCATTATAGAATAGAACATTAAGATAAAGTTGCTAAGTGTGCATGTGGAAATCAAACAATAAGTGGTAATTTTGTGGAGGAAATTTCTTCTAAGTAAAGAGGTACTGCTTCAAAGTGTTCTAGCTCTAGCTCTAGCTCTAACTCAAGCTCTATCTCTAGCTCTAACTTTAGCTCTAGCTCTAATCTGCGAAGTTATAAAACAAATACCACGTTTTGATAAAAAAGAAGTCATTATGTAAAGAATGTATTTCAACTACAGTTAAGTGTGAATATTGTCCTTCGATTATTAGCTTTAATGGGTTAAGGAGCCATGTGGAAATATCTCATAAGAATATAGATCTAGCTAAAGGTATTCATCCAGATAAAGATATAAAAGAAGAATCTTAGTATATGAATATTATCTAATATATTGTAAATTAAGAGCCAAAGGTTTAGATATAGATAAATTATTAGAGGAGTAGATTATTAAATATTTTTATATACCTCTAGCCTTATCTCAAGCCTTATCCCTAGCCTTATCTATAGCCTTTTCTCAAGCCTCATCTATAGCCTTATTTCAAGTCTTATCTATAGTCTTATCTCTAGTTTTATCTCTAGCCTTATCTGTAGCCTTATCTCAAGCCTTATTTCAAGTATTATCGAACGTCTTATCCCCAGCCTTATATTTAACAAAATTATAAGTCGAAAGTACATTTATAATAAACTTTTCGCAAAAATTAGGTGATAAGCGCATATCCGCATGCTTGCGCATTATTCTGAGTAGGGAGACTATGCGCAACAGTGCGGGTGCGCATAGTATGCGCGAGCATGCGGGTTGCCTTTTTTTGCCAAATTTTATTCTTATGGTCTGCGTAAACATGAGGGTTTGGCTTATTTTTGGTCAATTTTCATTTTTTGTAGTAGTGGATAAAACAGGGGTTCTAGTCAGCAGGCGGCTTGGTTCATTTCCTCGAGTTTGCGAGGGGGAATGGACCCAAGCTGACTGGTGGCTAGAACCCCTGTTTTATCCGCTACTTTCTTGCTGTCGCAAGCTGAGCGCACCATGTGATATTCTCTTAGAATTTTATCAGGTGTACTTGCGCTACAAGTACACGATTATGGCTTGTGTAATGTTATAGCGGAGTGAGACACGGCACCTTAATTGGGCAAGACCTCAACTCTATGAAAACTAAATTAGACCGAAGGATGAGTTTCACAACTAACTCACAGTGTGGCACATAAGTAACTTTCTGTACCAAAAAAGCTATCTTTTACTTGAGCCGTGATATAAATCGTCTTTTCGCTCGAATTGTTTTCACCTCTGTCTTAGAGGAAGTTAATTGTTCAAGACTTGACAGTTCTTTGTCTAGTCTCTTTTTTGAGCTCAACTGACTAATAAGTGGAATAATGCAACGTTTCCATATAAAAAAACTCAAAAACGTATTGTGACAGATAATTAAGCTTAACTTAATAATTACTTTGGTTTTTTATTTTAAATTAAAGTGGCAAAACACATCCAATTCCACGTAAAACAGATGCGTTTCTCTTAGAATTGCTCGATAGTACAGAGTTTTACATGAGGCATCAGCATCTAAGGAATGGGTGCAACTTGGCATCAATACCTACTTGAAAATAACCAACCCTTGGACCCACAATTAAAAGGGTAAAGTTTAAAAATCTTGCTAAGAAAGGAACTTCAATCGATTTCAATCGTGAAGCCATTCCAAATAAAGTAACTTTGTCCTCAGAACCTGCATATGAATTAAAAATGGAAAGTAGTACTGCTCAAAATGAAAGGTGTTGCAGAATGAAAAACGAACGGCTGACAAACTCTGCGCCTGATTTATGCAGAAAAGTTGAGGCCGCAGGAAATATATTTGGAGATCGAACATGCATTTTTTGCGACTGTAAAACTGTAAGAAATTTAGATCTAAGGACATATGGTTTTTTGTTCACAGGAAGTGTACTACGAAACCAATAAAATTGTACGAAAGAACTCTGGGCATTTTTGACATTAACAAATTTTCAAGGAGAACCTTTAGAAGAAGTCTACTGTTCAAGGCTGCGTGAATTGTCTCTCAATTTCAATCCTTGTACTCATGAGGCATCTACAGAACGAGATATTTTCACTGCAAAAATGGTGAAACGCAGCGCAACTGTTGAAAGAAACTAATACACCCAGATGAGCTCTGAAACTTAAATCCAAAGTCAAAAATGTGGATGATTCTCCATCGGATACAGATACTCTTGCCACTAATAAAGAGGACAATGTTAAGCAAATGGACCTTCCATTTCAGATTTATAACATCTAAGAAGCAAACTTGTTTTTCGACTATGATTATGTGGACAACAACTGTGCGACACTAGTCTCCGACAATACAATCAGGAGAGAAGTTGAACCTGTGAGCCTACAATTCGCTTTGGTAACATTTTAATGAAAATGAGTTCTATAAAAAAATTCTTTGCGCCTTTGCACTATCATTCTGGAAATCTTAGTAAGTGCCATCACGAATGCATACAATCGGAGCTATTGGCAAACTCCCTTACTCTAGACGAATTGAAAATGTTTTACAATGAAAAAATCAAGTCGATTAGAACAATCAATACAACAGTCATTTTTAACGATTGGGTGGCAACAAGTGTCAAAATAATTGTAGTAGTAAAAGACGCTCATCAACTTCCCCTTGACAGACCCCTTCTTCTCAATTGTACCTAACAATCAAAATCAAAAAAATAACGTTCATCCAAATCAATATCCCACAAAGAGCAATTATCTCGGGATCTTCCTTTTTTTCCAAATTGATACAAAACACATTCAGGGAAATTAATGGTTAATAAAATTTTATTGCAACATGTCAAAGAGGATGCCGAGTCCCTTTTAATGTAATAAAACTAATAGAAACTTATAAACTACGAAAACATAATAAATTTAGACTGTCGCCTCGATAAAACTATTGTCTCTCCTGTAGTTATTGCAGTAAAGGAAAAAAACAGTAGAACTAGCACTTGATTCTAAATTGCTAAACGAAACAATTCACCAAAATCAATATCACATGACTATATTAGCGAACGTCATTGATAGAGTTCAACAAATTTTAGGCAAGTTTCGACACATGGAACAGCTTACTTCATAACGTTGGATTTGAAGTACGCTTACAGCCAGCTCATTCCGGTCCCGCAAACGTCTCACCATTGCAATCTAATATATAAGAATGAAAATTTTTTGGTGATTTTTTGTTTTTCCCAAGGTTTTCTTACAGGCCTAACTTACATTTCGGCGGGTTTGCAAAAAGTGTTAGATAACAGTTTAGTCGGTCCTAAAAGCACTGGAAGATTGTTACCTTGACGCGATGCTTATTGCTAATTGTGACGAACAAGACGAGCAATTAGAGTTTGTTTTTTCGTCTTTGAAAGGATGATGACAATAACCTTAGAAGAGACGAACTTAATTGATACTTTGCCAAAATCGAAATCAAAAAATTTTGTTATAATTTTTATGAATTTGTCATTTTGACAATATAATGAAAGAATATCGTTCTAACAAATTTTCTTATAGCAGATTGACCCGTCGGGTGGGTGGCCTCTTACCAATCGACTTTGAAAATGAACACAGCCTTTGTGCAAAGATGGGCTACTATATTACATTACGCGTCAATCGAATCTACGAGGAAAAGTCTCTACCAAAGATGACGAGGAAGATGACAAAATTTATGACTCAGTTGTAGCACTTTATACAAATTTTCTTCCCTTTAGTTTTTAATCACAGCACATTAAGGTGGTAAACTGCGCATATTCCAGTCTGTTGATACCTCAGGTCTTTCGTCAGTGATCTCCAAGTCACTTACAGCCCGTAACATGACGAACTCCAAAAAGCTTCAAAGCTGCCAAAAATCCACAGTTGAAAATCAGGAGACAACAACCGTTAAAACTCCAACAACATCAGCATCGTGTTCATCCGTTAAGGGTTCGAGAAGAGCGCAAATGTTTAGGGCTTCCAACATTAACAAATTGGAAGTAATGTTGAGGAGTCTACTGAGGTGTGTGACGCGAAAAGACAAAGAACTAACAAGATTCCTCTGATGTCAACAGTAATCGCCGATGAAAACGCTCGCCCAAACCAATATTGGCGGCAGATTTTGACCTCCCAGTTGTCAGATAACCAGCAAATATATCGTTTTAATCATTATAACCAGCAAATATTATTACTATTTTCACAGTCAAAATTTTGAAACTTTTTAAATTGGTTCATTTTACCAGGTCAACTGAGTACAATAGATGATAACCAGCAAATATATCGTTTTAGTTATGATAACTAGCAAATACTTTTAGTATTTTCACAATCATATATTTTTAACATTTTAAATTGGTTCATTTTTCTTCGCTCTTGAAAATTTGTACTCACCCGTGGTTTCCTTTCCTGCTTCATTTAAATTAATATGTTGCACTAATTTTAGTTTCTTTGGTGGAGATGGATATATTTTACATAGGGAACATTCTGTACCAAATTGGTTCTTCTTCAAGACAGAGCGTTGATTTAATTGTCTGTTCGGAGTTATAATTATACCTCTGTCAGGAAGTCATTTGTTTATATACTTTTCACCGTTTTTTTTGTTATTCCTAAAGGAATTGCACTTCAAAAGTTGTTTTCTTGTCTCTCTTTTGACCCCTAGTAAATAAAAAGATGATTCGTGCCGTGTTTCTACATAAGTAGGGAAATTGTGACAGAGAACTAAACTAAACTGAAATTTTTGTTACACATATCTTTTAATTTAAACTACAATCGCGAAGTCAATCCAATTTTATCCAAAACAGACGCATTCGTCTCACATGTGCTAGATAGTTGAAACAGAGTATCAAACGCTTGCTGATAAATTAAGAACATGAACCTCAATGGTCAAGATGTATGACCAAACGTGTGACTAAAGCATCCAACGCGGTATAACAAATGTAAGTGAAGAGTTAAATACCTGATAGATATATGGTGAACAAATACAGGTCACAAGATGGACAACTGAAAAACATAGCAGGACAAGTCCTGACGTATAATTCAAAGAATTTTCATTGACTAAAAAAAATAACAAGACCTAGAACGGACTATGAGTGAATTAGAAAAACCATTTCTAAGAAAATCAGATAAAAAATAAAAAAACAGAAAATCAATGTCAAAAATGTCTCTAGCGGGAACAAAAAACCAATAGCGAGAAATGCAAATTTAATTCTAACAAAAACTAGGCCCAGAATGAACCATGAATGGACTGGGAAAATCAATCCAATCCAAAAAATTGAAAAAACAGTAAAAACCAAAGTGAAATTGCCGCATGTGAACAAAAAAAACCACTAGCGAGAGAGCGAATTTTTGTTCAAACACCGTTTTCTCACTCTACTTTAAAAATAGAGCAAAAAAATTTTACGCCGCAAAACCACTCGCTTTTTCGCGCCATTTCCTATTTCGGCTTGACCAAAATCACTACTCCAATTTGACTCCAAAAATCATGAAAATGTGTGAACAGATCTTAAAAAATAGACAGCGCCCCAATACAATTCAAATTCTTTGAATTGTAAAAAACTAAACTTTTTGTGACATCGTGTCACACACTTGGTTCTGTCCAAATTGTACGAAAAAAGTTTTTGCATCTATTGTGAGACTATGCATCTTTTGAGAAAATTAGATCACATTCTAATGAATGATTTTTTTGAGCGATTCTTTTTGGTTACCAGTAGAAGTAGATTTTGGGCTGAGTCCTACCAGCATAGGCATAGGTCTATCCAAATAGAAAAAAAAATCAACATTTATGTAAGACAAGTGGTAACTAGCGTTTTGTATGCTTTTAAAAATATGTCTTCGCTTACACTGCAAATGTTTTAAGAAAGCAATTTTTTTAGTTACATTAACAAGCAAATATTGTTACTATTTTCACATTCATATTTTTTTAAACATTTTAAATTGATTCGTTCTAATTAACTTTCAAATTTATACATGTGGTTTTGAAATTTATACTTGTGGTTTCATTTGTTGCTTTATTACCTTAATTCGCTACACTAAATTTATTCTCTTTTGTTGTGATGGATATGTGGCACCTGAGAAACATTCTTAACAAAATTGGTTCTTGTTTAAGTTTTTGCGTTTGTTTAATTTTCTATTTGAAGGGATGATTATACCTCTGTCTTAGAGGAGGTCATTTTGTCATATAATTTTTAACCTTTTTTTGTTCTTTTTAGAAAAATCGCATTTCAGAAGTCGTTTTCCAGTCTCTATTTTAACCCCGAGTAAATAGTAAGATGAATCGTGTTACGTTCCCATATTAGCAGTGGCAGTCGATTTGTGAGAGATTTAAACTAAACTGAAGATTTTGCATTGCATGTTTTCTAATTTAAACTAGAATTGCAATATGATCCCTGTTCTAATCAAAACAGACGCATTCGTCTCACATTTGCTAGTTAATAAAAACTGAAAATCACACGCGTGCTGCAAAATGAAGAACATAAATCTCAATGAACGGGGTAAATGACCAAACGGGTGACTGAAGCACCAAACACGGGAAATAGATATATGGTGAACACACACACACACACAAGACGAAAGAATGAAATGAACAAAACTTGTTTGTGATACCGTGTCACACACTTCAAATTGTCCAAAATGCGCGAAAACAGTTTCTTTTTAAGAAAACAGCTGCTTGTCTATTGTGAAAAATGGATGATATTCAAAAGAGTAATTACAAAGATTTTTTATGGTTACCAGCAGAAGTAAGTTTTGGGCATACCGCATAGGCGTAAGTCTATCAAAATTCAAAAACAATTCCTACATACACACTCTGCAATTAATTTCGTAATTTACAGCACTCTTATGCCCCGGGCCACATTTTCAATGCTATAAACGGCAGTTATCTAAGAGTGAGGTCGGAAGCTTGATTTCAGGTAAGATATACGCTAAATTTGTTGACAAAAGAAATGCCGTTTCTATGCGAATATCAGACACAAATTTGCGTTTCTTTGCACAGTTATTGCATAGTTTTGCGCTTCAAAGCGTAGATTTTACATAAGTTGGTTTTCTAAGCGTAGGTTATGTTAATGCCTCAAATTAACTCCGCTGATTTTACCGCAATTGTAAGATTGATTCTTATGACTTTATAACTCAAAATTGTAACAGAATGAGAAGTTGATTGTAACCGGATGTAAACTGCTTTGCTTGAATTGTTTTTCGTGAAAATAAACATGTGAAACGAAGCAAATAGATCTTCATAAAGAGGAAAGACAGGAAAGGATACGATACAAGGACAAAAAGTTGTCGAGACGTTCAGAGTTGTTTAGTTGCTGGTCTGAGATGCATTCAGTTTGATAATCATTGGATCAAAAGCGTATGAGTTGGTGCTACAACTGTCCAATAAAGCATAGCGCCTGTAGGGCTCGTTCGGATCAAGCAGTTTGGTGAGGATCATTGGCAACTGATTACGAATTCTTCTCGGGAGGACAGGTGTATAACTTGGCAGTCTTTTTTCGCTGTTGATATCGTCAGACAGATTGGCAGTTATGTTGGGTAATGTTGGCTTTCTTATTGGAATTATAGTTGTTATCGTGTAGCATTGAGTTATGCTTGCGTGAGCAGTGTCTACAAGATAGTTTTGATGGACAATTTTTGGCATTGTGATTTGAACTCAGACAATTGTAGCAGAGCAGATTTTTCTTCACTTCTGGATTTCGTTCACTTGGTGACATCTGCAAAATCTTTGGACACTTTCCAATGTAGTGCTCGCCTTGATCTATTGGGAATTTCTTGCTTTTAGTTTGCTGAGTGTCAGTAGAATTATTTTCGGAGTGTTGTTGACTGCTGGAGCTAGAACTTTCGCTGTTGTTCGTAAACTTTGCTGTTCCTCCGGCGTTATCACGGTGCGAGTTAATGCGCCCGTAGTTGTTGACTGAGGTGCTTCCGTTTTGGAAATTACCAACCGTATTCAAATTTTTGTTGCTGAATTTTTTATTGGTGTTTTTGTTTTTATTGGCGAAAAGGTATTGATGGTTTTTGTTCCCATTGCGATGGTTATTCTTGTCTCCTCTGTTAAAATTAAGTTGCTTTCCGTTATCATTTGGTTGATTTTGAGGTGGGACGGAGTCCTGCAGCTGTTCACAAACTCTAGCTGTATATCCATCCAATTTGAAAGATCTTCTAGTCCTGGGAAGGTGCTATTGAAATCAACAAGGTGTTCGCTCCACTTCAATTTCAAAGACCATAGTAACTTATTCCGTTCTATGCTAATCAGCATAGAATCCATGGTCATTGAGTGTTTGAACTAGTTTGCGTAGGAATGAAGCATAGCTGATCAAATCCGCGAGATCACTTGCTTGTGGTCGTTGCCATAGCTCTAGTTCTCTGGTTAACGCTGACACGACGTGTTGAGGGTTTCCAAAGCGTTGTTCCAGTTCCGACAAGGCTTGGTGAGAAAATTTGGGATTGTACAAGAAGTACCCGGATATTGCTTTTATTGGCGCTCCGATAACAAACACGAAGAATTGTCAACCCTTCAGTTCTTCGCCCCAGATGAGTATGGAACTGGGTTGAATAAGCTACAACTACTGACGCAGATTTAAAAATAACAGTGCCAAATTGAATCAATTTGAAAATGGGGCAAATGTGAACAAAAGATGCCTTCAAAAGGACATCAGAAGTCCCTCAGGAAGTCGCTTTGCTTTACTTAATCTTCTCGGTTGGACAATTACAGGCCCAATTAAGCGAAAAAGTGAGCCAATCCTACACGAAATAAACTTCCTATCACATGGTTATAGATTCATTGACCATGCGCTCACTAGTTTAACTGTTGATACTGAAAGACATCTCAGTGAATGGGTGACCAGTTTCTGGAAAAAAGAGAACACAGGAACTGAATTCGAGGAAACTGCAGATACTTCAACAGACAGCAAGAGAGCAGTTTCAAAGATACAACCCATCATATAGGAGACAGATATGAAATCGGTTTACTTTGGAAACAGGACAGTAACTTGGAAAACAACTATCTGGTTGCCAAAGCACAGCTTGACAGCCTACTGTGCCAACTCAACAAAGATTTTGAATTGAAACAATTGTATGAGAAAACTTTGGAAACAGATTTGGAGAAAGGTTATGTCAAATCAGTTATTTTCTCAAATCCAGCACAAGAGAAGATTTAGAACCTTCCCCATCACCCCGTCACCAACCTCAACAAATATGGGAAAATTAGGCGTGTTGCAAATGCTGCATCTGTTTTTAAGAAGCAATCGCTAAACAAAAACCTTTTGTCAGGTCCCGACAACCTGGTCGGCTTACTACTCCGCTTTCGCCGGCATCCTGTTGCAGTAATTGCAGACATTGAGTTGATGTTCATGCAAATTTGCATACGAACAGAAGATCAGTCTTGTCTCTGTTTTCTTTGGCCGTCAAAGAACTTCAAACAGCAGTCCTAGTACACGCGACACATCTTTGGAGTAAGATGTTTACCAACTACAGCAATATTTGTGCTCCATCAAACAGCCAAGGACTTCGGAAACTACGCTACAAAAGATTTAAACTCAATAGTTTCTACATGGATGACTTTGTACGTTCGTTCGTCAATGAACAGGAAGCTCAAACGGCAGTTCAAGACTTGCGACATTGTCTTAGGTGTAATGTGTAATACAATTAATGATACTTTCTTTCACCAGATGCTTGCCAAAATTCAGGGAGACAAGATTGACTACACACTTAGAAAGCTCCTCTTTTTAATTGCCTGCTTGTTCGATCCAATCAAGATCATTGCCCCATTTTTGATTACACTCAAAATCTCCTTGCAGGATACTTGGAAAGAAGGACTTGCATAAGATGATCTCCTGTCAGATGAGTAACAGAAGTCCATATATACTTGGATAGAGCAATATCTAAATGTGCCAGCAATAGCAATACCACGTTTTGTTTCCCCGAACCAGCCATATCCGATAAACCAGTTACAATGCTTCTGTGATGCCTCACAGCTGGCTTATGGAGCAGTTTTATACATCAGATCTCTTTCAGCTAACACCATTTCAACTGTGTTTGTCATAGCTAGAGCCAAAGTGGCGCCCTTATAGCAAATCAGTATCCCGGAACTTGAATTGCAAGCAGCAGTGCTAGGATGCAGACTAATGCAATTTGTGTCCAAGCATTCAACAATACCAATTACATCAAGACACTTTGAGAGCGACAGTGAAGCTGTCCTTGCCTGGATCAAAAGCAAAGACGAAGCGAAAACTTTTATGGCAAAAAAAGTACAAGAGATCCGCAACAACACAGAAGTCGCCAAGTGGCAGCATATCAGCGGAAAACTCAACCTTGCAGACCATGGCTCCCAAGGAATACCAACTTGTGATATCAAAGTGTTCTGGTTAACGCCTCCAGTTTTCCTGAGTAATCCCGAAAGCCATTGGAAGAACTCTTTGGTTAACAAGGAGGAGACAAACGCCACAATGGAAACATCGAACGATGAATGTATCATTGACGTCAGCAGATTCTCAATGTGGACGAAGTTAATGCGCTCTATGGCTTTTGCCATGAGGTTCAAAAAAAATTTCAGATCAAAACAAAGAGGCAAGCTAGAACTCAACGAAATTAACGATGCCTGAAATTATCTCTTCAGAAAATCGCAAGAGAAGTCCTCCAGAGATGCTATCAAAAAGATTAAACAGCAATGGCCGTTGTCAAAGAAAAACGGTCTGATCTGTTTGTCCCGTTTCTTTGAAAGTGGAGTTCTTCGCGTTGTTGGCAGAACAAAACGAAGCTTGCTACCTTTTGAAACCAAGCACCCCATCACCCTGGACTCTTAAGACCGCAGCATTTAACTCTACATACAGAAATGCCACGAGATTTGTATGCTCATTGGAGTTGAATACACGCGCAACTACATACAACAGAGATGCCGAGTCATTGGAATCAGAGCCTTCCTGAGAAGTTTGGCCTTCAACTGTTTCAACTGTCGCCGCGTCCGAGCACAGGGACTACAACCACCAATGGCAGACCTGCCAGACATTCGTTTCCAGGAAACGCAGTCACCAATCATCTTCACCAATGTCGGCGTGGATTACCTTGGATCGTTTGCCGTCGTTCATCGAGATGCAGAATTGAAGACCTACATCTGCTTATTCAATTGCTTGGTTAAAACAGCAATTCAACTGGAAGCTGCAGAAGACCTCAGCACAGACAAATGCTGGACAGCAATCCCACTCTTCATCGCTCGACGCGGCCAACCGCGCTTGTTCTTGTCAGACAACCGATCCAACTTCCTGGGAGCACGAAAGCAGATCACAAGAAGACAAGTGATGTTGGACCACGAATACATCAAAGATCAGCTACTGAAGCAGTCTGTCAAATGGATGAACCAGCTTTTCTCTGGAACCTCGGTTCCGCAAAATTCACCCCAGATGGCTTTCTTTGTCACGATCGTCAGTGAAGCCGAGTATGTTGTTAACTCGCGTCCTCTCACCCACGTGAGAAGCAACCACGATACGACAACCCACTTACACCAAATCACTTCTTGCTTGGAAGGCCCTTCTGCAATGTTCCTGGAACCGTTTTCAACGAGACATTTACCTTGAAGAATTCGGAATGGACACAGGTGAAGCAGCGACTTCAGCAGATTGGAAAGAGGCTGCTAACCGAGTATGTTCCCTCACTGAACAAACGACAGAAGTGAACGTCTCGTGACGCAGCTTTGGAAGTGGATTATGTTGTTTGGCTTCTTGAGGAATTTACACCAAGAGGAATCTGGCCGCTGGGACGAGTCACGCGGACTTTCACCGGCCCCGACAACATGGCTAGGTCATGCGAGGTTAAGACCGCTTTAGGCAAATTAAACAGACTAGCAGTAAAACTGATGTATGTTTACCCCAATCCCTCTAGCAGGTTAGGGTTAGGTTGTTTGGGCCCCGAGGATGGTAATGCCTCACATTAATTTCAATGATTTTACCGCAATTTTAAGATTGATTCTCATGACTTTATAACCCAAATTGTAACAGAAGGAGAAGTCGACTCTAACCGGATGTAAAATGTTTTGCTTGAATTGTTTTTTGTGAAACTAAACATGTGAAACGAAGCAAATAGATCTTCATAAAGAGAAAAGACAGAAAAGGATTCGATAGAAGGACAAGAGGCTCTTAGTCGTAGTCAAGTTATAAATAGTTTTGCGCTTCTAAGCGTTGCATTTAATTTTTTTTTGATAATATCGAAAGGAGATGGTACATTTTGGCATTTATAGGCGTAGTTCCTACGTAATTTTAGTGTCTCTTAGCATAGATCTAAAAAAAACCCAACACTTGGTTTGTAGCGTTGAACCTACATATATTAAAAATTTATGATAATGTTGATCTTCTTTGTTTTTGGCTTTTAAATTAGCGCTAATCTTATTAAAGTCAACACTTGAATTTATCTGTTGTTATCTTAAAGAATAGCGTTTAAAGAAAGATCTTCACATGACAAGAAAAACTTATGTAGTATCTTCATTCAGAAATTCACATTCGAGAATTTTTTATCTTTTCTACGCTAGCTACAGCTAATCTTAAACATTTTCTCCCAAGTTTCTCGGCCCGTGCCCTGATGTTAATCAAAAAATAATTTTTGAGGAATTTTAAATTCTTTCAGGTTTTTTGAAATAACCACCTTCTTCATTATGGTAAGTGTTTATCTATTGCTCTCTTCTCTATCTATCTCCATCTATGTTCTATTTGCAGGCTGAGGTCCCAGACTTAAGGTGAGTATTTTTAGACCACCCCAAAAATATGGGTCTACTTCCACACATTTGTACGTTGAAAACTTTTGTGTACATTCAAAATAGTCTTTGCCAAATCTACCCTCCACTGAATATTTGAATATTTGAATTAACTCCTTGTGATTTATTAACTAATGAAACTGATGTTTTACAGCCGATGAATGTAAAGAAAAACACAAGAGGACTTCAGAGGAGCTAATCAAGCTCTCAAGAAGAAGCCCTAAGATTATAAAGAAAAGGTGCTGGAATTGGAGCTCTCAATATGTGCATTTCTCAGAGAAAAAAGTCGTAAACAACACTTTTATCTTTTAAGAAAACATCAGTGAACCTTTTCAAAAACGTCATTGAGTTTTGTCTTGCTAATGTTCTACGAAAAAGGAATTCAGTAGGACGCATGCAGCTTGATCTTGTCTTTTGATAGGGATTGTTATGAATTTTCAGATCCAGTGGTGACTTTTTCCTAATTTGTTGAGAAACTTCTTGGAAGAGTTTGTTTAAAAACAAATCTTGTATCAAGAGGTTATCATTTTCTTCCCCAATGTTGAGAATTTTATCACATTTTTTTCGAAAGCAAATAGAGCAAAATATTCGTTTTTGCATGATTAAAATTCTTTTCAAAAGAGTTTTTGTATTACCATATATAGGCAAACAATATTCTATGTGAGATCTAGAATAAACTTTGCAAAATCTAATTAAATGGTTTTTTGAGAAACAATGTCGTGCTTGGTACATGATACGATTGAAGTGAGCCGCGGTTCGGCAAAAACGATCAATTTGTGTCCGAAAGGTTAGCCTATTGTCAATTCTAATCCCAAGATTTTTCACTAAAAAATTTACATTTCTTAGGGTTGAGATTGATTCTATTTGTTCTACATCAATCAATGACTTCAGACAAGTCATCTCCTATTGCTTTTTTACCCTGGACAGTATTATCTTTGCGTAAAATTGCTGTAAAATTTTAAAACGTTCAATAGTTTTTGTGGATAAATACGGAAGAAAAATCCGGATATTGACGTCAATAAATTTAATAGATTTTTTGCGACACGATATTGGCAGAACGAAGAAATTATAAAACTGTCTAGAAACAATGTCGTGAGTGGTACATGATACAATTGAATTGAGCCAGGCTTCGGCAAATATGATCAATATGTGGACAAAAGGTAAGCGTATTGTCAATTCTCATCGCAAGATATTTCCCTGATATTGAACTGTTCTGTACAGTGTCAGATAAAGATAATGAGTCCGATGTAGATGCCCTGGCAAAAGAAATAATTCACATTTTTTAGGGTTGAGATTGATTCTTTTTGTTCTACACCAATCATTGACTTTAGACAAGTCATTTTCTATCGCTTTTTTACCCTGGTTAGTGTTATCTTTGCATAAGATTGCTGTATCAGCCGCATAAAGGATGATTTCATGACCAAAATTGTAAAACTAACGTCATTTATGAAAATTATAAAAAGTAATGGTCCAAGAATAGATCCTTGGGCACTCCTGTTTCAATTTTCGCTCTCAGTGATGACGCTCCATTGTGAGTGACGTACTGAAATTTGTCTCTTTGATAAAATTCAAAATACCTATTCATTAGCCCCCTGAATTTGCAGCTTTCTAATTTGTTCAGAAGTATACCATGGTCTACCAAATCGAACGCTTTCTGAAGTCAAGAAAGCACGAAAATCAATAGCGTTTTTGTTCCGTTGCATTAGCAATAAAAACAACAAACTTAATTACAGCATGAATACATGAAGGATTTTTCCTGAAACTAAACTGATTGGTGAGATTAAATCATTTTTATCAAGGAACTTGATCATTCGTTTCGCCATTCCTTTTTGAAAACTTTTGTGAGAGCGGGAAGGATTCTGGTGGGTCTGTAATTACTTGGATCGTTCTTATTCCTGTTTTTTTTTGTATAGGAATAATTTTAGCTATTTTAGAGATTGCGGAAATTCAGACTTTAAAATACTATCATTAAAGCAATATGCTATATATTCGGTACAAACTGGTGTTATGTATTTTAACTTTTGAATACTGACGCCATCATGACCAACTAAATTCTTATTTTTCATTGAGGATATCGTATGATGAACTTCTACAGCATCGGTGGGATGCGCAATAAAAGACATGACAGTTTTGCTAGACAGTTTAATAATTTCTTCGTCCTTCCATTTAGAATTGCTCACGTCGCAAGAAACTCTATTTAATTTATCGACGTCAATATCCAGATTTTTCTTCCATATGCATCCAAAAAACTAATGAACATGTTAAAAAAATTTTGTTTCACTGCTTATTTTAATTTTATTGTCAAAATATTTTCGCTTTGCTTTTCCAATCGATTCTGTTACTATAATCCTTACTTTCCGAAAATTTTCGAAGAAAGTTTTTCTCTCGATGGATTTTCTTTGTAGTCGCGTGATGCTTCATCACGTCTTTTGATCAATTTTTTGATGCGGTTGGTAATCCAACATTTTGGTTTGTTAGATATTTTATGATTAATAGTCTGCAATGGTGCTTTTTGATCGAAGCACTCGAGAATTGCTGAGTTGAGTTTTTTATTAAAAATGAATCAGTAGCATTTAATTTTTGACCAAGAATGAACCAAAGATTATGAAGAGAAGGGTCGTTTTCGAGTCTTTCGACGTTCCTGAATTAAAAAATGTGAGACTCAAATGCAGATATTATACCAGTGGTTCTGGGCAAGTCTCCAATTCGCTGAGGTAGTATCAATGTTAAAATCTCCGACTACAATGTTTTGTTTTGTGGTTATTTAATAGTGTGATTAATGTTTTAATTTTTGGATTGAAAAGATTTTGATTGAATTTCCGATGCTTACTAGCTACGCATAACCCTAAACGTATTTTTATCTTCCTTCAATATGCTAACCAGGTGTTCTATTTCTAACGGATAAACTCTGCTTTCAAATTCAATTTGTGTTTTATGAAAACATCAATGCCTCCTCTTTTTCTATTCGTTCGGCAGGCAGACACTGGTCTTGGTGCCCTGTTAAGGTGTAGACTTCTATTGTGTCCCTTTCACTCAGCCACGTTTCGCACAATGCAACGACTGATGGTTTTTCACATAAACATTCAATTGTTACTTTCAGTTGGTCATGATGTTCCCTCAGAGATTGCACTATCAGAAAGAATTTTTTTCTTTCAGAATGTTCATAAGAGAGTTATCCAATTTCAGTGAAAAAATGTATGTTACAAATTAGGCTTTTACTTTTTTTGCAAGATGTTTGTAGTCAGACTTTTTACTTTGTGTTTTATTTTTTTCCGTGACTCGCTCACGTGCTGTTGTTTTCTTTAAAAATAAGTTTGACTGCAAACTAAGTCCCATTGGTTACCGATGTACTCTCATCACTCAGACGCAATGGTTTGTCTTCGGCTCCATTCCCGGACTTGAGTCGCAGAGCTTTTCAGCGCTGAGCCAGCACATTTCAAGAGTAAAAACTTAATTCAGTTCTGAAACATTGTATCTCCAGAATATTTGAAGTCTCTTTATGTGCAGTATTTCTTCATTATGATTAAATTGAGGTCATAGAGTTCGCCCAGGCTAAGCTTATCCTGTATAGTCTGAAAATTACTCATACCCCAAAATTAAGTCTGAACAGAGTAATGTCATACTTTTGTAGCTTATAACTAGTAATTACTATAGTATTATACTCACTATTTATATTTATACTGGTTTGTAGGCAATTACAACAAAGCCCATTTAGCTCAGTGGTTACGACTTGCTACGCAAATTAAATGTTTCAAGTACCCACGCGGAAGTTCGAATCGCATATAAAGCAAACCTTGTTGGCGGGAGTTAAGCTGAACAGAATATTTTTCATGAAGTAAATTTTACTCAAAAATCAGACTGGCCAGTGTAAATAGTGCATAAACAGAGTACTGGCCACCTTAAAAAACAGAATGTCTGTAGACTGATTCAGCGCTGATTTGCTCTGCCGCCAACCTCCGGGTTATCAACGGGCGATTCTCGAGCTCGTTTTGAATCACTCAAATTTGTTTCGAGTGTTATAGAGGAGTCTTTGAATAATTTGATAAAGGTTTTTGTTTCTTTTTCAAAACAGCAGACTGTTGCATATTTTTGACAGCTTGAATACTGTTAACTGTTACAATTTTGAACGACCCGTTGTCGTTTTTTTTTTGAAAACTTTAACATTACACTTGAAGGTCGACGTAATCTTCCCCCAACGAGTTTGCATTATCCTTTATCTGTTTTTGCAAACGGAGTGGTCTTTCTTTGATGAATATACCTTTTCGATTACGATCATTGACTTTATCTGCCAAACACGATTTTCTTCCAAAAAATTTGGTTTTTCATAGAAGTAAATAAATTTAAAATAATCGTGGGAGGGAAAAGCTGGGATATGGGTTGACCAAGATAGTGCCACGCCTTGAAATTACTTGGATCCGATTTGTAGTTTACAATTGAGAAGTCGCAAACCTGATGTGAAAGAGGGATGTTTGGGTCTTTTACCGGCATAAGATAAGACCGGTTTTCGAAGATAAGACAGTCTTTGGATGAATATTTTTCAGCTTCAGCGTCTCAAGATCTGCCACTTGGTTTTGTAAATCCCTGATCATGTGATCTTTTGAGGTAATTTCATCGTGTAAATGTAAAATTTATTTCAATATTGCGTCTTCAAGTCGATCATTTTGAGATTTCATGTTGAAAGATTTCATTTATTGCGATGCGTACAGTTTAGTTTGCTGTTGATGACGTAATTTCAATAGAGCACTCTAGTGAAAGAATAGCTTAGCTCAACTCGCAACCGCTCAGCATGAAGCTCGTTTGGTTTTTTGAAGTTTGTGTGGTTTTTTTGTTTGAAAATGCTTGAGTCTAAAACTTTTGGTTCTGGAACTAAAATACAGTCTACAGACTCCACGAGTAAAGTTAGCAATTGGGCCTAATTTACGTAAGTAATATTTGCAAGACTCAAAATTACTGGATTTGCAATTTGGTACCGGGTCTTCGGTGATATGAACTAATTCCACTAAGAAAATCTCATTTTCGACGCTTTTTCGACAACAGAAAAAATCTCAATCCCATTTTTATCTCATTTTTTAAATGAGTTAGAATTTAAAACCTAGTCGCTTGTCAGGCCAGGGTCAAATTCCTCCCTAAGTTCCACCAATTTTGATTTAAGACGGGAGGTTTGGGGGTAGATTGTCTAGTATGGGGATAAATTGTCAGAGTGGGACAGCAATTGGAGTAATTACTCCTAAAATTAACCTCTCATTTGAGTCCCACTCTTCAAGTTGTTTGGTTGAACAATCCAAACCCCGGGCCAATATAGCAGTTCCTCCGCTTATAAGTTCCCCAATTAAACGACAAAGATTTAAGTTCTAACAAACATCATTGGTTAATATAAATTGGAATCTTTTCCGTCCCCCCCCCCCCCCCCCCCGCTTACTGGGTGCATATTAATTATATGCACCCCCAGACGCACGTACTATATTTTTACATGCTGGTTTGCTATATAATTACACGTGCTCTGTAACTGGCGGGTGCATGGCGTACTGGAGGAGGGGGGGGGGGGACGGGATAGATCCATAAATTGAATCAATAGCGTTTGTTTGTCTATTTAGCTGTCGGCAGAGCTGCCATTTCCATAATATCTGTAATCCAGCACAGTTCGCCACCCTCTCTCTGAATTTTCCTCTTCTGACGAATCGGACTTGGCCCCCAAGTTATTCACACTCGGCCTCATCATCTGACTCACGAATGAAGATTCGTGTCTATCCCGCAGTTTTGATTGGAGTGTCTTTGTCTCGGCCATTTTGTTGTGAATTTCCAAGAGACCAAAAATTACGAGAGCTAATCGCAAAATTTGAAACATGGTTATTGAGCTGTTTTACGGTGAGAAAATGAAAAATGAATGTTCTCCAATACTGAGAACAGAAAAATGGTGAACTGTGAAGCTCAAGCTTATTTACAACAGAATACAGACCCAGCTTATATAAAAAAACAGATAACTGATCGCACATTTTTTAAGGAACTATATGTTAGCCCCAAAATTCTCTTGCCCATATTTTGAGGCCGTCCCAGACAATTTCCCCCTTTTTTGAGGCCGTTCCAGACAAAAGGTGGTTTCATTTTAAAGCTGACTGCTTCTTAAATTCAAATTCAGCAAGAAATCATTGAAATCTTTGTTATGAGGTGAAACTTTAATCGCAGAGCAATTTTGGTTACACTTTCGTCCAAAAAAGTTTAAACATTCTTGATATTTTTCTTCGTTTTTGTGATAATTGGTTGCTGATTTTCTTGCGAAGAATTTTCAATTATATACAATATGGTACCAAAAAGTTACGTACACCTGGCTTCTAAAAGCCTCATTACAAACCGTTAGAGATATTCAGTTGCGGCTTCCTGCAAGGAAACGCCAGTGATGTGATATATGATCTGGTATAAATGTGATAATATGAAAAGACTTTAAAAAAACACCTCAAAAACGGCAGTTGTGTGAAAATTGAAAACAAAATCATAATAATTTGTAAAATCAAACACAAAAAACCAATACTTGAAACATCAACCCACAAAAAAGATTAATTCTTTATACAATAAAAAGAGGATGCGACGTTTTTTGGCAGAGATCAAAGTATGAGTTGACAAAAATAGTATAAAAAGTGGCAATAATTAAAAATTCACTGCCACATCGGTGAATAAATATGTTAAAAGAATAATAACATCCATAAGCTTAACCGATATATCAAATAAATTGCGACATCTATGTAATTTTTAGTTAAATTAGCAAAAACGCGGCATGTTTTCAATTCCAGAACCATCCCATAAGAGCCTGAAGTAAAAGTAAGTTCCAGAAAGTTTTAGTATGTACTGCTGTCAAGTTTATTCAAAGTGGATCAAAGAAGCATATTTTGGTGAAATAGGCTGACTTTTCAATAATTTAGCTCACTTCGTACCCAAACGTATCATTATCTAATAACATTTGCAACAATCTTTTTATGGGATTACATTTTTTCATTTGCGTTTTTTGGTAAAAAAAAATTTTGGTTAAATTTTTTCGTGTCAATGATGCCGTTTTTCATTACTTGTCTCTTTGTGACTATTCTGAAGCCTTTTAGTATTTCTGTTCTGAAGACAGTATTTCAACTTTTTAGGAGAGTTTCAAATTTTACGGCTTGTTTTTTTTCTGTTTTGCCCGGAAGCCATTATTTTCGAGGATTGCATGGGCTTTCTATGATGATTATGACAACAAAGAGGCCGTTCTTGCATGTTTTTTACTTATTACAGGGAAGAAAAAGTTTTACAGCTATATTTGCTAACGCTATTGACTAGAATGATGTTTCTTTGAAAAGCGCACAGCCCGCATCAAATATAATTACAATCAAATTGAGTGTTAAAATGACTGTAACAGTGCTGAAATTGTCAAAACTTTTAGTGAAAAATTTATAAAAGAAAGACCGAATGAACTGATGAAGCAAAATCCAAGCGATCGGTGACAAAAATTTGGGGACTTACTTGGTTTTAGTTTCCCCTTTTGATTACAAATATTGGAAAGTTAGAAGCAAAAAAAATTTTTTGTCCTGGAGTTTTATTCAAGCAATTTTGGTTTTTCAGAAAACTTAAATACATTTTTTCAATTTTTTGCTATAAAAGAGCTCCCAATTTCGAATAATCTTGAAGGAGCACAAAATATGTTGCCAAGGCAACAGTTTGCGATTTAATTTCGGATATGGTGGAACGATGCATTGTATGCCTTCAAATGCGAATGTGGGAGAATTCTGTGCCACACACACAGACTCATTGAGACATTTCTTGTTACTTGTATTCTCTTTTTGTATTCTTCTGTTCATTTTTTTTCTAGAACTGTAAAAGGATCATAACTCTGTGCTTTAGAAATTGAAAGTGCGGCAAACAACTAATTTATAGTAAACTGGTTCACAGTTTAAGTTCAAGATTTGGCAGATGAAATACACTGGAAATATATTATTCAGACCTTTAAACAAAAGTTTGGCTTGACCTTACTTACAACGCGGCTTTGAATGTGGTATGATAAATATACTATGACAGTTTGAATCACTTGCAAATTACGACTGTTATGATGTTTTGAACTCAAAAAGTTATCAAAACAACATAATAACAGTCAAAACAAATTGTTTTACAAAATTGGAAATATGATATTTTCATTACTTTTATCTCTGTTTTTATTGTATGTTGAGGACACTCAATGTAAAATGTATCTGTCAGATGGTCAAAAGTTTTCTCAACTTCACCAGAGGTTGATATTCTAGAACTTTCCTCTTACTGATTTGTACATTACATGCAAATCTACTGGTTCTGAATTTTCGACTAACTTAAGTCACATTCTATCTGGATTCCACTTTTGCATCTTAATATATTGTAAAAATGAACTATAAATCAATTCTTCTAGAGGGTCTTTTTTAAAGCGCCGCACCCGTACCGAACATTCATCTAACATAGCAACTTTCTTGGAAGCTAAGGTTTCTTCGGTACAGGCGCAAGACTTGTACTGTAATTTAATAGATGGAAAAATATGTCAAAAAATTATATAGGCTTACAATTTTTTTAAAAAAGGAAAGTTCTATGATTTTAACCTTTTCATATTTGAAAGTTCTTTTATTTCACAAAACCCAAAGTTTGCATCATCGATTATAACGAGCATTATTAATGGGACTGATGTTCCATCGCTTCCATTTTATGCGCGTCTCATCTTCCTGGATGCGGGCAAACGATTGCCCTTTTTCTGTGGGGGTACAATCATCGGACAAAATTGGATTGTGACAGCAGCCAAATGCGTGTCACACATAGAACATGGAGACGCATTTGAATGTAAGAAAAGGCGCTGAACCTGCTTAGTCTTTTGCAAAATTTTAGCAGAACAGCTTATACAATGAAAGATTTTGGTATGGATAATTCCATAGGTTTTAAACTTTGAAGTTACGTAACTCTGCTAAAGTCTTCCATGTGGTCTTCCACTGTTCCGCCATTTTTTTCCAAAATAGGCGAGTGTATACATATGAGTCCGGCTTTTTCACTTTTGTTTAATCATCGTAAAGAAAAAGAAGTAGCATTATTTTGTAGCTCCTAGAAATTTGTTTGCATTTAAAAGCGTTACCGATTAAACTTCTGCATTACAATGGCAAATAACTTAGTTACAAAAAGAACTAGTTCAAAAGCCGGGTGATGTGCGGCTTCCCTAGTCGAGACAGGATGTTAATATTGCAAAACCTTGCAAGATTCTTGCAAAATACTGTTAATATTGCAAGATCTTGCAAGAGGATGTTAATCTTGCAAGATCTTGCAAGATTCTTGCAAAATACTGTTAATATTGCAAGATCTTGCACGATTCTTGCAAAATACTGTTAATCTTGCAAGATCTTGCAAGAAGATGTTAAGCTTGCAAATTCTTGCAAGATGCTTTCAAGATTAACATCCTAAATCGACTAGGGTTGTTACACATATTTAAATATGTATAAATTGACAGCAGTTCCAATGCTTCTTTACACTTTCAAATACACAGCTTAAAAGAGCAATTTCGTGCTTTTTTGTATTTTTTTGTGACACTTGTTCAGATTGGTTATGCAATCGTAAGCCAATTGTCGGATATTTTAACTAAACTGCATTTGCGTTTCAAATGGATCCCCAAAATTGGAAAAACGTTTCCATTATGGTACATTGTTTTTATCTGCACTCTCGTGTATAAATCAACGTTCCGATGATTTTTTTACGAACTTTTTTGGCAAGCAATTTTAGTGTAAAAATTTACTAATAATCTAAATAACTTAATAAAAAACATAATTGTTTTAAAAAAGTTTTTTTACTTCTGTTCTTTTATGTCTATATGTTCCCTAATCTCATTAATAACAGGTCACAACTGCTGGCTTAAAACGGTCACTTTGTTGGCTGGAAAAAGCAAAATGTAACACATCTAAAATATAAATAAATTCAATATGGTTTCAATCGCTCCGATATTCGATTTTCGAAAAAAAATAGTTCATTTTTTTGGCTTTTGTCTGTAATTGACGTTCTTCTGGTAAACGTAGGACATATTCGGATCAAATTTGATCTCGATGGTTTTGTTTCAGGGAATAAAAAATCGTAATTTTTTACTGCAATGAAAATGTAATCCTTTTCATGACATTTGAATGAATTGTTTGCGAAAATTACAAAACGATGATTTTAACTTTGTTCTTTTCTTGTCTACTTGTCTCATCAATAGGTGGTCATGTATCACTTGATTGGAGTTCAAAAAACGATCAATCAAACGGTTTTTATTTTTATGGATTTGATTATGGTTTTGACGGCTTCGACGCCGTTTTCTCTCACAAATGTCCTGAGTTTTTGTTTTTTTTCTGTGCTTGCTAATTTTTTTGTAGTCGTATGAAAAAATCATAATAATGAAAAGTCCCATTGTCTTATCTTATGGAGTTATAAATGATCGTATTACAAACGTATTTATTGATTTCTGTTCATATCAAAGTGTTTTCATTACTTTGGAACCATTTGCTTTCAAAAAAGTATGAGCATAATTTTAATGGGAGTTATTTAGCCTGTTGTTGTTTTTTGTCCACTTGTTACCGAATATCATTAAGGACTGGTTCCAGTTTTTGTAGTGAAGAATAATGAACTAGTTGTTTTGTTTAGCTTAGGTTTTGTCTTCCGCTATTTAGACTTTGTTATTAATTTTTCTACAGATAGAAATCGAGTTTTGGATTTTTAATAATGTTTGTTGTTGTTGTTATTTGATTTTGTTGTTCGTCTTGTCTCGTATTCTTAATAATGGCATATCTCTCTGGCCATCATTTTGTTTAGTCCACTTAGTGATTTGAGTTGGACGCCATTTTTTATTCATACACTAGTTATTTTCAAAAAAAAACTTGAATTTTTAAAGTTTTTCTTTCTTATCCTCATTTAGTAGACAATTAAGCCAAAATGTGGATGAGTGGGGTCGGAACCTTGTGTGCAAAGGCACATTACCGAGTCTCCTTGTTGTTTAACAAATTCAAAGTGAAGTTATCTGAGAAGTTTTGTGAAGTTCAATGAAGTTAAGATATTAGGATGTTTAGCAAAGTTATGTACAATCAAAACCAAAACAGACGCTTAGGTAATAAATTTGTCACTTCAGCGTTGAATTTATATACAATGAACGCTAAATTGAGATCTTGATTAGGTTAGATCAACGCTAAAACAGCAATTTTTTTGTTATAATTAGCGCTTTTCTTACATAATTTTAACGCAATCACCGCTACTTTCGCATTTTTGTCGCGTTTTTAGTACTTACATATCTGTCGGGGAATATAAAAATTAGCGAATCATTGGGGATGGCTACAAAAATCATTCGAAAACTATTTTAGGGTACAGGATATCAGTCGAAGTTTCCGTAAACTCCGAAAATTGGGTGCCCAACGAGGATAGACGATTTCGAGTGGCAGAGTTCTTCAGAGCACCAAAGTTAGTATTTTCTATTCCATTTGTTGACTCGAAGGTTTGGCTTCCCAGTTTGAGGTGCGCGAGCCAAGTTAGCTCCGATCAGACCCATTGACATTGCGCAATGGGCTATCAGGACATCTTTATTCGGATCTTTTCCGTTTGTGCCCCCCCAGCTTAGTGGGTGCATATTATTTGCAACCCCCCAGACGCACGTGCAATATTTTTACATAATGATTTACTATGTAATGACACGTGCTCTGTCACTGGGGGGAGCATAACGTACTGGGGGGGCACAAACGGAAAAGATCCCTTAATTCAATGCCAGATTGACAATTAGTTTTTTTGCTTACGGAGCTACAAAAAAAAGTTTTTTTTTTGCTTACGGAAGTTACAAAAATCTTAGTTTCTAAGTATTACAATCCATCGTCACTAGCAGAGCTAATTATGTCACTCTTTGATCAAAAATAATATTCCGAACTCATGCACGTCAGTTAACAGTAGCACAACTACACGACAACAAACTTAACTTACGTTAAGTTTGTTCCAGGACTCGAGTGCTATAGTAAATAAGTACTAATTCATCATAAATAGTAAAACGTTAAATCAGTACTGAATCATAGTGTCTCAAGGGTAAAGTTACCTTGCCTAATGTTCAGACAAAAGCAGAATCATTTTTTTAAATGAAACTATCATGAACATAATAAACGTTGTTATTTTCAATGATCATATAAAAAAATCAAAGAAATTTTGAAAACTTCGAAATTGAGTTGAAATTTTTTCATGACGCCCCAGGAGCATGATATAGCGTTTTATTATGCTTGATCACTGTTTGGCCATCAAAAAGAGGGAGTCTGGGGGGGGGGATAGACCGAATTGTAAAACAGGAGTATTTCGAGGTATTAAGTCAAAACTTCGGAGTGACTTCTGCAGAATGACGCAAGCTTCTTAAAACGTACACTTTTTATAATGACGAAGGTTCACGGAAGTCAAACTTTGACAAAGTATATTAACTTCTGGTACAGCAGACTTCTGGCGTTTTAAAATGTGCACGTGATTGTTTTAACCATATTTATGAGCTGAATATGCACTGACACATGAAACTGGCCAAGTCACCTCTGATCAGATGAAGCCCCCCCCCTTCAGCACGTCCGCACGTAGAAGATGGTTACATGACAATATACCCAATGCCATTCTACCCAATGCCAAAATACCCAATGCCATTATACCCAATATGCCAATATATCCAATGCCAAAATACCCAATGCCAATATACCCAATCGTAATAATAACAATAATCACTTTGATGCTAACTTTGATAAAGAATGCTCATTTTAAGTTCAAAGGCGAAATGGTATGGCCTAATTGTGCTTTAAAGAAATGACGTCAACTTTTAGAACGCTTGCACAGAAAAACATAAAAGAGAACAAACAACTTGACAATTGAAATGCCGCTTTTAGGTTAAACCGCCTTTTAGGTCAAACCGCCTTTTAGGTCAAATCGCCTTTTAGGTTAAATTTGTTTAAACTTAACACATAAAAGATAACAAAAATATCACTGCAAACATCAAAGCGGAATTGGCGCGGCGGTTAATGCATGCAACAAAAAACACGGCGGAGGTTCGAATTCCGGCGATTAAAAAATTTTCACGAAAAATTAAAAGTTGACTTAATAAAAAGATTGGAAACTAAAGAACTGGGAAGAAGTCAGGAAAACCTGCCGATACCAGCTATGGGTGGTGTTGGGAGTGCATGGGGAGTGGAAGGTAGAAAAGTACCCCCACACAGAAATTTTACTGTCAAATTATCAGCTCTCTAGCTCTTCTAGTTTTTGAGTAAAGTTTTTTTACAAAAAATTTATTCAATAACACCACCAAACGCACGAATAACAATTATAAAAGCTCAGGAATGTGTATAGTAAGCAAGTGAACGTAAATATGGGACAACATCATCAGTTTTAAAGTTTTTTGCAATATTTTTGACGTTTTCATTCAGAACTCTGTACTTCATTCGGCTTTTGTTCTCCTTTCCGCTTAAGGCTTTAATAATATTGAATTTTTGGTTAGCGGCATCGAGTGATATCTTCTCCAGAAAAGTCCTTATGCAGGGATGGTTGCCTTGAAAAAGGGATGTAACCCCCAAATGCCAGCCTTCAACTGCATTTGTTGTTCTTGCTAAGCCTTCAGCTGCATCTTTGTTGTGGTTCCAGAGTGCCAAAGGGTATTGAGGTTCTCTATTGATACGGCCAATTTTTTCGCCTCGGATATACGTCCTCTGAAAGTAGGAAGTTAGGTCGTCTATCATCTGCAAATACTCTGTGTCTAATTTAGCAATTTCACAGACATCTTGTATTTCCTCAATTACAAGATCGAAAGAGGCCGATACCATTGGCTCAGGGACAAAACTGAGTGAAGGAATCATTCGCAAAGTCAATGCTAGTTCCGGGTTGTTTTCATAAACCTTTTTCAGACCGAGTTCGCATAGCTTCCTGTTAAAACTTTGACACAAGTGAAAATAGCAGCCTTTTATTTCACTTGCTGGATATTGTTCTGAGAAGATATTGATTGCCCCTTTTTCAAAATCCAGGAGAATTTTTTCCTGTAAGTTCTCGGATGCTTTTTGGCGGTTTAGTGTCCGATTTATAGCAGATCTGGTTGGCTAAGACAGCTGCGTTGCAATATCGGACCCGATTGGTAACAGACTGCTGGCAATTATCATGTTATTTACTGGGTTCTGTTCCGTTCTCGCCGTCTCCTTCATTTGACCAATGATCTGTTTTGCTTGTACATGTCCCGGAACAATTTCGTGGTTGTGCTCGTTTTTCTTGGATAGTAATTGTTTTCCAGTGGTAATGGCCGTAACTTTACATTTATAAGAGCTCCATTTTGAGCATTTCCAATGCGTAGTAGTTTTTGTTTCTAATTTCTTTTGAAACTCATGTCCATCAAGGATTAAAGTTAATCGGTTCTGTTGGGACGTACCCCAAGTTATTTCGCTCATGTTTAGCGTCTATATTTGGCCAAGTTTAAAGACTAGAATAACGAGTCAAGTTTCTTTGAACAATTCAGTTTCTGTGATAATTTTGCGTCTTGTTTACTTAAATTGCGTCTAATTAGTTAATTTGAATTTAATGGTAGACTGGTACTCTAATTGTGGGATTATACCTTAATTTCAAGATTATAACTATTAAATTATAAATAGGGTAGTTTGGGATTGGGTATAATTTAATTGGGTATAATGGCATTGGGTAATTTGGCATTGGGTATTTTGGCATTGGGTATTTTGGCACATTGGGTATTTTGGAATTGGGTATTATGGCATGGGGTATTATGGTATTGGGTATATTGTCCTGACACCGTAGAAGATATATGTTCATTAAACGCGGGAGGAGGGCGTTGGATATTGCCTCTAAGATCTGATTGGTTTATATAAACAACTTTCCTCTTCATGATTGACAACATTCCTCTTTATGGGAGAGCATAACAGGCATAACTATGAGGCCATTGAATTCATGTGGATTAGTAGGCGAATTCCAGCTGATTCACAGGGGAATTTTTCTATTCGATTCCCTTAGGCTTTTATTTTTGTCGCTTTTGGCAAATCATTGCCGTGTTAAGAATTGAGAATAGTGCTCTTATGTACTAAGTAAGACAGATCAGAGCAATAGAGGAGCTAATAAATTCAGAGGTGAACAAAATTCATTTTGGTTAAGAGAATCCTTTATCCTTAAAAATGCCAATTTTACCTTGTCAAGGGCCGGCTGTGAGTTTCATTGATCTCCAAAAAGATCTTGGTTTGCGCTGTTTTCACAAATCAAAAAACTGCATCGGAAACCATCTAAAACTTATATTTTGAACATTCACGTGCCTTTTAAAATTTTGCTTTGTATTGGGTCTATAAAAATCAGTTTATTTAGCTTGCGCTCCACGAAATTGGGGCGAGGAAATTTTATAACAACAAGAAAACAACAGGAAACATGCTTTTAACGAGAAAGGTAACGAAATATGCGACGAAGGGTTGTATGTAGTTAAGGCTTGTACGATTGAAACGTCAATGATTGAAAACGGCCAGAAAAAATTGAAATACCTTTATCAGAAAGTAACAAATAAATAAAACGGTAATTATAATATTAAAAACTATTATAATCAGTATAGCTATTTTCCAGCAAATTAGAGAACGGCCAGGTCTATTGTGATATCTTTAAACGGATCTATTCTGTCCCCCCCCCCCAGTGTTTTTCACGCCCCCAGTTACAAATTATATGTTGTTATATAGCACGTTACTATGTAAAAAAAATAGCACGTGCGCCTGCGGGTCATAAAAGATTTATGCTCACTAAGCTGGGGGGGGGGGGGGGGGGGGGGGGGACAGAATAGATCCCGCCTTTAAACATATGAACTTGGTTAATTTTTCAGCCATAACTACACACTGAACAGAGAAGACATAGTCCTTCTAAAGCTGGCAGCGAAGAACAGATTTATGCCCAAATTCAGAATTATTCCTCTCTGTACAGAAGGTGTGGATCATGGAACTATTCTTGGAACTTGTGGGCTCGGATCCATTTCACGACAGGATTTGATTTTGCCAACAGGGCTTAAAGGGACACTAGCTTCCCCATTTCAAGAGTTCAAATAGCTAAAGGTAGTTTAATTTTGATAAAAAAACGGTCAAAGCTTCTATTTTTTTGACGGTATAATCAAAAACCTTGTTCTGAAACCATTGAAGCAAATTAAAGAATTTATTGAGCAATCAGCTAAAGTAACCTTTTAATAAAATTTTCTAGAAACGTGAAAACTTCACCTCCCCGGGTCGAAACTTAACCAGTAAACAATCTAAGAAATGCGGCAAATTTCGATGAACAATGTTCGCACTGCGAAAATCATACATTGATGAATGTTAGGACAACACTGAAATTTTTTAAGAAGTGGAGCGAGTCGGAGCTATGAATTTTTTTTCACCGCGACTGGAACAAAAATTTACCGCATTCGAATCATTAACATTTGCTGCCTATCTCACTGGATCCCCGTATCTAACTGCACAACAGTAAGGCAGTACTGGCCGGTTTTGGAATTGCAAGTAAATTATGTAATGTTTTTTGCTTCGAATTCTTGGCTGACAATTGTTATTTTGAAGTGTACATTAGCGAGTTATGTATGTCTAAAAATCATTGCTGAAAATTCAATTCAGTCAAAAGTCTCAAATTTTTTGTTGATTTCAGATCAGAATTAATTGAGCCTGCCACAAATCAAACACAAGAATGATTTCGTTAGTTTTTTATTAACTATGGGCTTGTATTCAGTTGATGCAGAAATTTTGGGCATGTATTCAAGCCATATAGTTGATGCAGAAATTTTGCTGGAAAACAGTGGAGAAAAAAGACCCATCCACACAATCCGTAAGTGCAATTTTTTTCAAGTTTCAATTTTCATTCTATGTCTGTTTAGGACATCATACGTAGCAATCGGTCTCAGGCATTCGTAAAAACATCCACTTTTGACGTTTTCTTACTCATTTTAGAACTGATAACTTTTCTGTTAGCTGAAAGACATCAGGATTTTTGTAAAATATTCAGAAGTTAAGCACTCATGCAGCCTTTGCGAACAGTTTTAATTTTGAGGTTTGCTCGTGGATCATTTTTTTGCTAGGCGAATTCAGAAGAGCAACTATGGTTGGATTTTTCTGGAAAACGACATCTTTGATCAATATTCATGCATCTTTGATGTCTTGAATGTGGAACAAAGCGTAATGGCGATATCTTAAGTCTAAAAACAGACATACAATAATCTCTTACGATTAAAGACCAAACATACCGAATATTCTAAAGCCGAACATACCGAATCTCTCTTTCGCCCAAAATTATAAATCCCGAATCTCTCTTGCGTTCAAAGATGATTATGCAAAATCTTTCTTGCTCCCAAAAATGATGATGCTGAATTTCTCTTTTGTCTTAAAATGACAATATCGAATCTCTTTTGCGTTCAAAAATGACAATACCTAATCTCTCTTGCATCCAAAAAAACAATGACGCCGAATCTCTCGTGCGTGCAAAAATGTCGATACCGAAACTCTTTTGCGTTCAAAACTGACGATACCGAAAAGCTCTGTTACGTTTGAAATCGAAGGTACCGACGTTATTTTACGTCGTTTATGTTCGGGGATCTGGAACTAGGGAGACTCTGTAAAAGGGTAGAACGGAACCGATCATACTTTTGAAAATTCACAAGTTTTTTGCCTTGAAACTGAAATTACCGTCTGAAACACCAAAAAGAGACATGAATCAGCCGTTTGCTCAATACTCATTTGGAATTGGGATTCGGAATTTTTCCGCTGTACTGTTGGAATTGTGATGTTTGCGCAGGCCTTCAATCAGTTTTTTCAATGCTAAGGCTCTTCTTCGTGGCCAAATTTGTTTCCATCTCTCAGCAGTCATTTAACTATACCCTTACAATGTTCAGTCTCAAACTGTTGAAAACGAAAAACAGCGATTAGTTTTGGTATGGTTACGGTGAACTTTGGCATTTGGCGGTGATTTTTTCATCGAATTGACTACATTTATCCCGCACCCAACTGCAAGCCATTATTAGTACTGGGCACAATTGTTTTGTTCTGGTTTTTCAGTACCCGCCAAGTCTAAATGCAATGCTTACAAGTCTTGGCCAAGACTTGGGTAACACACGCAAGTTGATTCACAAGTAAAAGCTAACTTTTCAAACGTTTTCGATTGAAAATTCTGAATTTCGAAAAATTTTATTACTTGCAACGGTTTCGAGCTAACATTTCAGCCACTTTTTGGGGTCTTTAAAACTGATATCAATTGATACCAAGCGGAGAGATACAATGGGTCAATTCAGATTTTTTTGGGACATTTTCAACCATTTTCCATCTGTGTTTGCACGTATTTGGCCCAAATTTTGAAAAAAATTCTATAACTTTGATGCAATTTTCAGATCGTTGAAACTTCATTTTCCGGCCGTGGAGAAAATTTGAAATTAAGTGGTGCTGTAATAGGCCCGCATCTCATCTGCAGACAGATTTTTTGCAGTACAACGGTTGATCTGATCGGAAATCTCTATCGACCTCAATATCGATCTCAAAATCGACCCCAAGGGAGTCAGAGTGAAAATCAAGATCGTGCAAAAAATTTAGTAACTGAATATAATCCACTTAAAGAGTCTGTTCTACCCTCAGTTAGCATAATATATATTTTGTTACAGACTGTGGTTATAATTATCGGTGATTTGAATTTGGATATCAATTTGAGCTATTTTTCTGGACCTATAGACGTTTTCCGGACCAATTTTTGACGAAATTCTACGTTTTCTGGAGCTGTTTTCGACAATTCCTTTGCTGATTTTTTACATTTCTGGACCCTTTGGGTATTTTGAGATTTTTTGGACTTTTCATGTCTTTTAAGTCTAAGCGCACGTCTTAGCTTGTCTCAGCCAAACTGCTTTTCAACTTGCTGGTCTAGGCCATGACTTGAATTTTGGACGTGCGAAAGGTGGCTGAGACTTCCATTTGGACTGCTAAATGCAAAAAGTGATATGACGATAGCTTTGAACAAGTACTGATACGAGACTTGAAAAAAAAGACGTAACCAGCAAATATATTGGCCAGGGAGCGCAATTCTTCGAAAAATTTGCAAGATAATTGATCATCGGAAGTGCTGAGTTTTATGTTGAAAGTGTTAGAAGAGCTGCTCCGTATATAAGGCGGGGGGGGCAATAACAGAAAAGAGCTCATAGTTTCCTCATGCTTGAAAATAAGAGTATTCCTCCTATTCACCTTATTGTGATGTAGAATATGGGATAATTTGAGAAGTGGAAGGGGAATCATTCTGCATCCATTTCTCGATTTATCCTTTTTTTAAGAACTTAATTATTAAATAGAGGTGATTTTTACAATTTAAATACAAACAAAAACGCAGAATTGAAAAAGGGGTCGCACACAGTGAAGCTTTTCCCGGTATTAATGGAGTTTGCCAGGTATTTTTTGCAACAAATTTTACTAATTTCTGGGCCGGACAGTTTCCAGGAAACCTTACGGGACAGACATTCAGGTGTAATTTAAAGTATTGGTCGTTATAATAATAGGGGAGTCGGGAGACGTTTCGGGAAATTAAGGAAGAAACAGGTATTTCCCAGAAATTACCAAGATAAACGGGCAACTTTTCAGGACATTACCAGGTGAAGCCGCCCAGGTTGAGGTGCCATCCGGAAGTGACCTCTGATCAGACCAAGTCTAAAAGCACACTGTGTGTTCCCAGACCAAAATTACAGGGTCTGGGATTTGGTTCGAGCGCACAATAGTATGATCAGAGTTTACTTCGGTCTGGGGATGGTATGATCAGAGGTCACTTCGGTCTGAGGATGGTATGATCAGAGGTCACTTCGGTCTGGGGATGGTATAATCAGAGGTCACTTCGGTCTGGGGATGGTAAGATAAGAGGTCACTTCAGGATGGTAATTGTCTGATCATTGGCGGATTCAAGCGCACATTAGTCTGATCAGAGTCCATTTCGTGCTGAATTTTTTTTTTGATTTTTTGTTTTTCTCACCAAGAGATGTTGGCTCTGCCAAGAAGCAACAGAAAGCAGCATTCTGATCAGAGGCACATCTAGAGTCTGATGTCTTTGATCAGAACCAAGGGGGTACAGCTGATAGATCATGCCAGTCCCCTTACAAGGAAATTTTGTTTAACTGTAGAATACGATGTTTTATATGGAAAGCTGTCTAAATTCATCCAGTAAGTTCGAAATATGCACTAATGTATGCTATATAAATTTTTCTCAGGAGTTGGGTTATTTTTTCTTTAGCAATAATACTTTTAGAATGGTCTTTTCTTTAGATGAATTTAATAATGCAAGCATCATTTTGTTTGAAATGAATATATTATAACAAAATTCGTGCGGTGAGGTGATTTCGAGCGCACAATAGTCTGATCAGGAGTGACTTTTGAGCGCACAATAGTCTGATCAGATGCGATTTGGAGCGCACAATCGTCTGGACGATGTTCTTGGTTTGGTCTGGGCCATGGTCGCACAATCGTCTGGACAATTGTCTGATTTTGGTCTGATCAGAGGTCCTTTCTGTCTGGAAGGGTCTGATCAGAGACCGTTTCGAGCGCACTTAGAGCGCACACGGTGTTTCGAGCGCACTTTAGTCTGATCAGAGGATACTTTGGTCTGGGATTGTCTGATCAGAGGTTACTTTCGTATGGCACGGTCTGATCAGAGGTCACTTCCGGATGGCACCTCAACCTGGGCGGCATATTTCTCAGGAAATTACCTGTGGCAACCCTCCGAGAATTTGCCAGGATTATCGGGTATTTTTCATGAAATTACCAGAAGTGCAAGTCTCGGCCACATTTTTTTTACTTGACTGCGCTATTTATTTTCAAAACTAATTTGCAGCAGTTTTTTGTAATCTTCACTTCGTTTGTTAGAGTCAGAAACGGATTTGCTTGAGCAATGCATTATGTTTCTAATACCGTAGAAGCGACAAATCGTTTGGTTCCCTTTTCTCTTTTGTTCTGTTCTTTTAAGTGTAGTTTTTGTAACTAAAATATACTTATAACGGCGCGCATACTTATTATGGCGCGCAAAATAACAATTAAAATGACAACAAATTGTAAACATTAGAATGATTAGTGCACTTAGCAGAATTGATTATTCACTTTTCTTATGTACAGACGACAAACACGTTTGATATTTGCTAGTTTTAATTCTGATGTTTTTTTATTGATGAAAGAAATCTAGCACTGCAGATACTGCATAACCTTCAATTTGGCTTTCATAGATAGAAACGAATAGATAAATTAGTCGTTCCAATCAGAGATGACGTTTTAGATTTAAAGTAAGTTCAATATAGTAAAAACCTGAAAGATGTATAGCCTTGATTAATTTATTGTTCCGACCCACTTTAGTGGGGGAGGAACTATATACTCAAAGATTTTTTCTTGTTCAGACAATTTTGGCTGATCGATATAATCATCGTAGAGAGTTGTGAGTGGTATCATTAGAAAGCCCGTCCAGCCTAGAATATGGAATTAAAAATATTTTTTCGATTTTCGATTCTTAAAGTGAGTTATCGAGATTTAAAGTTTTGTGAATAGCAGAACACCTTACCTTGTTTTAATTCACATTCTCCGTATTTTTTTCCAAATTAACATTAATTTTTGGTAAAGTTTTTCCACATTGCTTATGGTATTGTTATTTATTTTATCTTTAAAAATAGAGTAGGGCTGCTGAATTGTTCGATTTGTGTTTGTGACTAGAACTATTGCTAAAATTTTTCAAAGTTCAGACTCTTTTCGTCAAAAATGGGAACAAATACGTTTTTTAGCCCACTTTCTTCACATTTGCTGAAAGTTGACATCTTGAAACTGCGCTCATATTCTTTGTAAGCTCAAAAAGAGCTATATGTACTCCAGCCGGCGTGTTCACTAAACAGTGTTCGTGAATTATAATATTGCAATTTTCTGGCAATTTTAAACTCGATAATTATACAAAATTTAGGATTTTTTCGGTATACTGAAAAAATGCGCTTTTAAATTGATCTAATTCGCAATCTATTGAACAAATGAGCGTCTTCTCAGCCGCTCAGCAATATCAGGGCTGATCTTGATCTCAACATGGATCCTTACGGTTAAAAAAAATTTTAGATTTTAATGGGACGCTGCCTTTTTTAAAACGGAAGTTTCCACATTTATAGTTTTTTATGTAAATTACTGACAAGAATATCAAACCAAGACTCAATTATTGACAGATCTTATTTATGATCAAAGATTCCCAATGACAGAGACCCTACGATTTCAGTGATAAGCTTATGGTTTTTATGGCTGACCAATTGTTTTCGTACAAATTTATGGACTTCCTATGTTTTACTTTCATTTGTTAAGTTTTTTGTAGTACAATGACTTAGTCTCCCGGATCAAAGGCCCAATTGTTTTTAAGAAGTAAAAATGAATCTAGACAGTATTTTCAGTCGTTATCTAATGTCTCTTAGGACTGTTAATTCGTTTGTTTTAAGAAAAAATCGGTCAAATTTTCAATTTTTCAAGTAATTTATCATATTTTTCTCAACTTCAGGCGTAGACTCGGTAAAAACAGGAGAAACCAATTTCCTCTGAGTTATGAATTATTGTTTTCGACGGTTTTATAAGTAAATGAGGGTTTCTTGAAATTGATACTACAAGTTCTCATTTTTTTCGTATTTTGTGAAAAATTGAATATTTTATAAGTTCATTTTGTTTCCTTGTCAAAATATCAAATCATTGACAGGTCCACTTGATACATAAGATAACTGGGAACAATGGGAAACGTTGAGAAAAGGTGTATCTGAAAATGTTAACTGTTTTTTGAATGTTTTATGCTTTCTGGCTGAAACACAGTTCTCTCGCAAAAATAAGTGGATTTTTTTAATCTTGGCCTATGTTTGTGTTTCATGTGGTTGTTGCTATTGTACTACACATACCTGATAATGATAGGTCTCAATTGCATCCTAAAGACGTATAACTGAAATTTTTCAAAATTTTTTGGTTTATAGCTATTTGTTTCAATGACTTTCGAATAAATATTTTTGAAAAAAAAAAAAACGTTTTTTCAACTTTCTTTTTTATGGTTTTATTTTTTCATCATATAATCAACCTCACTAATCAAAAGTCTCAACTAATATTGTTAATTCAAAATTTTTTTTCTTGGTTGGTTAGATGTTTTGACTGATGGCTTCTACCATTCATTTTCTTTTAAAAATTTCGAGATTTCTATACTGTTCAAATTTTGGTCCTCTTTTTGTTGTGATGTCTAAGTAGTCCTTTCAAAGGAAGACCAGTTGATGTTAAGATGAGAAACAAGTGATGATGTAAAGTTCATGCAGATAACAGCCTAAAATTATAGAGCCTTGAACAATGTGATTTGGTAAAATTGTTTGAGAAGTTTGGGCTTGTCTGTATTCGTTTTTTATTTTGTAGTCTTGTGACTCGGTCTCATTAATAAACTAGCGTATTTGGCTTCTTGAGGTGTTGCAACCTAATAGATCAACTTTTCGAAATCCTATGTCTGTTACGGCTTTTGAAACTATTTGTTTTCAAAAACTTATTTGGATTTTTTAGCTTCGCCATTTTTTAAATAGATTTTCGGCCGTTTTATAGCTTATTCTCTGTAAAGACAGGTAACGACGCTTTTTGTGTGAGCTATTTTTTAATATTTATAACGGTTTTAGTTTCAATCGTTTGTTTCTTGGCTTTGTTACTAATCTTACTAAGAGATTTCATAAAAAGTTTGTGATTTTTATATATTTGTACATTGTAAAGGCTTTTGTTTTCGTTCTAAATTTTTGATGACAGTTCCTAACTTTAATGTTAGGTCCCGTTGGTTTTGCAATATCGTGCAATTGAAGGTGTTTGAAGCTCTTGGTGACAGATTTGTCGTTTTAACTGCTTCACTGCCATTTTACTTGAACTTTTGTTATTTTGCCGGTATTTGTCTTTCTTTTATAGTGGTGTGACCTATACTGGATAATGAAAGGTCGCAATTGCTTTCGATGAAGATATAAATGAACACTTTATTGTTTTCATTTAAAGGCTTTAATATTAATCACTTTGAGAAAAAATTGTTTTTATAAATGAACGTATACTGGATGTATACTGACGTATACTGGATAATGAAAGGTCGCAATTGCTTTCGATGAAGATATAAATGAACACTTTATTATTTTCAGTTAAAGGCTTTAATAATAATCACTTTGAGAAAAATTGTTTTTAAAAATGGAAACGTATTTTTGAACTTCGCACATTTTTGCTCTTTTTGTCGACCTGTTACCCAGTCTCCTTGAGGAGAGGTCCAAAATCCTTTTCATTGAAGTATAGTTTATTGTGTTTTGTTTAGGTTTTGTCTAAGCGATTTTAATTTTGGTATTTTTTTTTAATATAGGCATCGAGTTTTGGTCGTAATTAATGTTTGTTATTTGATTTTTGTTATTGTATTTTCTAGTAGTCCTACTATCAACAGGTCCCATCGGCCCTTCAGCGTGGCTTTATGTTTTCGTATTTGTGGTTTACTGAATAATTTGTATGTTTCTGAATTTTTTGCTTGTATTTGCTAGCCAATTGAGCCAAGAGTGTGGTTGAGCGGGGTCTGAATATTATGTGCGTACGCACATTACCGAGCCTCCTTGTCATATAGAACGCGAAAGACCCAGGATAAATTTTTTCTTCGTTCTAATTTTTTTAACTCATTGCAGATGTTTATTCAAGTTTTTTAATTTGCTCATGCAGTTTGTCGATGAAAAACACTGAAATCGATCATTGAAATTTACTAAAAGTTTTTGCTGTTGTTGACAGACTGTTCGTATTTTCACCACCAGTAAAGAACCGCAACATAAGTTTAAGTTTTGAACCAGACTATTCAGTAGAATTCGTTTAACACGGTACATGCTCCTACAAGACTTTTTTCGTGACGTCCTACAGATGTAATTTGTTTTCCTAAAGTAATTTCCAATAGAGTCATATATGATATCTTTAGTACACTTTTTAAAGCATTAATTCTGGCCTCTCTCGAATGCTTGACTTATGAATTTTTTTTACGTCAATCAGAGGCCGTATAGAAGAACTTGATTTCATGTCGAAGGATCATATAAGATTTTTTTTGGTTTTGTAGTTTCGAAAAAAGAAATCTAGCATAAACAATGCTAAATCAAATCGGATCTTTTCCGTTTGTGCCACCCCCCCCCCCCCGCTTAGTGGGTGCATATCAGTTGCACCCCTCCTGACGCACGTGCCATATTTTTACATAACGATTTACCATGTAATAACACTTCCCGGGTCGAGATGTCAGCGCCGCTTCAGCGCATGAATCTGTAAGAAGTGCGCTGAATGTGCTAAAATTATGTAAGAAATGAGTTGAATGCGCTGAATTGCGCTGAAATGAGCTTTTCAAATTTTTCAGCGCAAAAATATTACAATTTTGCGCTAAATTTTGTAAGAAATGTATTCGAATTTTGGCGCATTTCTTAGAATTATTTAGTGGATTTAAGCGCTTTTTGGCTTTTTGACAACAATTCCTTAATTTCAGACCATTTAATTTTCCTTATTTAACGAGTAACTTTTTCATAAAAAAATGCCCTGATAAGCGCTGAAAATATGTAAGAAATGTAATCGAATTTCAGCGCATTCCTTAAAATTATTTAGTGGATTTAAACGCTTTTTGACACCGATTCCTTCATTTGGAACCATTCAATTTTCCTTATTTAACTATTAACTTTTTTTAAAAAAAAATGCACCAAAAAGCGCTGAAAGTATCTAAGAAATGCGCAGAAAACTCAGCGCATTTCCTACATAATTTCAGCGCATTTACTGTCCTAAACTGTCTATTGCTATAAAATCAAACTAAATAGGAAGAATTGAAAGTATCAAGGGCGCAGTGGATTGAGTGAAGCTGAGGCACCGGAGAGAAGGGTTCGATTCTCAGTGATATCTATTTCTTGAAAACTCAGTATAGTTTTCAGCGCGTTGTTTGCAAAGTTTCAGCGCATTTCAGCAGAATTTAGCGCATTTTTATGTAAGGTTTTTGCGCGGAAATTTTTGAAAAATCAGCGCATTTCAGCGCATTTCTTACATATTTTTTCTCGACCCGGTTTGCTCTGTAGTTGGGTGGGTGGGGGGGGCATAACATAATGGGGGATGCACAAACGGAAAAGATCCATAATATCTTAATCTTGCATGAAATCAGAGAAACTTCAATCCGGGATTTAACTAACTGGGGAAGCAAGAGTGGTTAATAGAGGCGAGACTGAAAGCGAGCAAGTTTCGTTATGACGGACTTCTGGACCTGGACTTCTGCCCAGTTGACCAAATCTGCACTTTTCCTGCCCAGTTTGGAAGTGACACTAACATATGTTACATGGACGAGGGAAACCCACTTTACAAATTCGACTGCTCAACAGGGTTGCCAGTTTGCGTTATTGGGGTTGCCAGTCATTACAATGTACACCTTAATCACGTTAACGACATGTGCACAGGGGGAAGTTACTTTGCAAGTGTTCCCTATTTGCTTAACTGGATTAGAACTACGATTGAAGCCAATAGTTGACCTTGAACGAAATTACAAAAAGTTATGATGAATCCCAACTTACGTTCTTCACAAGAAGCGGTGTTTCATATTGCAGAGAAGTTATCAGAACAAATCGATTCGTCATATTGGCGCAGGAAGCAAATGTTGTTCAATCAATCTATAAATTGGAAAAATTTTCAAAGTTTAAAAACTTCAATCTGGATTTGTTTCCTCTATAACTCACTCCTCGAAAACTTCAATGTAAAGACTGCATTGAAAAGAATCATACCAATTATAATGTTTTATTATAGTATAATTTACTATAACCAATTGTTTAATAATATATACCACTTAGTATAATCGTTACGTTGTCGCAACAGATGCTAGGAAAATTGGCCGACAGGGCGTTTAGCCGACAAGGAAAAAATGGGAAATTTAGCCGACAGTTTTATCATAATTGGTCATAAATGTCTCATTGGTCCATAAATCAGTAGTTCGGTTGTGATAGATTCATATCAAGTCCCACGGGCCGCTGAGGCATGGCCATGGTCCGCGAGGCATGGCCATGGTCCGCGAGGCATGGCCAGATGCGGTAAAAAACCTTTGTTACGCTAGTTGATAGACATTCGTTACACTAGTCGATGAAAAAACTGCGGTATATTTGTCCGCTTACGAAATAGTGTTTTAAATTGGCCAATCACAGCTTCAGAATAAGTTTTATTGCTCATTTTACTTAAATTGTCGGCTAAATTTCTCATTTTTTGGTTGTCGGCTAAACGCCCTGTCGGCCAATACGGCGGCCACCGTCGCAACATCTTACTCGCAAAAGAGCCTTTTTAATGTATTAAAATATAAAGTGTTGTGGATTTAAAGAGGTAATAGATGATCCACTTTAATTGGCCAGTTGGCTTGTAATGTTTTTCTTGCAGCCCAGATCGACGCCTAAAACTGAAATTTTGTAAAATTAGCTGTCGAATGCAGTGAAATTACATAATTGAGAAGTAATTGCGGTGAATATATTCTTTTTCAGGTAAATTTAATTATAAATGGATTAAAATTTACCACTCAAACTAAACGTAAATTCACAGAGACTATTTATACGAACTCAAACCTACCACAAGAATTTTTTGTCAAAATGGACACAAGGCCCCTGTCCACCACATTAACAGTTGAAATAGGTAAAAATTTTGCAGAGAAAACGAACAACTTTTAAACGCTTATCTCACACAACTTTTCAAAAAATTCCCAGCCTTCGAGCTTTCAATGCTCACTGCGTATTAAGATAACATGTTATTTTAGCGTCTTCAAAAGCCCAAAGAAAAGCGTAAATTGGTCATTGAAATGATACGAGGTCATACAGAGGTCATCCAGAGGTCATCAATAAGTCCAGATAGAAAACCTCGCTTAACATTATATTTCTGGTTGTTCCGTCTGATTACTTCTGCTCACGGGTTATTTGGTAAATAGCTTATTTCAGCAAGTATATATACTCGCACTTTTCACAGTTCTCTGCCAAGCATGTTCAGATGATTCAATTCAGAAATTAAAACAAAAGCTAAATGGTGAATAATATTGCATAAAAGTCTCGCAAGTTACTAAGTGAGGATTAAAACGACATATTGCTGATTGCACTTTAATAAATTCTTGTTTCTTTAGAAGTTTGGTATATAAATGAAATCTCATATAAGACCCAAAAGCTCGCCCAATGATGATTTCGCTAGATGAAAATTTAGCTACGAAGAAATGTTACCAAAGACTGGTCTGATAAAAGGGTGGCGGCCAAGCAATACGAAAGGCAAGCCAACCAAAGTTGCAAATAGAGGTCAAATGAGCAAAAATAGAGCAAAATAGAGGTCAAATGAGCAAAGAGAATGCTATTATAATTTGTCCCTTGTGGGTTAGAGGACGCGCTCTGCTGTCTGTGATAGACGGCCGCTGGTATCTAGATTGTATTCTACGGCACATAAGAGGCATCCCGGGCTGACCATCCAAAGCATTGCAGTACTGAACCAGTGTAAATCCATAGACTGTATATAGCCATTTTTACACTTGTACATATTATGTTCCTGTCCAAATATAGACTGATCAGTCTATTTTTCAGAATAAAATTGGTATTCTGTTTTTAACCTGATTTTGATCTGTCCATTACTATTTTCATACAATTATCAGTTTAATTAACATTATTGTATACCTCTTGTCAGCCTAAAACCATTCTGTTCTAAACCTGTTTCAACTCTGATTGTCAGCCTAAAATACACTGTTTTTAACCTGTTTCAGCGCTGATTGTCGGTCACACCACAGGCATATTCACACCATACTGCATCACAGCACAGGCATATTCACATCATTCTGCATCACACAACAGGCATATTCACGCCATTCTGCATCACACCACAGGACTATCCTACCACACACATACACACACACGTACACACACACACACACACTCCCCTTCACTCCCCCTACCACTACCGTTAATTCAACCCCCCCCCCCCTACGTTAATTCACCCCCCCCCCCTACGTTAATTCACCCCCCCCCCCCCTACGTTAATTCACCCCCACCACTACAACTAATTCACCCCCTCTGAATACACCTTTTAAGTGACCCGGGACATCGTAAATACACATGTAAAGTGACCTGGGACATCGTAAATACACCTGTAAAATGACCCGAGACATCGTAAATACACCTGTAAAGTGACCCGAGACATCGTAAATACACCTGTAAAGTGACCCGAGAAATCGTAAATACACCTGTAAAGTGACCCGGGATATCGTGAATACACCTGTAAAGTGACCCGAGACATCGTAAATACACCTGTAAAGTGACCAGGGACATCGTAAATACACCAGTAAAATGACCCGAGACATCGTAGATACACCTGTAAAGTGACCCGAGACATCGTAAATACACCTGTAAAGTGACCCGAGAAATCGTAAATACACCTGTAAAGTGACCCGGGACATCGTGAGTACACCTGTTAAGTGACCCGGAATTTCGAGAATATACCTGCTCTGGTTATACAATTATCGTAAAAATAATCGTAAAAATAAATTATAAGAGGCACGTACAAAAGAACGACTGCCGTGATCCTCATTACTTTGGCAAATATTTGATTTATCGAGCGACGGCAATGTAAACAGGCACAAAGTAAGTCAACAAAAAGCACAAATTATGTGGCCAATGTCAAAACGACCTTGCCTGTGTTCAAAAGACAAACTTCAATAAATTTTGCATTTTCTGGAACCAAGTGACAAAACATTTTCTCCGTTTTTATAATTCTTTTTCAGCGATAGAATATGGTAACGCAAAACGTGAAATTTAATCAATTTCATCGTGGAAAAAACGCACATTTTGTCATTAGTATTTAGGGATAAACATACCCATTTCCACAACTTTGAACAAGTTTTTTTTCTGAAACTTTTCTGCACAAATTTATATGAAATTCCTGGAGATTCAATTCAGAGGCCTAATTGTTCTTCTGTACTCGTTTACTTGGCTGTTGCCTGATAAATCAACTACTTGCCAAAATAATGAGATCTCGGCAATCGTTTTTCTGTATTGTTGACATTCATTTGAGTTATCGCCAAGAAACTCATATTTTTCTTAATTCTTAAATGACAAACCAATATCGTTACTTTTTCAGCAGTATATAAAATAACTTATTTATGACTGGATCTAATGGTAATTTTACACGTTCTCGTGGCAGAGTGATATATTAATAATTTCAAATCGGATCTTAAGCAGCATTTGTAAGAAGAATTGTTTGAAGATTGCTTATAAGACAACAATACGAATAATGTAATCACTGCAAAAAGAGCAAAAGAAATGAAGTGAGAATGTTAAAGGAACGACTGGCTGCTATTCTTTGTTCTTCACAAGTAACTGGTGTCGTACTGGTCCATCGGTTGCAGTAGTGTATTAGCTTTTCAAATTTCCCGAAACAAAAAAAATTTTTGGCATCTATTCGGCAGTTTGAAGGATAAAAGTAACATTTTATAGCCAAAATTTATTTTTTGATTGCTGCTCACGTTTGACACCAATTGAAAACTTTTAACATTTCAATTCAAAAATAGAACAATTAGTGGACAATTGACCAGTCACCTTCAATTGCTTTATTGGCGATGTTTTTATTGAAAGAAAGAAAGAAAGCTAACTCTACAGATGGTGTATGACTCTCATCTGAGCAATTGAGTTAATTAAATATTTCAGTCAATTGTTTCAACCAGATATAATTTATGTAATTCAAATTACGCTAATTTGGTATATTTATGCTTATATTCTTTGCTCTAATTTTTTAATGCTTTAAAAAATCATAATCCAACGTGTTTTTGTTTGCTCAGCAGTTTTTCCGACTATAAACATCGAAGTTATTTAAGAAAAATTACGGAATATTTGTTTCAATTGTTGACAAATTTTTCTCTAGCAAGGAATCAGAACATTAGCTTATCCTTTTTTATTAAAAAAAAAATGCCATTCACATGTAACTGCTATCGTAAAGTGATTGTTTTTTTCCGTCTCGCGCTTCTGTGCAATGTGACATAGGCTATGAATAAAGAGAAGTGAGACAAATGTTCATTTCAGATTGATTTCAGTTTTGAACCAGACTATAGAGTGGAATTTGTTTAAGAAGCTACAAAACAAGACTTTATAAAAGACTTTTTAAATTTCCAGCAAAATTTTATATTGCGGTTCTTTACATATACAAGTACACTTATTGATACAGTTTTCAAGTAACCTTGTGTTTCATAAAGTTTCATTTACGAACTCTTTCACCGCACCAGTATTTTGTATGATTTTTTTGGTTTTACTTTAAGACTGTACTTTAAAGTGAATTAAGGACATTATGAAAACTTATGTGATGCTTGCATGAAATAAAAAAAATCAAATCATACACAATGCTTTCATGCAATCAAAGAAGAAAAATTTGAAATCATATATGGTGCTTGATATCAAAAATTAACCCAGGACTGCAGCTGTTGACAAACTACGTTATAGCTTAGATTGACCAGCAAGGAATCAAAATATTAGCCCAAAGTTTCGAAAAACATTTTACGCTTCGGGGTTGTGTGCTTTTAAAATTAAACCGCGCTTCTTATGTAATTGCTTTGATGCAATGAGAGTGTCAAGTTTTTAATGGAAGTTTAAGTAGGTTCTGCCAACTTTTCGATTGGTTTGAGTTTGAGATCTTTTTCGTTTAGTCCACAGCTTAGTGAGCGCATTTTATTTGATCCCCCAAGCGCACATGTCACATCTCTATACAAAGATTTACCATGCAATGGTCGGTACTCTCCCGGGCCGAGAATTTTGCCCAATAATAAAGGGGAAAAAGTTTAAAGAGTGCAAAAATAATAATTTTGCACTGTTAGTGCCCCCCCCTCATTATGGGTGGAATTCCATTTTAAAGGGTAATTTTACAGTACGTTATACCCCCTCCCCCCCCCAGTAATAGCTATTACTGGGGGGGAGCATAACAAACTGCGAGGGCACAAACGAAAAATATCCGAGTTTTGAATCGATCTAATTAGTTAAATTGGCATTTAATGAACTGGGGAAGCAAAAGTGGTTAATAGAGGCGAGACTGAAAGCGAGCAGATTTCGTTATGACGGACTTCTGGACCTGGACTTCTGCCCAGTTGACCAAATCTGCACTTTTCCTCCCCAGTTTGGAAGTGACACTAACATATGTTACATGGATGAGGGAAACCCACTTTACAAATTCGGCTGCTCATCTGGGTTGCCAGATTGCGTTATTGGGGTTGCCAGTCATTACAATGTACACCTTAATCACGTTAACGACATGTGCACAGGGGGAAGCTACTTTGCAAGTGTTCCTTATTTGGTTAACTGGATTAGAACTACGGTTGAAGCTAATAGTTGACCTTGAATGCAATTACAAAAAGTTATGATGACTCAATACTGATGTCCTCACTAACAGTGTTTTTACTCAAGCGTTTTCCATCATTTTCCAAATATGAAGAGAATTCATCTGAGCAAATTGATTTCTCATATTGGCATAGGAAACGAATGATTGTATATCAGTCTACAAAAGGGTCGAGTCGTTTTCATCTAGAAAGTTTTAAAGAAAGGAAAACTTTAATCTTTTTCGTTTCCTCGAAAAAAATTTTTTGGAAATCTTCATACGAGCTTCTTACGAGCCTTCGCCCCTCCCTACCAATAGATTATGATTTATATTTCGCTAATTTGTGAAGTTTTGAGACAAAAGACGTTGACAAAAAAAACAAAATGCGTTTGACAAAAGACAAATATGATATGAATTATAATATTTCATTATAGTATATTTTACTATAACCTGTTGTCTAATTGTACAAAAAATAGTATAATCAATCCTTTGTTGCCATATCTCACACTGTAAGGCCCTTTTTACATGTATTAAGATAAGATTTGGGCAATTAAGGAGATAAATGGACGAAAAATCCACTTTAATTGGTAAGGGCAATGATATGTTTCTTTGCAGTCCAGTTCAACGCCTAAAAAGAAAAAAACTGTAAAATTAGCTGCTAATGCAGTGAAAATACACAATTAAGCAGCAATTGCAGAGAATTTATTCCGTTTCAAGTAAATGTAATTATAATAAATTATAATTATAATATAATTAAAATCATCGAAGTCAGATAATTTTAATCAAATTCGAAAAAGAATTATATTTAAAATTTTTAAAGTCAAAGTAGACACACTCCCCACATCCAGCACGTTAACCGCTGAAATATTTTAAACTTTTGCAGAAAAAGAAAACACCTTCGAGGAGCTCACGACATATTTTTTTTTGAAAAAATGCTGCTAGTGAGCTTTTAATACTCGTTTGATATCACGTTAAAATTTTGGTTTCTACGTAATTGCAGCGGAGCAGCATTAAGCCACAGCTGTCAATTCTAAGCTGCACTTATTTTTATTATTCCCCACATATTAGACTGCTCTAAATATTAGTATCAGTGCTCTCTTTTGTGATTATTCCCATTATCTTACGTCCCACTTTTGCTTGGTACCATCAGTGCGGCCAATTTTTGTCCGGCTAGGGTCATTAGGAAAATAGAGTTCAGTTGAAGCTTCAGTTTAAGGTAAACCGTTACATAAACCTTCAGTTTTTGTTAAAATTTTTCTTCTAATTAATCCTTTACTTAAACCTTCAGTTTTAGTTAGACGTTACTTTCAGTTGAACCGCCAGTTTTAGCTAAGCTTTCAGTTAAATCTTTAGCTTCAATTAAAGCTTTACTTTTAGTTATACTTTCAGTTTTAATTAAACCTTTTTCCAAACCTTCAAATTTAGTCCAGCATTTAGTTAAACCTTTAGTTTTACTAAGACGGGTAAACATCATGTTCAATTAAACCTTCGATTATACTTTTGCTTAATCCTCCACTTTCAGCTAAATCTTCAGTTTCAGTTAAAACTTCACTTAAACTTTCAGTTTTAGTACACCTTATCCACGTTAACGACATGTGCACAGGGGGAAGTTACTTTGCAAGTGTTCCCTATTTGCTTAACTGGATTAGAACTACGATTGAAGCCAATGGTTGACCTTGAACGAAATTACATAAAGTTATGATGACTCAATACTGATGTCCTCACTAACAGTGTTTTTACTCAAGCGTTTTCCATCATTTTCCAAATATGAAGAGAATTCATCTGAGCAAATTGATTTCTCATATTGGCATAGGAAACGAATGATTGTATATCAGTCTACAAAGCGGTCGAGTCGTTTTCATTTAGAAAGTTTTAAAGAAAGGAAAACTTTAATCTTTTTCGTTTCCTCGAAAAAATTTTTTTGGAAATCTTCATACGAGCTTCTTACGAGCCTTCGCTCCTCCCTAACAATAGATTATGATTTATATTTCGCTAATTTGTGAAGTTTTGAGACAAAAGGCGTTGACAAAAAGCAAAAAGCGTTTGACAAAAGACAAATATGATATGAATTATAATATTTCATTATAGTTTATTTTACTATAATCGGTTGTCTAATTGGACAAAAAATAGTATAATCAATCTTTTGTTGCCATATCTCACACTGTATGGCCCTTTTTACATGTATTGAGATAAGATTTGGGCAATTAAGGAGATAAATGGACGAAAAATCTACTTTAATTGGTAAGGGCAATAATATGTTTCTTTGCAGGCCAGTTCAACGCTTAAAAAGAAAAAAAAACTGTAAAATTAGCTGCCAATGCAGTGAAAATACACAAATTAGCAGCAATTGCAGAGAATTTATTCAGTTTCAAGTAAATGTAATTACAATAAATTACAATTATAATATAATTAAAATCATCGAAGTCAGATAATTTTCATCAAATTCATACCAAGAATTATATTTAAATTTTTTAAAGTCAAAGTTGACACACTCCCCACATCCAGCACGTTAAACGCTGAAATATTTTAAACTTTTGCAGAAAAAAAAACACCTTCGAGGAGCTCACGACATATTTTTTTTTTGAAAAAATGCTGCTAGTGAGCTTTTAATACTCGTTTGATATCACGTTAAAATTTTGGTTTCTACGTAATTGCAGCGGAGCAGCATTAAGCCACAGCTGTCAATTCTAAGCTGCACTTATTTCTATTATTTCCCACATATTAGACTGCTCTAAATATTAGTATCAGTGCTCTCTTTTGTGATTATTCCCATTATCTTACGTCCCACTTTTGCTTGGTACCATCAGTGCGGCCAATTTTTGTCCGGCTAGGGTCATTAGGAAAATAGAGTTCAGTTGAACCTTCAGTTTAAGGTAAACCGTTACATAAACCTTCAGTTTTTGTTAAAATTTTTCTTCTAATTAATCCTTTACTTAAACCTTCAGTTTTAGTTAGACGTTACTTTCAGTTGAACCGTCAGTTTTAGCTAAGCTTTCAGTTAAATCTTTAGCTTCAATTAAAGCTTTACTTTTAGTTATACTTTCAGTTTTAATTAAACCTTTTTCCAAACCTTCAATTTTAGTCCAGCATTTAGTTAAACCTTTAGTTTTACTAAGACGGGTAAACTTCATGTTCAATTAAACCTTCGATTATACTTTTGCTTAATCCTCCACTTTCAGCTAAATCTTCAGTTTTAGTTAAAACTTCACTTAAACTTTCAGCTTTAGTTAAACCCTTATCTTCAGGTAGTTAAGCCTTCCATTTAATTAAACCCTCAGTTTTGTTTAAACCTTCACTTAAACCTAGAGTTTCAAATAAAACCTTTAATTAAACTTTTTACTTAAATATCCACTTTCAGTTAAAAATTCATTTTAAGTTGAACCATAACCTTATTTATTCTGCCCACTCTATCAAAAACATTAGCTCATGTACTTTCAGTATTACTAGTTTTATTTAAATTTTAGGATCTATAGAGAAAGATGAGAATAAAACCATTAAAGACGAAAAATAAATATAAAACTGCGCCATTTTTAATATAGTATTAAATATAAATTCCTATTCTGAAATAGCGAAATTGGGAATAAGATCTCTTAACTTTAAATGTTCACCAAATTAAAACTTGAGTTTATCATGATCAATAATTTCTTTATCAGCATAGGCACTTATCTTTAAATTTAAATCTTTAAACAATTTTACTTTTTTCCAGATAATTTATCCTTTAGATTATAAACCTCTACAATAAATTTGAATCATAAACTAGTTTTCTAACGTTATCGGTGAAACCGGTAATCGAATCAACAAGAAAAATTGAATGGTTACGAGGATTAAACTTTCAAAAAGTTTGTTTATAAATCTTTGTTCTTTGAAAACATGGTTACAATCAATATTTCATTGAAATATTCAATTAAAAGACGATCATTTTAACAAGTAATATAAATAGTCCAAGCGTTAGATCTAGACTTAAGACCTATCTGTAGTGGTTCATGGTATATCCTCATGGTATACCTTTAATTGTATATCTTCATGACTGTTTGTTGTAAAGTATTAAGTTATATTTTTATTTAATTTATCACCCTTATCATCTATTACTAAAAAACGTCCTTCGACTTAATATCACATATATACCCAACAATTAATTTTTTAAAATTACTAATGTTATGCTATGCCCAATCGATTTCATCTTAACGAAATACAATGATGTCGTCTCTATTTTCTCTAAGATATTGTAAAGACCTATTGACAAAATTTGTTTCAGCAGAACCAGATGCATCATAAACAATAGTATGAAGTTTTAACTTTCTTCTTAAATGTTCCCTCTTCTTTTTAGTTTTTGATACTTAACAAAAGAAAGCATATCATAGTAATTATTTTTTAAATATATGTAAATATATAATAACGTTAATTTCAAGCTTTATAATACTGTTTGAAGAATTTCTAGGAAAATATAAAATAGAGAATAAAGCTATGAATAATAACAAAATAGTAATTGTAGGAGTTACTAATAAAATGAATTACATTTGAAGTCATAATGAGAGATCCAGAACCTAAAATTAATTAAGAGGTAAACTGTGGTGGAGGATCCCACAAGAAGTTAAACATGCTATAAGAGGTACTACCATTAAACACTAATAAACTATAATACCTATATCTATCTAATTACTCCACAGTATTGAGGTCTTACTGTTACCAATTGCTAAACGTTGTACATACATAGGTTCTTATCTGTTTATTCAAGATTCGCTCGTGCTCTTTAACCTGCATTCGCATTCTACATAACAGTGCGCAGTCAACTATGGCTCGATCTCCACTAACAGTAAATTTCTTTTCGGACAAGGGACCGCAACCAGAACTTGACTGTCTAAAATGGCTGTCAACAATAAAATTAGCAAGCATGGTGACAGAATAAATACAAGTAGAAAAACTCTTAAGTTCAAAAACAGAAAACGCAGAATTAGATAGTCTAGCGGAGCCACAATACGAACCAGAACTGCCGGAGGAAACAACAGCCAAACAAAGGCAGCGAGAACTAAGCAACGTCAAGAAAAGGACCGAGTGGCAAAATACATACCAAAAAGTAGAAGACAAATGACCAACTGTAGACTATGTTCCATAGGAAGAAGTCAATTCATTGACGAAAAAACTAATTCACCTATAACTGGGTGCCAAAGCAAACAATATATTCTATCAATGTTTTCCAAACCGACTTACAAAAACCTACAACTGATGCACTAGTAAAACAACTAAAGGAAGCTTTTATACAAACACGCGACGAAACATTAGACATATTCTCGTCTCTAATTGTAGACAAAAAGAAGATGAAGTTTTCTACTCAAAAACAAAAAATTTCAGCATCACTATGTAACTATAAACACCTCGAAGAAAGTCTGGCAATAAGTAAAGGCTTTCATCGAATGAACAATCAACAAAACCAAATGGGTTTACTGTCAGAAGATATAACACTAAGCGAAACTATACACTATGCCCAAACCCGAGAGAGATGAAACAAAAAGAATCGTCAGAAAAAGAACATAACATAATCATTCAGCATCACACCGTGGAAGAACAACAACATGAATTTCGTCAAAAAAAGAACACCATAACTACCAACACAACCAATTGGTCAGAAACAAGACTGTAGACGTTTTTGAAAAATTTCTACCCCGCCACCTAAACAATTGCCCAGCAAAGAGCGAAGTATGTCGCAAATGTAAAAAAAAAATCGGACACTTTGCACAGCTGTGCAAATCAGAGGTGCCCACAGATCAAACTACAATACGCAACAAAGAAGACAAAGTCAATATTTCAACAACCAACAACGAACACAAAGACAAACCCAAACTGCCACAAACATAAATCAACAAAAAATAAGAAATATAAACAAAGGTGAAATGATCACAAAACAAGATTTTTCATCCAAGAACGCAGTAGGTCGCATATGTAAAATATTCGGGCACTTCGCACAGATTTGCAAATCAGAGATGCCCCCAGATCAAACTATAACACGCAACAAAGAAGAGAAAGTCAATATTACAACAACCAACAACCAACACAAAGACAAACCCCAACTGCCACAAACATAAATTAACAAAAAAAAGAAATATAAACAAAGGTGAGTGATCACGAACCAAGATTTTCCAGCAAAGAACGCAGTATGTCGCATATGTAAAATAATCGGGCACTTCGCACAGCTTTGCAAATCAGAGATGCCCCCAGATCAAACTATAACACGCAACAAAGAAGACAAAGTCAATATTACAACAAACAACAACCAACACAAAGACAAAACCCAACTGCCACAAACAAAAATCAACAAAAAATAAGAAATATAAACAAAGGTAAAATGATCACAAAACAAGATTTTCCAGCAAAGAACGAAGTATGTCGCATATGTAAAATAATTGGGCACATCGCAAAGCTAAGCAAATCAGAGATGCCCCCAGATCAAACTACAATACGCAACAAAGAAGACAAAATCAATATTTCAACAACCAACAACGAACACAAAGAAAAACCCAAGCTGCCACAAACAGAAATCAACAAAAAATAAAAAATAAAAACAAAGGTGAAATGATCACAAAACAAGAATTTTCATCTAAGAACGCAGTATGTCGCATATGTAAAAAAAATCGGGCACCTCGCAAAGCTATGCAAATCAGAGATGCTCTCAGATCAAACTACAACACGCAACAACGAAAACAAAAACAAACCCCAACTGCCACAAACATAAATCAACAAAAAATAAGAAATATAAATAAAGGTGATATGATCACAAAACATGATTTTCCAGCAGAGAACGAAGTATGTCGCATAGCATATGTAAAATAATCGGGCAATTCGCTCAGCTAAGCAAATCAGAGATGCCCCCAGATCAAACTACAACACGCAACAAAGAAGACAAAGTCAATATTTCAACAACCAACAACGAAAACAAAGACAAACCCCAACTGCCACAAACATAAATCAACAAAAAAAAGAAATATAAACAAAGGGGAAATGATCACAAAACAAAATTTTCCAGCAAAGAACGAAGTATGTCGAATATATAAAATAATCGGGCAGTTCGCACAGCTTTGCAAATCAGATATGCCTCCAGATCAAACTATAACACCTAACAAAGAAGACAAAGTCAATATTATAACAACCAACAACCAACACAAAGACAAACCCCAACTGCCACAAACATAAATCAACAAAAAATAAGAAATATAAACAAAGGTGAGTGATCACAAAACAAGATTTTCCAGCAAAGAACGAAGTATGTCGCATATGTAAAATAATCGGGCACTACGCACAGCTAAGCAAATCAGAGATGTCCCCAGATCAAACAACAACACATAACAGAGAAAACAAAGTCAATATCTCAACACCCAACAACGAAAACACAGACAAACCCCAACTGCCACAAACATAAATCAACAAAAATAAGAAATATAAACAAAGGTGAAATGATCACAAAACAAGATTTTCCAGCAAAGAACGAATTATGTCGAATACGTAAACTAATCGGGCACTTCGCACAGCTAAGCAAATCAGAGATGTCCTCAGATCAAACAACAACACGCAACAAAGAAGACAAAATCAAAATTTCAACAACCAACAACAAACACAAAGACAAACCCAAACTGCCACAAACAAAAATCAACAAAAAATAAGAAATATAAACAAAGGGGAAATGATCACAAAACAAGATTTTCCAGCAAAGAACGAAGTATGTCGAATAAGTAAAATAATCGGGCACATCGCACTGTTATGCAAATCAGAGATGCCCCCAGATCAAATTACAACACGCAACAAAGAAGACAAAGTGAATATTTCAACAACCAACAACGAAAACAGAGACAAACCCCAACTGCCACAAACATAAATCAACAAAAAAAAGAAACATAAACAAAGGGGAAATGATCACTAAAAAGATTTTCCAGCAAAGAACGAAGTATGTCGAATATGTAAAATAATCGGGCACTTAGCACGGCTTTGCAAATCAGAGATGCCTCTAGACCAAACTATAACACGCAACAAAGAAGACGAAGTCAATATTACAACAACCAACAACCAACACGAAGACAAACCCCAACTGCCACAAACATAAATCAACAAAAAATTAAGAAATAAAAACAAAGGTGAAAGATCACAAAACAAGATTTTCCAGCAAAGAACGATGTATGTCGCATATGTAAAATAATCGGGCACTTCGCACAGCTAAGCAAATCAGAGATGCCCCCAGATCAAACTACAACACGCAACAAAGAAGACAAAGTCAATATTTCAACAACCAACAACGAAAACAAAGACAAACCCCAACTGCCACAAACATAAATCAACAAAAAATAAGAAACATAAACAAAGGTGAAATGATCACAAAACAAGATTTTCCAGCAAAGAACGAAGTATGTTGCATATGTAAAATAATCGGGCACTTCGCACAGCTAAGCAAATCAGAGATGCCCCCAGATCAATTACAACACGCAACAAAGAAGACAAAGTCAATATTTCAACAACCAACAACGAAAACAAAGACAAACCCCAACTGCCACAAACATAAATCAACAAAAAATAAGAAATATAAACAAAGGTGAAATGATCACAAAATAAGATTTTTCATCTAAGAACGCAGTATGTCGCATATGAAAATTAATCGGGCACCTCGCACAGCTATGCAAATCAGAGATGCCCCCAGATCAAACTACAACACGCAACAAAGAAGACAAAGTGAATATTTCAACAACCAACAACGAAAACAAAGACAAACCCCAACTGCCACAAACATAAATCAACAAAAAAAAGAAATATAAACAAAGGGGAAATGATCACAAAACAAGATTTTTAGCAAAGAACGAATTATGTCGAATACGTAAAAAAATCGGGCTTTTTGCACAGCTTTGCAAATCGGAGATGCCCCCCAGATCAAACTATAACACGCAACAAAGAAGACAAAGTCAATATTACAACAACCAACAACCAACACAAAGACAAACCCCAATTGCCACAAACATAAACCAACAAAAAATAAAAAATATAAACAAAGGTGAAATGATCACAAAACAAGATTTTCCAGCAAAGAACGAAGTATGTCGCATATGTAAAATAATCGGGCACTTCGCACAGCTAAGCAAATCAGAGATGCCCCCAGACCAAACTACAACACGCAACAAAGAAGACAAAGTCAATGTTTCAACAACCAACAACGAAAACAAAGACAAACCCCAACTGCCACAAACATAAATCAACAAAAAGGAAGTATAAACAAAGGGGAAATGATCACAAAACAAGATTTTCCAGCAAAGAACGAAGTATGTTGAATATGTAAAAAAATCGGGCTTTTTGCACAGCTTTGCAAATCAGAGATGCCCCCAGATCAAACTATAACACGCAACAAAGAAGACAAAGTCAATATTACAACAACCAACAACCAACACAAAGACAAACCCCAACTGCCACAAACATAATCAACAAAAAATAAGAAATAAAAACAAAAGTGAAATGATCACAAAACAAGATTTTCCAGCAAAGAACGAAGTATGTCGCATATGTAAATTAATCGGGCACTTCGCACAGCTTTGCAAATCAGTGATGCCTCCAGATCAAACTATAACACGCAACAAAGAAGACAAAGTCAATATTACAACAACCAACAACCAACACAAAGACAAACCCCAACTGCCACAAACATAAATCAACAAAAAATAAGAAATATAAATAAAGGTGATATGATCACAAAACATGATTTTCCAGCAGAGAACGAAGTATGTCGCATAGCATATGTAAAATAATCGGGCAATTCGCTCAGCTAAGCAAATCAGAGATGCCCCCAGATCAAACTACAACACGCAACAAAGAAGACAAAGTCAATATTTCAACAACCAACAACGAAAACAAAGACAAACCCCAACTGCCGCAAACATAAATCAACAAAAAAAAAGAAATATAAACAAAGGGGAAATGATTACAAAACAAGATTTTCCAGCAAAGAACGAAGTATGTCGCATATGTAAATTAATCGGGCACTTCGCACAGCTTTGCAAATCAGAGATGCCCCCAGATCAAACTATAACACGCAACAAAGAAGACAAAGTCAATATTACAACAACCAACAACCAACACAAAGACAAACCCCAACTGCCACAAACATAAATCAACAAAAAATAAGAAATATAAACAAAGGTGAAATGATCACAAAACAAGATTTTCCAGCAAAGAACGAAGTATGTTGCATATGTAAAATAATCGGGCACCTCGCACAGCTAAGCAAATCAGAGATGCCCCCAGATCAAACTACAACACGCAACAAAGAAGACAAAGTCAATATTTCAACAACCAACAACGAAAACAAAGACAAACCCCAACTGCCACAAACATAAATCAACAAAAAAAAAGAAATATAAACAAAGGGGAAATGATCACAAAACAAGATTTTCTAGCAAAGAACGAAGTATGTCGCATATGTAAAATAATCGGGCACTTCGCACAGCTTTGCAAATCAGAGATGCCCCCAGCTCAAATTATAACACGCAACAAAGAAGACAACGTCAATATTACAACAACCAACAACCAACACAAAGACAAACCCCAACTGCCACAAACATAAATCAACAAAAAATAAGAAATATAAACAAAGGTGAAATGATCACAAAACAAGATTTTGCAGCAAAGAACGAAGAATGTCGCATAGGTAAAATCATTAGGCAATTCGCACAGCTAAGCAAATCAGAGATCTCCCAGATCAAACTAAAACACGCAACGAAGAAGACAAAGTCAATATTTCAACAACCAACAACGAAAACAAAGACAAACCCAAACTGCCACAAACATAAATCAACAAAAAAAAGAAATATAAACAACGGGGAAATGATCACAAAACAAGATTTTCCAGCAAAGAACGAAGTATGTTGCATATGTAAAATAATCGGGCACTTCGCACAGCTTTGCAAATCAGAGATGCCCCCAGCTCAAACTAAAACACGCAACGAAGAAGACAAAGTCAATATAACAACAACCAACAACCAACACAAAGACAAACCCCAACTGCCACAAACATAAATCAACAAAAAAAAAGAAATATAAACAACGGGGAAATGATCACAAAACAAGATTTTCCAGCAAAGAACGAAGTATGTTGCATATGTAAAATAATCGGGCACCTCGCACAGCTAAGCAAATCAGAGACGCCCCCAGATCAAACTACAACACGCAACAAAGGAGACAAAGTCAATATTACAACAACCAACAACCAACACAAAGACAAACCCCAACTGCCACAAACATAAATCAACAAAAAATAAGAAAAATAAACAAAGGTGAAATGATCACAAAACAAGATTTTCCAGCAAAGAACGAAGTATGTTGCATATGTAAAATAATCGGGCACCTCGCACAGCTAAGCAAATCAGAGATGCCCCCAGATCAAACTACAACACGCAACAAAGAAGACAAAGTCAATATTTCAACAACCAACAACGAAAACAAAGACAAACCCCAACTGCCACAAACATAAATCAACAAAAAAAAGAAATATAAACAAAGAGGAAATGATCACAAAACAAGATTTTCTAGCAAAGAACGAAGTATGTCGCATATGTAAAATAATCGGGCACTTCGCACAGCTTTGCAAATCAGAGATGCCCCCAGCTCAAATTATAACACGCAACAAAGAAGACAACGTCAATATTACAACAACCAACAACCAACACAAAGACAAACCCCAACTGCCACAAACATAAATCAACAAAAAATAAGAAATATAAACAAAGGTGAAATGATCACAAAACAAGATTTTGCAGCAAAGAACGAAGAATGTCGCATAGGTAAAATAATTAGGCAATTCGCACAGCTAAGCAAATCAGAGATCTCCCAGATCAAACTAAAACACGCAACGAAGAAGACAAAGTCAATATTTCAACAACCAACAACGAAAACAAAGACAAACCCCAACTGCCACAAACATAAATCAACAAAAAAAAAGAAATATAAACAACGGGGAAATGATCACAAAACAAGATTTTCCAGCAAAGAACGAAGTATGTTGCATATGTAAAATAATCGGGCACTTCGCACAGCTTTGCAAATCAGAGATGCCCCCAGCTCAAACTATAACACGCAACAAAGAAGACAAAGTCAATATAACAACAACCAACAACCAACACAAAGACAAACCCCAACTGCCAAAAACATAAATCAACAAAAACAAGAAAAATAAACGAACAGGAAACGATCACAAAACAAGATTCCACAGAAGAGTCAATCAATCGAGAAGCAACATTTTACTTCAGAGAGATGATGGAAGATTGGCATAAACTAAATTTGATGAACTCCATCAAGTTCATACAAGAAAAGGGTCAGAAATCAATAACTGATAGTGGAGAGCTTTGAGTAAAAACAAATATAGTTAACAATAAAACATACTGGCTAGGTGATACAGGAAGCGCGAAGGGCATCATGAGCATAAAGACACCATACGAAACACTAAACATCCACAAAGACCAAATGAAATCGCCAGATAAACCGTTAGGAGACATCGGATGCTTCAATAATAGCAGAAAAGAAATCATAGGAACAATCCAACTGAATATTAATTCTGGCTCTTCAAAATTACAACGATGTACGATCCTGCTAGTTGACATAAACACCATACACATCATGGAGAGAGACATTATGAAGAAGCTAGACCCACATCTAACAATGACACTAACACAAACAAAAGGTGAGAACAAATTAATTAATGTCTCTAACTTTTATTTAAAAAAAGTAAACAAATGGGTTTTCAATAAATTCCCACACTTGTGTACCAGATTTGGCTGCTTCAAAAATCACACAGCTAGATCATCATTCAAATCAGACTCTCAACCAACACAACGCCAATGACGACGTATACTTATACACTTAACCAAAAAAAATAGAAGATGAACTGAAAAAATTAATAGAAGAAAAGCAGATTACGAAACTAATAAAATGTTCAGACGAATACTTCATAAGCCCCGCTGTCATCACAATAAAATGAGATCAAACAATAAAATTTGCATTAGATTCAAATGAACTAAACGATGCAATCCATAAAAATAAGTAACAAATGCAGAGCATCGACCACCTAATGGACAAAATTGCAACAAAAAATCAGAGCTAAAAAAGGAACGAGACAATTTATACTTTAGCAAAATAGGTCTAAAATTGACTTACAGTGAAATCCCACTAACATTAGACTGCTTAAATTCCACAAACGCATTCCTTGATGACATAATACTCATAACAGAAGGCCAATTAGAAAAACGTGAAGAGGACATTGAAAAAAAAACATTACATTGTTTAGACGAAGAAAACTTGGCAATTAATCTGCATAAATGTGAACTTGGCCTCACAGAAATAGTTTGGCTAGTATATAAAGTCAACTAAGAAGGGAAAACACCAACTAAGAAGAAGACTGGAGATTATCATACTGGAAAATTCTAAAGCACTAAAACAATTAAGATCATTCATGGTCATACATCATTTACTAAAATTTGTAACAAATCTAGCAACACTATCACCACCTTTACGGCCATTGCTCTCAACAAATATGACAAACAAAGCACAAAACTAAATTAAGAAGAAAAACAGACAGAAGCATTCAACAAAAAAAAGACGCAAACAAAATTTGTAGAAAACAAACATTTCAATATCAACAACAGACTAAAACTATCAGTAAAATGCGATGCAAGCAAAGAAAGATTAGCAGCTTGTCTCGAAAAAAAGAACAGAATTTATTGTATCCAATTGCAAACTCCAGCAGATTTCTGAATAAAAATGAGCAAAGATATACCATAAACGAATTAGAGCTACTAGCTGTCGTGTTTGTTGATGGAACACTTTAAACATTAACAACTCAGGTCACAATTCACTTCATAAACTGACCACCAAGCTTTACTCTCAGTATTAAAAAACAACTGCTGAAATAAGACTTATCAAAGTCGCCTAACACCTTGGGTAGGTACCTCTTGTCGTTGAAGTAGAACATATTGCACGGAAAGAGAAAGATATGGGCTTTGCAGACTATTTAAGTAAATAGACAAGAAATGTGTAATTAACAATGTACAATCAAAACATTACACAGCATGCTAAGAACATCAACCAATCAGTAGGCAAGCAACTCTGCCACACTTATTGACGTCACAAATCATTCTAACACAACAAAACATGAAAGACAAATTTTTTGCTTTTGAATCAAACTCAGTAGCTCTGCAAAACAAACATACAAACTGAACAAAATTTAGTTTTGTCATTTCATTCAAATTACACATCGAACAAATATTCAAATTTACTAATCACAAATAAAATACATTTTACAACTAGAAAAAAACCAGAAAGAGATACAGCTACAATCAGCATTTAAAGAAGATAAAGGGCCCCAAACAAAATAAAAATGAATTTAAACCAACCAACTAGCCGAAACATTTTCGAAAAAAACACAATAGCTACAAACACAAACCGACGATTACAGCAACGTAAGAAAAGGTAGACAGCCAACAGACATAGAACAGCACAACAACCCAGTCAATGAAATAGATTATGAGCAATTTCCACAATATTTAATGAACCTATATAAAGTTTTTGGAGAGAATTTTATCGCCAAAGCAATGAGAACAGGCCAACAGAGTTAACACATAATTACAATTAGCGAAAACGAAGATTGGGACTCCCTCAAACTTTTCAGCCGCTACTTCCACTTATTAAAACGTGATCTCAGCACAACAACACGTGGTTGTACACTTTATGATGGAAAGTTATTGATACCCAGCCAACTTTGAAAATTAGTCATAATATCAATACACAAAAACCATGCAGGACAGACAGGAATGATTCACCTAGCCCACCTCATATGGTTACCAAAAGTTCATAGAGAATTATTTATTTTTGAACAAGTATGCCCCCATGCATAGAAAAAGGTAAGAAACTAAAATCACTACTTTCTAAAAACATCACATCAGAACTACCTCATTACAGGAACCAAACAAAAAAGTCCGAATGAATTTTGCAGGAACAATAATATGCGAACACAATAAAGATATTTATAAATTAGCACCAGTAGACAAGTATTCGAGATACCTTCATGCAAAAGTATATCACAATTGTGACATTGAGATAGTAATAAGCTATGTAGAAAAGTACCTCAAATTTAATGGCATACACCAAAACATAAGATGTGACCGAGCACAAGCATTTAAATCATGACAATTTGAGATTTTCTGTAATGACAATAACATAAAATAAATACTAGCGTCAGCTGGTTACCACAGGGCAACAAGTATTATCGAACGCTTAAGACCAACAATAAAAAGAAGACTGTCAGTACTGAACAATGACATCAAACGGTCAAATATAGTATTCGCCGGCAACAAAGCAGAAATAACTTTAAAAAAAGACTCATATCAAATACAGCAACTAAAATCACACCATTCAAAGCACTATTCGACAGAAACAATATTCGCAACAAACGCAACTATTAAACGTTATCACAAATTCTTCACAAATCAATTTATCATACAACGACATAAAAAAATTCCATTTATCCGAGGTTAGATATAAAACCTGGAATCCAATTCTGGAACGCAACTTGATATCAGATAACGCGATGGGATGTCGGTCATGACCTCAACATTGGACAATTCCACACATCAAGCAGTAAAGAAAGACCTCAGAAACCTATGATAACTTCACTTACGATGATCACACCTGACAAATAATGATAACATTTGGAGACAAAACAGTCGCAATAGTTATCAGAAAAAAATCAGATGGAATGATCACAGACTACTCACCAACAACAGTCACACTAGACACAAATAACCGACAAGACAGACACAGTAATGAGAAAAAATGACTTAGAAATAGTCACCGATTAAAAACCACAATGCATTCAATTTGTCAAACGCAAAAACAGTAGGAGAAATTAAAAGACACCAAAAAATTAAACATTTTACGTTAAAAGCGAAAACGAAGGACATACAACCGCAGTCTCCAACCAACTACTACAACGAAAACCGCACCAGCAGATTTCAACAGTACTTGCCATCAACATCAAGACAACGCTTAGGAAAAAATTCTACTGCAAAATGAAAGGACCAATGCCAACCAAAAAGTCAGAACTAAAGTCATCGAAAACATTCAGGCAAAAATCCGAAGAGACATCATTAGCCCAGTCAAATATCATCAAAGCAAAACAAAGGCAACAACAACAAACCTCGAAACAGTTCATCCGATTTTACACCTCACAACTGGAGGAAAACAAGCCGGCCAAAGTAGTAAACTTAGTCCAGTGAAAATCTTTGCTTCAAACCATCCTGACGCATTCATGGACACACCATCACGCACAAACAAAACGATAGACAAAATAATACAACGCATCTGCAAAACCCCAATGAAAAGAACTTAGAACACTCATCGAAAGAACACTTCACAAATCATCTGCACTGCACCATCCGGCAACACCAAAGCAAAAAAACAACACAAACTCACCAGAAGAAAGCCTATACCAGGAAAACAACAATGAAAACATACACACGGAAGACATTGATGACAGTGATACGGCCCTAAGCTCCGTATCATCATTGAATACGGAAGATATTGCACCCCTAAACGAAATTTTTGACTAACGCCAATAACTATCCAAAACAGGGTGTGTGTTGTGGAGGATTCCAGAAGATTGTAACCAAGCTATTAGAAAGACTACCTATAAATACCACTAAACTATATTACCTGTACCTATCGACCTCAATCATAGTTTTGAAATGTTACTGTTACCAATTGGTTAACGTTGTACATACATATGTTGAAAGACTCATACATTGATGTAAAATTTAAGTTCAGTGCCAACTGGTATTAGTTTCGTGGCCACGCAATGCGCGAGAGAAAACGCGCAGTTCTGCTTGTACGCGGTTAATTCAAGATTCTCTCTTGCTTTTTTGCCTGTGTTCGCAAAAAGCTTTTACCAAGCTCATAATGAAAGATCAGAAACCTAAAACTTATTATGAAGTAATTCATTAAATAATTGTATGTTTATATCCAATTTGATGTACAGATTGTTGTTTAATTATATCAAGAATTTTACATCAAAATTTTTTTTGTGTTGGCAATTTTGTTTTTGAAACGCCATCAATATTTCTGCAACAATATTTGAATCTCGCTTCTGATGAAAAGAATAGAAATAGATGATGAATAAAATTGTGGTGCTTATATATGATGTGTTTTGTAGATATGGGCTTTCACATAATTTTTGCTATTTCTCTTTTATATAGCCTTTCGCTTTTAGATATAGACTATAATAATGTCATTGACAAAGATAATACTAAGAATAAAGACAAAACTATTGATGATGACCATATTAAAGGTAATATTAATGACCATGACAAAATTAATAATAAAGATAATATCAATATTAAATCAAATGATAAAGGCAATGATAATGATAAAGCTAATATATAGGATAAAGACAATATTTAATTTACTATCAATGATAAAAACAATGTTAGTGATGAGATGATGTTGATATTAGTGCCAAGTGAATGTGCTAAAAACTTACCTCTTAAAGAAACCATTCAGTAAACGTTGAGATTTTGATAAAATTTGTATTATTGAACCAAGAGGTGATCAGTATAATTATTTATCTACTCTAAAGGAGTTATCCCGATATCAACAATTTACCCAAAACGTGAGAAAAACCAAAGCATGAAGAGAAATTAATAATTTTATGGGATGTGCCATCTAATGGGAAGATTATCGCAGAATACGTTTGTAGAGGTAGACATAACAATTGACAATTGTAATGTGATTAATTTTAATGGAAATTTTTTCTATAGATAGACAAAGAGTTAGAGAAACCAGTAACCTAATTATTGTATTGGACTTTGTTTTGAAGAGTATCTATATTGACATCTTGAAGGATGCAATGGTTGAATATCATAACAGGGCTAAATTATCTAATGAATTCTGGAAACAATACTGTAATTATAATGTAATTGATTCATCTGGAAACAGTAATTTAAACTGTAAATTAAGTGTTGATAGGAATGGCTAAATGGACTGTAAAAGACATTAAAGCGTCATAAATATAATTTATCGGTTTGTTTTAAGTAGTAACTCAACTTTATGAATAGATTTAAAAAAATTAACTTGATGTTTTGTTAGAAATTAAACTAAAAAACTAACTTAATGCTTAGTTGGGCATAGAAGCTGTAATATTGTTTAGTTATATTTTAAGTTGATGCTTAGTAGTATTTTTATTTAATGTTTACTTCCTAATTGAATGACTGACATTTTAATCCAGTGGGAGCCACAAAAACTCTCTAAAGTATTAACAAAAACTTAAGATGAACATGTATTTAATTTAAGAGTGATGAAACAAACCCAAAGTTTTAGTTTTAATGAACCTTCACTTAATACATCAAAGTTGAGTGTAATACTTATTAATACTTATTAATAAGTATAATAATAAGTATAATAAGTTTAATAAGAATAAAAAGTAAAAAGTTAGTATGAATAATAAATATAAAACAATAAAGTTTTCTGATTGTAAAATGATAATTAAAACTAATGAAAAAACTCTGAAATAAAACTTGCTGCTGATGAATTATCTGAGATAGCTGAAATAAAAAAAGAAGGAATCACATGTTAATCTATAAAAGAATCTGGGAAAATTTGAATTTCTGTGGTAGCGAACTTCCTTATTCAAATCCCAACAGTAGGTAATTTCCTAAACATTTGTAAAAGCAGAGAAATAGGGTAGGGGTAACTTCACAACCCTACTATCCTAAATAACGGAGAGGGTTTTACCAAGCTCTTCTATTTCTCCCAAGATTCAGTTTGGAGGCAGTATTTTGCATAAACAAGAAATGTCAATGTTCGATTTGTTGTTGTCTAGCCTCCATTATGAACTAGTATATGGAAGAGAAAACAATTGTGAAATAGGTGTTTCTATGATTTGGAAGTATGCCAAACTCCCAATGCTGCTAAGTTGTACTAAGACCCTAAAAAACCAGTTTGTTTAAAGATGAAGAGAAGTCCGCCGTAGTTCACTCCACAACCCAGTCAAACGAGTATCAACCACGTGAAAAAAGAACGCAAGATCTATTGCCCATCAGGTACTTAAGGCTACTGCAGACCGTTTTAATTGTCTACTTGGTTCGCCCGCTCATTCTACATGGGTTAGTCTTACTCACCAAGTCTTCTACTAGCAGCCAACCCTAACCTCAGAGTTGCTGCAGTTAATCAGAATCCAAAGGGGAGCAGTGATTGATACTCATTTAAAAACTCGTCTTGAAGGTAACTGCAGTCACTCTCTCTGATGTCCAACTCCCAGGAGAAACTAACTCAATCTGATAGTGACTGATCTCCGTAAAACCACCTATGTATCTTTAATTAGATATGCTCATTTCTACATTAATGCCAAGTTGTAACTCTAAAATTGCTAGACTTAAAGACTCTAAATTTACCACAGACCTTATTCCTAGCTAAATCATAGCTAGAATTAATCAAGTGTGTTCTCCAAAAAGTATCCTAACAATTTTCTTTTTCCCTTTTCCATCTCTGAGTCTACACCGACTGTATCCAATGATTCCAAGAAGTTAGAAAAATGGAAACTAAGGGAAGACAATTACCGCTGAGAATAACGAAGATTGTATAACAAGCAAGTGAATATAGAATAAAAAATGGGTTAAGAAAAAAGCTCAAAATTCAGCCGCATTAATACTGGCTTATCTTTTAAAGTTTTAAGATAATTGAGTTCTTCGGGCTCAATTTATCCTAATCCTTTGAGAAAAATATCTGTTAAGGCCTTCAAAGTGGCCTAATTTTGAGGGGTGTAGTATATCTGTACGTGTTAAATAATGTCCAAAAATGCGTTCCAGGCCTTTTTTTATACCTAAAACTTCAAATTACACTTTTAGTACGCTTTTATTGCGTTTCGTTCACTGAGTTTATCAGAGCCGAAAAATACCTTTGATTCATTTTTGGTACCATCATAAATTGAGAAAATCAAATGACAACTCTAGTCTTGATCTGTACAAATAACTATTTTTCGGATTTATTTTAGGATTCGGTTTTATACGGTTCATCTAGAGAACTTAAATGTTAGTTCAAACTTCTTTAACTTTCGTTTCCTGTAATTTTTTTGTTCTTAACAATTACACTTCCACTTTGAGCTCAATTATTCTCCTCAATAGTTATAAATTATCACAATTGTTTAGCTCCAATCAAGAAAACAATTAATGTGTGAGATACAAAAGTACAAGTGTATATGGTTTTACAAGAAAGGTACAACACTGATTAAAACGTGGATGACTCTAGTGTGTTCTGCTTCCTGACTTTACAAAGAAACTCTCGGTGTGCTGTTTTGGGTAGCTCTCGTCTTCTGCTTTTTCATTGATATCTCTAATGTGAGGTTGCGTTTTCCGTCTGAAGCATAATTTTTTCCATTTCCAAAAAAAAAGCTGGAATTGTGAGAAAAGTGGAAACACATACAAAAAATTCACAGGAAGCGTGCCACTTTATTAGCAGTTCCACCGGCTGTTTTTTGTATTGATCGCTCTTGGTTGCTCCGATGAAAATCTTGTATATAATTTTTCACCGCTCCGGTGTCTATTTCTAGTGGTGGTTTTGCTTTTAGCTCGAGATCTTTCTTTGTAACCCATTGTGGCACTTAGGGAATTCAGCTCGCGGATTTCTGTTATGCGCAAGTTGAATATTTTTTCAAGTAGCGTTGCTTTTTACAATCAAAACGAGCCCAGTTTCGTTCTGGCAGACGCATCTTGAGGGGCAGAGAGCCAAGCCTCCGTTAGATAGTTCAGTTCGCCGGTTACAAGGAGGTCGTAGGATGCAACTTTGACATCCGCTCCCCTTCCTGCTTTTTAGGATAATTTCTGTCAAGTCATCCAGTATTTTGTAGTTGTTGACGCTATAAAAGAGTTATGAATGTGACAAAGAACTTGCGGTAGGCCTCATAGGAAGAAGAATGAGATGAAATTTGCAAGTGTGTGAATCAGTTGCTTCATGCCTGGAAAATAGACTGATCAAACTTAAAGCTTGCTGCATTTTAATATTTGGAAAGGGTTGTTCACAGAGTTTTAGTTGTCTTGAACCCTGACAAGGGAGAATATGTGTTTCATCAGATTCAGCGAAGTTTATCGTGGCTTCCGAGACAAAAAGGAGATCACGCTTGAGTACAAGCATCGAAGCTGTGGTTGAATTCATATTAAGTTGTGGGAGGGCACTCCTTTTAAGTCTTTGTGGATAGAACTTTGACTGGACATCGCGATTTCGACTTTTAAAAGCAGTCCACTGTTCCCAATGTCCCTCTCAAGGTCATAGTGGTGGTAGAGTAAACCGGATAACAAGAAGGAGATATTGCCAAAAAAATTAGAACAAACTGCACTTGTGGTGACGAGTTTTTTTTATACTGAGGTTTCTGTTATTTTCTTGTTCCCTATTCATTTTTTTAAAAACCAAATTTCTATTGCAATTAATTTTTGGTACACTTAGGTTTTGTATTTGAACCGGATTTTTCGATCTTTTTCTCAATACCAGAAATTTGTTAACCCTAATTAAAAATAAAATCAATTAATTTTCATAATCGCTCTGAGTTCTGTTTTAATCACTTTTGCTGTTTCTGATTTCTATTTCAAAGGCTCAGTCAAAACTTTTCTGCCCTTTGAAGTTTTTACTATATTTTGGTTAACGAGTGGCTGCAAACGAATTAAGTTTTGTCAGTCCATAGTAATTGTTGTTATGAAAATGTGATTACAGTGAACATTTTATCATATGATTTTAAGTCCTGTTTTAAGTTTAAAGTTGAAATGGTGAGTACCTTATTATGCGCTGCAATTTTATGTGTCATTCATCATCTGTTCCGTGTTTTTTGGGGAACCGCTTTGCCCGTTTGGGAAGGCCTTCCGTGTTTGAAAGCAGAGTTGGGCACTGTGTTCCGAAGTTGAGTGTTCTGAGTTGACTCTTCCCAGGAATACTATCGGATTGATGCGTTGCCTCTGGTGGATTTGCACGCTCTGCCATTGTTAAGGTGGTTTCCAGGTTCGCAACCGGCATGCCCTCTCTTTCATCCCTTCCAGTCAGTTCAATTGCCTGTGTCTCCTCAACATCCTCCATTTCGTGGTTTGCCTCTTGTTGGACCGTGGGACCGTGAGGTTTCCTCACGTTCATCAAACAAGATGTGGAACACGTCATCTTCTTCCGCCATCCATCTGTATCTTTACATTTGTCGAGGAAGAATCCTTTGCGCTAGATTCTCCCGGATAATTCCTCAATCTGCTGTCTCCTCCATATCGTATATTTCACTAGTTAATTGTCGTCTTCTAGGTGGCTGGCCGATTGAGGACCCTGCGTTCGTTCGTCTCTTTTTTCATGGTTTTCAGTCCATTGTAGTGTACAATCTGCCATTTGTTAGAAGTGCCTGTTGTAGATACTAGGCAGTGGACATCAGAAGTTTTCTCCAAGACAACGTAGGGGCCGTTCCATAGTAAGAAGAACTTCCTCAATTTGGATTTGTGGGGAGCAAACAGCCGAGTTGATCACCATTGTGGTAGCTTTCTCCAAAGACTATTTTGTGGTATTTTTGTCTTTCTTGATTGCGTCCCGAAGTTTCTCTGGCGTTTATATGTCGTTCAAGAAATTGTTCCTCTAGCCATCGAGTGACTTCGTAGTTTTGGATTTCGCGACCTGGTGCTTTCGGTAAGTGTAAGTCGATTGGGGATACTAAAGAGAAGGGCTTGTTGTTCTGTGAACTATTGTCTTGTAGACGAAGCTCAAATATGGAACCGTTTTGTCCCAAGTGTTTGGATTTCCCGCACAGTAATTCGAGATTACATCGGCAATGGCTTGACTGTGTCGTTCAACTGTGCGGTTGCCCTGAGCGTGGTAATGCGAAGGCTTTGTTTTCTCCATTCCAAACAGCTTACAGAGTTCCAGAATTAGTTCACTGTACAACTTTGAGCCCGGGTCAGTGTGAATCGAATGTGATGCACCAAACATAAGAATTCATTTCTCAACAATTGTTCTCGCCACGGCTTCGGCAGTTGTGATTTGCAATTGTGTGCTGACTACAAATTTGGCGAAGTAGTTTAAGAGTACGAGAAAGTGTTGGAATGCTCCTAATTTTGTTTAGGTCACTGGCCCCAAAACTTTTGTTAAAACAGACTCCGACGTTGATTGTTTGCAATGGTGCTTTCTGTTTTCTCCAGCTGTAGATTGCTACTGACACGTTAAACAGTTTTGACTTTTCCACTCAATATCTTTTCTCATGTTTAGCCACCAGAAACGTTGTTTCGCTCTGTCGAGTGTCTTTTGAAACGCAAAGTCGCCCTCACTTATGTTGGAGTCGTGAAGTTGATCTAACACATTTTACCATTTTCCCGTAGACTTGTGGGCACTACGAGCTTTCTGACGTTAGGGTTAGTCCCATAAATAAGCCACTTTTTGTATGTAACTTTCTCTTCCAATTCTAGTTGCTCCCAAAAACACCAGAGTGCCAAGGCATCTTCTCCGGCTGCAATAGTTACTACTTTCTTCACGTTAATTTGGACGTTTGCGTGTAGTTTTTTCCCAATATCTTATCATTTCTGGGAAAGTTTACTGTGGATTTGCCGGAGTGGCCATTTGTGGTCATTAGAACTCTCCCATAATTGGTTAGGCTCTAGTAATCACTTCCCTAATCAGTTTCAGGAAGTTCCAACCCGGGTTTGTTGATATCGCAAATTTCTGTGGTCATGTAGATCCCACCAATCTCGGTTTAGCTGGTTTAACCACCCTCCTCGTCGGTTGACCAGTTGAAACCAAATTTTGTTCTGGATGCACGCTCTCTCCTCACGGTATCTTAAGCTTTCTGTAAACTCATGCCGTAAGGTATTTCGAGTTCTTTGGCATCGTCGCTTTCTTGCTGTTGAGTTTTATTCCGATATGCTTATTCGGAGTCACATTCTGCGTTCTGAGTTCCACAATCTGAATCTGTATCTGCTTCCGTGCATTCTGTTGTCCCATACTGGAAATCATGCCAGGTGAACGCAAGAGTTTTTGTCATTTCGGTGATGAGGGGTAGCTTCATATCTGTTGGCGAACTTTGGTTGGATTCCGGTGAAGTCACCATTTGAATATGGCCAAGAGATTCGCTCCAACTTTCTGCTGGGGGCATTCGCTAAACATCCTTTTCTACTCCTCTTCAGTAAATTAGGGCGTTTGGCTACACTGACGTGAAAATCCGTCTAGTTTTGCTATCCCGGCAAAGTCTTTACGAATCGACCTCATTAACTGCAGAATTCAAAGAATGGTCTCACTTCGGTGATGTTTTCTGGTCTTTTCTGATCTTTCAGGGCTTTGATTTTTCCCTCATTGGGGGAAATTTCTTCGGCACTGAGTTTGTATCCAATATACGTAATCGGGTTTTGGTATCACTTGCACTTCATTGGCTTCAGTTTCAAGTTTTCTTTCCGTAGCGCTTCAAGCACAGCTCGAAGATGCTCCGCGTGTTCTTCCTCCGATTTGCTGAAGACTCGGACATCGTCCTGAAAAATGAAAATGAAACTAAAGAGGTACTCGTTAATTATTGCTGTCTTGAAAAGTTGAGATGTGGCTGGGGCATTGCAGAGTCCTAATAGTAATCGCAGGAACTCGTAATGATCCTCATCAGGAGTAAAGAATGCAGTTTCGGGTGTCGCTGACTCTGCTAGTAGGAACTGCCAGTATCCACAAGCTATATCCATGCTCGAGAAAACTTTAACTCCATGCAGATGGTCAGGGATTCGATCGATTCTGGGTAATGGAAAAGCAACTTTCTTGTCACTTAAGTTCTCTAAATCCTACACACAATCTGTTGCTGCCGTCTGTCTTTGTTTTTAGTACAAAAGATGCCCTGTATGGGTTTTTAGCTAACCAGATAATCTTCCTGGATCTCTTCGAGCATCTCATCTACTTCCTGTTTCACGACTGCCATCTTCCCTGGGGCAAGTCTGTAGGGTGCAATATTGATTGGACCAGCGTCTCCAGTAACAATCTCGTGCACCACTAGATGTGTCTGGTCCATTTCTGCATCGTCTAGGGCAAACACTGCTCGAAAAGCGGCAACTGTACTCAACGTCTTGAGTCCAGTTTAGCGGTCCGTTGAGTCAGATTTCACCAAGTTACAAATTTCTTCCGTCTCTTCTTCTGACGTTGACTTGAGACAATCGTTTGTTTCTGATTCTACAGGTCTGTGTAATTGCGACTGACTATCCGCACCACAGTCTTTGACTTGTCCAGGTTTTTTTGTTTTCCATAAGAACTCCAGTTAATTTTCCAGGTATCCGGATTCAGTCGTTCGGTGCAGACAAGACTATATGCGGGAAGTCAGATAGTATCATTGTTGGTGAAAAAAATTTGTACATCTGTTCAGATACACTATTCACATTACTGCCTCTGTCTAACTGCACCCTGTGCATCTTCATTTTCAGTTTTGCATCAACATAAACAATAAGTCTAAAGATGCCACTTACGTTGTCGGTACTCGCACTGTTAAAAATTTCGTGTCGTTGCCTGCTCTGCAGAATCATTTTAACAACTGCTGTGTTTCGGAGTTTCCATCTTCCCGTCTTATTGCGGCAGTGCTACGTTTAGGGCAGCGACTCGCAAAATGCCCCCAAATTTGAAAGTGATAGCATTGTACGTTGCTCTTCCGATCTATTTTTGCGGGGCTGCGCGACGCTCTCTGGGCTGATGCAAGTTCTGCTAGAAACCGGCTCGGCGTGTCTAAGATCTTTTACATGATTTGCGTGTGATGTTCTTGCTGTTCAAATGTAGAATTTAAAGTTCAGCTAAGGTTTTTTGGGGCCTTAGCCTCCAAATCCCAAGAAGTTTTGAAAATAATTTCTGAATATTGTTTTTCACTAAGTTAGTCCTCTAGGCGACTTTATTTCTCTTAAAGACCTTCTGATCTATATTAATTATGACGAAAAACGGGCACAATCCTATACTTAAAAAAGTAACTTACACCAGATAACTTCTAGTACTTGAGCCTACTAAAAGAACTATATCAAATACACGCCAAAATCTAGATAGTTAATCTCTGTCTTACCACCAGAAAGTGGTGACTTGACAAAAATGAATTGGAAAGAAGCTCCGAAAATATACAAAAAATCAAGCGGTGTATATACTCCGCAAAAGTAAATGGTAGAGATATAGTCAAGTCCGATTTCCTTATATAATCCTATCTTATGCAAAATGTCCCAAAAAATATATGATTAAAACAATTTTATCACCAATTCAGTAAATGAACTTCTATTTTGAGCTGAGAAATCTAAATTTCATTAAAGGTTCTAAACCCATTCAGTTTAGACAAAATCAGGACTGCCATTATATATCAAGATCAATTTTTGCTGAATAAACCGCCTAAAAAGTTCTTATTTACTTAGCCATTATTGCTTCATATTAATTTAATTTGAAACTTCTGAGAAATAACCCAATGTTAGTACTTTGTTATAATTTTTTTTTTAAAATTCGTAAGATAGCTTAAATTAGAAACTTCATTTCTACAAAGCTGATATAAAAACAATGAAATGTAAAAGGAAAGTAGAAGGTCTGATTGATTTTGACGTCGGTACTTCAATAGTTTCAATATTAGGATTTAAGAAACAAACTTATACAACAGGTGATTATACAGCAGACAAAATATTAGACATAGTGCAACTTAGCAGACTTAATGCAACAACAGTAGACACATATGGAATTTAAAAGTTTCTAAAATCGTATTTATTTGAAAAACATAATGGAAGTTGGAAATCTGACTGCCTTTAGTTCTTAAATTTGCATTGATTGACAACTGTTTTGGCTAAGCTATTTTTTCCGACTAACTTATATCTGATAGTTTAATTTTTTTAGCTGTTTGTTTCCGACTAATGGGATTCAGAAGTATCTTTTGGATTGAATTTCCTTCAACGTTGTATTTTTCCATAATGCTTTTTGATGAATAATTTATTATTTTGATTTATAATCCCTAGTTCAAAACTATTGCCAAATTTACAAAAATTTGCAAATTTTTGCCCGATAATTTCAAATTTGTAAAATTTGCAAATTATCTTTTCACAAGATCAAATTTACAAAATTTTACGAAATAATGTTAACTTTGCAAAAATTTGCGAACGATCGGTCGAGTTCGTTCCCGTCGAGCTTGTTTAATTTAGCAATGTGTGCTATTTTCCTAATCATTTCTCGGAGATTGCTTAATTCAATTGAAACATGTATAAAGTACACCTTCTAAACGATATTTGTGTTAAAATCACCCTACAGGGCCAGTTCCTAACAATAAGGGACAAAAATATTCAGACCTGTTTGCAAATATTTGTTAAATTAATGCATTATTTTACAAAGTTTGCAAATTTCTTTATAAATAATTGCAAATTTGACATTAAAATAAAACTAGGGATGTACATTCAAAAGCTTAATTTCTGATGCTTTGTCATTGTATATTTTTTATTGTTATTTGAAGCTGGAGAAAAACACTAAAGCAACTTTTGTTACCATAATGGAATGTGTAAAGACGGACAGTTTTTTGTTTAACGTAGTTCGCTATTGTGCAAAAAAGAAATAATGTTTCAGCCTTTCTATATGCACGATACTGAGCCATGTTCTTTCACACCAAGTGAGATATGCTCGAACTTGCTCAATTGAAGTTAACCAATTTTAACGGAAAATTAGAAAAACCTTTAAACAGAGCAAAATGAAGAAAAGAATTTATCTGACCTTCTTTATAGCAAATCAATTTGTGTTAATCAATTTGACACTTATTTAAAATTATCTTTGTTTATTAAATATTGTTGTTTTTAGAACAACTATATCAGTCTTCCATCGTAGATTACATTACTAGTATGGTTTTATAATTAAATTGTCTAATTATTATTGTACTATATTGTACCGAGGAGGCAGTTCCTTTAATTTTGAAAACAAAGTCAAAATAATAAGAAAATTTATTAAAAATCAAATTTAAGTTTATTGAAAATAATTAACCAATCAAAAAGCAAGAATTGCAGCATACAAAAGCACACTCAAATAAAATCCAAGAGCAGTTGAAGATCGTGCAGCAAATGAACAAGTAGTATCTCGCTTCTCTCTTCTATTTCGGTTTGCTGAGCAACTCAAGTCTTTTAGGCCACTTGAGTAGTCTTTGGACGATTGGCTGAACATTCTGGCATAGGAGGATAGAGGACAGGTGTTGAATTTGAGTTCTTTGTTACTACTGGCTCCACTGCCGACTACGACATTTTCAACTAAGACGAAATTTTGCTGAATTTGAGTTCTCTTTGGACCACATGCACAATTCGGGTCGCCTGAAAAAGCAAAACCGCTGCAGACTAATTTTCTTGTTCAAAAAATCCGTTCATCTCGTGTTTTGAAGCTTCAATATAAATGTTGTCAATTTTTACCGCTTAAATGCGGCATTTAGACCACGCACTTTTTTGTGCCTAAGTTTGTGCGATTTAGCGATTTAACAAAAACAGCTCGGGGTGGGGGGGGGGGGGGGGGGGCAGACTAGAATTTGGATGTGCAACCCACGAATCGATAGTTTTCTTGAAAGTGAATCTTTTAAACTCATATCACACCTCGTTCACAGCCGATCATTATCTATTCTTCAGATCAGGAGTGAAAAACTAAATCAATTTTACCTTTAACGGCCACAAAGAGCAAATTGGTCTGCCCAATTCTATGAGCCCGGAATTTCCTCCCCTGGTCACAACTGAATGGGCAAAATTGTGAACAATTAGTGGACGCCTCCACATTTTGCACCCTATCCGTGTAGATATACTTAGTCGTTTGCAACTGGCATAGCATCCGAGATCCGGGTTCGAACTCCGGCAGTCCTTCGATTCGGGTAGAAAACATGACAATCGAAGATGCAAAGTTAGTCAAGGCACCAATATTAGTACTTAAATTCACGACAAAAGACAAAACTGCTGTCCACCCGAAAATAAAAAAGTTTGCTAAGATTTTAATCGACAGGGCGAGGATGTCGGTTGTCGGAAGGTTCCTATTGGCTGACGACTTGTTGGGGATGATTTCGGATGCCTGGCATGAACAGATGTTGTTGTTGATTTGTTGTGAGGAGTAAACTCCGAATCTGACAAGAGATTGAAGCAGGCAATAGTCTAAGGAGTGTAAGTTTGCTCCAATAAAGGCATTCTAAAACAGCATTCTAAGAGATCATAAGTGATTTTTGGAATTGTTTTCTTTTCCCTGTAAACAATTTTTTTTTTCATTACATCAGCCTTCAATCTGCCTAGACGCTCTTGCTGCAATGAAAGGAAAATGTCGCTTTCACAATTCGAAAAAAAACTGGGATTTTAGGGTGCGCAAAAGTAACGGCTGTATAGGGCTGATTGGGGGGGGGGGGGGGGGGGGGGGCTAGCAGAAAGATCCGGTTTTTCCCTGTATTGGATAACCAATAATGGTTTGACTTCATGCAGTGTTAAGAAATTAACGTGCAAAATTACATATGCTGTGCTAAAATACTATTGCAGGTGGAAGTGAAAAGAAACAATTTCACTTAACTCAATTTTATTGTTCCGGCTTGGCAGAAATTTACATAATGAGGGAAACTCCTGTTAGATTTTCCTACCACATTACAGCAACTACAGACTGATTAGGTCCAATCTATTCTGGAACCCATCCTGGAACCTATCCTGGAACCTACTCTTTTTAGCGCCTCCACCCCCCCCCCCCCCCCCACCGTGTTTTCATTCCCCGAATTACAATTTACGTGTTTTTATATAGCGTTACTTGAGCAAAAAAGCTTAGGGTTGTAAAAGTCATATGCTCAATAAGGTCAATAAGCTGAGGGGGGTGCCTATAGTTGTTGTAAGATTTTTTTGCTAAATTAAAATTTAATATCAGTGTTATTTTCTTGTTTCTGTGTCCAGGGATTTTTGTACCTGCATGTTAGCAGCCATAAAATAAGGGTTGTTTTCAGTCCCCCTCTTGTCTTTCTTGACTCTGTTATTGGCAACTATGAAGGCACCCTCGTCCAGAATGTAGCATCTCAGCCCTGGCTCTTCCATCGCCACCTCCGCATTCCAGCATTCTGGGAAGAGACTTTCCAGCCAACTGAGCAACGCTTTATATTCCATAACTGCACCTGTCAAGCACCAGTTACCTTTCGCAAAATTTTTTGGTGAGGGGCTTGTTGTCTTGCGTCCCCAGGACGAGGTTTTCGTTTGTCCTCGTTTATGATGCAGACCATTTTTGAACGCACACAGGGGGTACGGTGCGTTCAAAAAATACACGGTCGAGGATTCTTGTTTGACGAGCACCATAAACGAGCACGCAGTTAAGGTCGCGCAACATTAACGCACCAGATAAAGCATTTTAAACATTATTCAACTAACTTTTCTATAATGAGCAGCACTATAAAGGTAATTTTAAACTTTTTAGTTTTCTAAAAACCATAAAGCAACTAATATATCTGTTATTGATCAATAACAGATATATTAGTTGCTTTATGGTTTTTAGAAAACTAAAAAGTTTAAAATTACCTTTATAGTGCTGCTCATTATAGAAAAGTTAGTTGAATAATGTTTAAAATGCTTTATCTGGTTTCTTGATCGAAGTATACAGCTATTTATATCCAATTTTCATTATTTTTGTTCCAAAAACTATATTTAATAAAGAACCCATAAAAATAGTTCTATTATTTAAATAATCAAAGTTCTAAGCTTTTTCTATTTAAAACTCAGTCATCAAATTTGAATTTGAACAGTTCACAATTCAGATTGGCTCACGGACCTGATGCCAAGACAATGTCAGTACTGAGCAAGTCTTATCACAAGTCTCTTTTCATTACTGATTCCGAAATATGATCATTTCACTTTTTACAGATGCAACTCTAAATCGAAGTCTTGGCCGATAATGCTCCAAATAGGTTGGATATGAGTCAAATTTTTGATTAGGCAAACACTTATTTTGAAGCTATTACCTTCAAAACTATACCTTCAGGTGTGCTTTGAAACTCATTTTATTGTAAATAAAATTTGAGGGACAATTGACTGCTTAATAGCGTGCAGTGGATTTTCATTTTATTAATTGGTTTTGCATAATTTCTTCAAAATACTATATGCCAATTTTTTGTCTAGTGACTGAAAAATTTGTTTCGCTTAAACTAACTTTGGCCAAAAATTTTAGCTGCATTATTTTTTTAGTTCAAGGGATTTGGGTCCGGCAAAATTGTTCATGTGGATACAAAATCCTGAATCGTTCTAGCGACATATGTAAAAAAGATTCGACAAGATTTTGGAGCTACTGAATCCCGTTCGTACGTATGAGTGTTCAAAGTTTTCTTTCAATAAATATGCACTCAACCTCAACCAAGCCCTTTTTTGACAAACAACTTTTGTCTCTGGGGATCTAAAATTTTAAAGAAAAGCTTAACGATTAAGCCTCAGGGAAGCAAATTTTTTAGTAATGATGGTTCGTTAAAATAGTATGAAAAAAATTTTGAGCATCGCTCCTTTTAATTTTTGATGATAATGAGTTGTGTTAAACGCTCTCATTTATTCTGTGAAATCGTCTAAAATTTTTGCTTAATTTAGCAATCAAGCAAGAAATGTGAAATCAAATATTTGATAACCACATGCAAATAATTTAAACAATAATCTTCATACTCTTTGTTAATTTTTTTTATCAGTTATAATTCCAAAATTTAGTTAAAACTGCTTAAAACCTATTTAAAAAATTTCAGAGTCAACTCAAAAAGACTGAATTTTAAAGTTGGCAAAACGAATCGATATTGGTTGCAGCAGGATCAATATTTGCAATTTTAATACCTGAAAAATTCCTTGAAAATGTTTATTACTTATAAATTTCCGAAAAATCCTTTTCTCTGAGAAGTGATCAGTTACTAATTTCTGAAAAATCCAACTGTAAAGTGATGAGTAATTTTTTCATGTTTTACACTCATCTATTTAAACTCAATTTGTTGGGTTATGGACTTTCGCAAGCGGAATAAAAAGCGTTTTCAACTAAGTAAAAGAATTAATTTCTCAAAAATTGAGAGAATAACAAAATGATATTTTACAGAAGAATTTAGAGATTTACAGGAGAGATCTGATTATTAGATCAAGATGGTGATTTGAATTTGGGGAATGAAAAAGGACTCAAAAATCAGCTGTATATATACCCATTATCAGTGTGAAAAAGTCAAGATACAAAACTAATCTTAGCACCGTGATTTATAGTGGGGGTCGCAAGGGTTACCCAATATGGTTTGCTTCTGCAAATCAGTCGCAAAGGGATCCATAAATGGAATGCATTTGCACTTTTCTAAGTATTCATTCACACTTCCGGAGATATCATCATCATTTAATACATGCTGGGAAGATTTTACATCACTTAATCTAACTCTAATAATAGTTATCTAGATTCACCAATTTGAACCGAATATTGATTCTCAGCACCATTTCTTGACGATTCATTTATATAATTTCTTTGATCGAAGTCAAATTGCTTGTCTTTCTAATCTGGTAAGTCAAACTTTCTTTCTAATTCTCACTAAGTTTAAGACTATTGTTTGATCGATATTCTAACACCCCCACTCAGACTTGAGCTGATTGCGTAGAGTCTGTTCCCATTAAAACTGCTCTGAATGTTTCCACTTTCGAAACGGGTAAGGACTTTGTGAAGATCTCCGCTGCCATTTTGTCTGTATGGACGTAATGAATTGAAATAGTCCCATCCTCCGTCTTGTCACGAATGAAGTGGAACTTTGTCTCGATGTGCTTGCTCCTCTTGTGCATGACTGGGTTTTGGCAAAGTCTGATACAACTTTGGTTGTCCTCTCCAATTGCTATTGAACGTTTCTGTTGGATGCCAAAATCCTCTAGAAGTTGTTTCAGGTAGAGTGCTTCCTGAACTGCTGCTGCCATGCCCTGATATTCTGCTTCTGATGAAGAAAGAGCAACTGTGGCCTGCTTCTTGACACCCCAGCTGAGTGCTGCGCCACGTCCGTTGAGCTTTAAATAATAGCCCGTTGTTGATTTTCTGTCGTTCACGTCTCCAGACCAGTCTGCATCACTTTCCCCCACTAAATCATAACTAGCCTCTTTTGTGTCAGTAAGCTTTAAACCTTTCGAACCTTGAAGATATCGCAGAATTCGTTTTCCGCACATCCAGTGTTGATTGGTAGGTGCATTCATGTGTCTGGACAGAATGTTGACAGTGAACATGATGTCTGGCCTCGTCTGTTTGGCCAGATACAGAAGTGATCCAACCAAGCTTCTGTAGATCCTCTGGTCCACTTCTTCGTCTCCGTTCTGTGCTGTCTGAAGTTTCAAATTCAGATCAGCTGGAGTTCTTGAGGGTTTGCATTGATCCATTTGAAATCGCTCAAGCATTGTTTCTATGTAGCGTTCTTGGTCGACTGTGACTTTGCCCTCTTCTCGTCTGATTCTTAGATCCAGAAACCAGTGTAGTCTCCCTCTGTCTTCCATGTGAAAGGTTGCTTCTAGTGCCTTCTTGACATCAGAGACCACTGTCATACTTCTTGATGCTACTATGATGTCGTCAACCCAGACCAAGATGAAGGTGTGATCCTCTGCCTCTGATCTTGCGAACAAGCAGTGATCGTTCCTGCTTCTGGTGAACCCCTGTCTCAGTAGGAAGTTTGCCAGCTCTTTGTACCAGTTGTTAGCAGCCTGTTTCAAACCATAAATTGATTTATTTAGTCGACATACTAACTTCTCCCCATCTGATCCGCGTTTTACAAACTCCTGTGGCTGTTCCAGATACACTTCTTCCTCGATTGGTGAGTGCCGGAAAGCATTCTTGACATCAAATTGGTGCATCACATGGCCCTGCTTCGCTGATAGCTGAAGTAGAATCCTGAATGTCTCTGGCTTACAGGTAGGCGCAAAAGTCTCAAAGTAGTCCAGTCCTTCCACTTGTTTGAAGCCTTTGGCCACATAGCGCGCTTTGTATTTGTCCACTTGACCACTGGGTCCCAATTTCACTTTGTAGACCCATTTGCCCGGAATGACGTCCCTGTCTGTGGGTGGTCTCACTAGGTTCCAAGTCTCGTTGTCTTGGAGTGCCTTGACCTCGTCCTTCATTGCCCGGTGCCAATGGTCCCAATCGTCACCTTGCTTGGCTTCTTAGACTGTTTTGGGTTCCACATAGTCGCCCTCAGTCACAGCAAGATGGGTCCTGACTTCTCCAAAAAATTGCGGAACATTCTTTGCTCGTGTCCCTCGTCTGGGCTCTGCTCTGTCCGCGTGTTCCAGTGCATCTTCATTGAAACCAACTGTCTCTAACTGTGAGAAGTCTTCTGTGTCACTGTCTTCCAGTGACTCTGAGTCTCTGTAACTCCCTCTTGTTGCAGTAGATCCTTCATCTAGTGCTGTTTCTCCAACATCCGAGGCCTCTTGTCTCAGTTTTGTTTCTTGAGTATTCACGCTCCCTGCGTCATGCCACTCCTCCTTTATTGCAGTAGATGTGTCCTGTCGTTCTTTGTTGTCATCATCTTGATGACCATCATCTGGGTGCCAGATTCCCAGTTCCGACCCATCATCTAGTAGGTCAGCCGTTTCTTTGTTGTCAGGGATTGAGCCCACTTCAGACTCCTTGATGATCACATCTCGAACTGCCATCACCTTGCGTGTGTTGTGTATGTACACCAGGTATCCATTTTCTCCTTCAGTGTAACCCACAAACTTTCCTTCCAGTGCCTTGGGTTCAAGTTTGCTGACTTCTCTGTCCCTCTTCCTCATGAAGACTGTGCAACCAAAAATAGATAATTTACTAATTGAAAGCTTAGGTTTTATACCTCTCATCAGCTCTGCTGGGCATTTTTCTTCTCCTCGTCTCACAACCAAGTTTCTGATCCCTGCTGCGTGAAGAATTGCTGCTCCCCACATCATCTTGGGAAGTCCTGAGTCAATGAGCAAACATCTTGCCATCTCCAGCAGTGTCCTGTTGCACCTCTCAGCTAACCCATTCTGTTGTGGCGTCTCTGGTCTGGTCTTTTCCTGTAGAATGCCTGCATCTAAGCAGTACGTCTTGAACTGCTCTGAGAGAAACTCCTTCGCATTGTCTTGCCTCAGCTTCTTGGGCGTCCCCACACTGAGAACAAATTTCTTCAGGCTGGCCAGTGCTTCACTCTTTGGCTTAAGCAAGTCCACAAACACAAACTTCGTGTACTGGTCTGCAAACACTATGCAGAACTGGAAACCTGACAGTGACTCTACTCTGAAAGGTCCCATCACGTCTGTGAACACACTCTCCAGCTTCTCTTCTGCTTGGGTCTCTGCCACTCTTGGTACTGGAGTGTTTGTGATCTTGGCCAATGCACACACATTGCATACATCATCGAGTTCCCCCACTGTCTCTGGTGCATTCCTGACCACATCCGCTTGATTCAAATGACCCAATCGTCTGTGCCACTTCCTTGCACTGTCAAGTTTCACGCTGTTGGAACTCATCTTGAATTCTAGAACGCTGCAGGGTAAGTAAAACAAATTATTTTGTTGTGTTAGTTTTACCCGAGTTCCCTTCTGGAGTTTCATGCAGCTGTTTCCTCTCTCGAAAGGGAAGCTATATCCCCACTCCGTGCATCTTGAGACTGATAGGAGGTTTGAAGAATAGTCCGGCACACACAGAACATTTTTGAGTTCGCATTGGAATTCCCCTTTGTTTGAGAGTATGCTGATCCTCACACAGCCTCTGCCCACCACTCTGGAAGCCTCTCCGTTGGGATTTCTGACCACTGATTGAATGGGCACAAAGTCCAGGATTGCATCGATGTTCGTCACTATGTGATCTGTACAACCACTGTCCACTAGCATGCCTGCTGTCTTCCACTGGGTAAGAGCTGCCCAGCATTCCTGGTCTGGTGTAGCCAATGTTGGACCCATTGCCACCGACTCATGTTTGCCTCCATCTCTTTGTCTCTTGCATGCCCGGTCTAGGTGACCCTTCTCACCACACTTGCTGCATTGTGCTGTCTCCTTCCTCCTGCAGTCCTTGGCAAAGTGTCCAGGGATCCCACACACAAAGCAGTTTCCTTTCCTGGGCCCCTTCTTGAAGTCACGCTTCACTGCCAGTGCCACTGAACCACTTTGTCCCTTGTGTCTCTGCACCGTGCTCTCATGAAAGTTCTGCAGCCTTTTCCTCAACTCTGTGAAGTTCGTTGCCGGGTTGAAGCTTTCCTGTATAACAAAACTTTCATACCTCATTGGCAGACCATTGAGGACCAAGGCGTTGAAGAGGGTCTCTGAGACTGCTTCCCCTGCTTCTTGTAGCCTTGTGAGCAACTCCTGTCCTCTGATGAAGAAGCTGTCCAAATCCTCAGAATCCTCGAGCTGCAGTCGAGCAAGGTGTGCCACTGTCGGCGTCTCCACACTCTGAAATCTCTCTTGCAAAAGCTTCCAAGCCTTTGCTCCATCTCCAATGCCGTCATCTCCCACACAGTCATGTCTCATCAGCATGAGGGTTGTTGCATCTAGAGTCAGTGCCAAATGGCACCACACATTGTTCCGTTTCTCCTTGATGTCTGCAACTTCCTTCTCATATGCATCCTTCAGCACCTTGTGGTTCTTCTTCTCATCATTGGTTGCCCCATTGGCCAGTGGCGCAGGCTCATTGGGTTGCTCCTCTGTCCCCAGTAGTGATTTGTAGAGTCCCTTCGTCTGCATCATCGCCACAAATCTTGTGCTCCAGATTGGAAAGTCCTGTGCCTTTCCTGTGTAGGTCAGCAGCTTCACTGTCTGTTGATCCATTGAAGTTTGAGCAGGCAAAACAGTTGTGAGAAGAAAAGTTACTAAGCAGAAAAGGATTATGACTGTCAACAACAAATTAGTTTTGTTTTGGAAATTAAATTTATGACTTAGAAAATTGCTGGGCCCATAACCTGTTGGGTTATGGACTTTCGCAAGCGGAATAAAAAGCGTTTTCAACTAAGTAAAAGAATTAATTTCTCAAAAATTGAGAGAATAACAAAATGATATCTTACAGAAGAATTTAGAGATTTACAGGAGAGATCTGATTATTAGATCAAGATGGTGATTTGAATTTGGGGAATGAAAAAGGACTCAAAAATCAGCTATATATATACCCATTATCAGTGTGAAAAAGTCAAGATACAAAACTAATCTTAGCACCGTGATTTATAGTGGGGGTCGCAAGGGTTACCCAATATGGTTTGCTTCTGCAAATCAGTCGCAAAGGGATCCATAAATGGAATGCATTTGCACTTTTCTAAGAATTCATTCACACTTCCAGAGATATCATCATCATTTAATACATGCTGGGAAGATTTTACATCACTTAATCTAACTCTAATAATAGTTATCTAGATTCACCAATTTGAACCGATTATTGATTCTCAGCACCATTTCTTGACGATTCATTTATATAATTTCTTTGATCGAAGTCATATTGCTTGTCTTTCTAATCTGGTAAGTCAAACTTTCTTTCTAATTCTCACTAAGTTTAAGACTGTAGTTTGATCGATATTCTAACATGATGAAAGCAAGATGCTTATGAGCATGCTGAAAGTATGAGGAAAAACATTTTGGGATGTAATTAATTTGTAAAATTTCCCAGAGCTAATAAATGATTCTTTTATAAGAAATTCAATTATCGGATTTGTGCGGCAATGACAACTAGTTTTGAAGATAGATAAGTGCAGCTTTATCAAGATCTACGCCAAATAGATCAATTCAATTACCACACGCTTAACTGTGGAAAACAGTGACAAATTTTGTCACCATATTCAACAAAATAAGCCATTTTGTGGATTTTGTGTTAATTAGGTTAAAATTCCAATTGATAGGGTCATCAAAAAATATCAGTAACAAAATGCTTTTAAAAATTCATCGAATTTAAGAACTTCTTAAAGTTCTCAATTCCTAATTTTTTTTCTTGACAAATTGCCGGATTTCGAAGGTGAAGCTTCTACACGTGTTTTTATCTCTTTTTTAACTTATTATCTTTTCAAGTCTTGGGTTCTGCGTACAGCAATTTATTACGACCCAGCGTCCCTACCGTTAATCAATTTGCGCTAATTTTTGAAACATTGCGACGAATGACAAGGACATTGAATATTTATCCATTAGAGTAATCTTTCATTTGTCGCTATACCCCACACTGCCAGGTCTTTTTAACATGTACTAAGATACGTATTGTGGAATTAAAGAGATACGTATTGTGGAATCAAATCGTCCACATTAATTGCTCTGGCTTGTAATTTTGTTGGATTTTGTTCTCAAAAACTTTGGCATGGTGAGCGTTGTGTCTTACCTAGGATGCCATAGTTGTATCTCTGGGTGTCTGGATCAGTTGTGAAAAGAGCAGCTGTCATAAAGAGAGGGAACGTGTAGGTGTTCCTGTCAAACTTCCAGTACGAGTCCTCACTCTAAACACATAACCCATAGGGTAAACGACATTTCACCCAATGCCCAATCAAAAGTACCCAATGCCAAAATACCCAATGTTGAGATACCCAATGGGAACGTACCCACTGCCATCGTTGAAAAATCCAATCTCGTAATAACAAAAGTCGATTTTTTAATCTTAAATGTTATGTTCATTTTTGGGTAACTCGTATTTGCCCTAACACCACGAACGCTAATACGGAAGCTGTCTCCGTTAACACCCAGTAGTATAATTTGACCCCTGTAATTATCCATTATATCTCATTTTGAAATGTCAATTTGGGGCCAAAAATCAAAATTCAGTATCGGGATCGTCAATTTCCGAAACACAAACCGATGAAGGATAGGATATGCTACATAGGATGAGTGGAATAAGCAGGTCTTTTGCGCTTTCAGCCCATTTTTCATCTCAATATCCACTCAATTCGCTCATTCTACGCTCATTTTTTAAAAGTTCTTTGCCCATTTTACTCATACCTTACCTTTTGTGTGCAAAATTAGCGGAACACTCAAGAAATGCTGTAAAATTTTTGAAAAAAAGCTGAAATAGTTTCCCTAGATGAGAAGATCAAATAAAAAGGACGAAAATTTTGTAAGAAATCTTCGATGTGTTCGGTTTAAACGTAAAAAAAGCTTCGGTACGTTCGGTTTGTTCTGCATTGTCGGCTTCGAAAGTAAGAGAGGTTCGGCATCGTCGCTTTTAGAAGCATCGTCGCTAAAAAAAGTTTCGATATCGTCAATTTCAATATGATCGTTTCAAATGACGATACCAAATCTTTCTTATGTTAAATAACGAAGATCGTGGTTTGAAAACTGAAGATTTCTCAACTACGATAACTATTATTTCAAAAATTCTCCGTAAAATGAAAAAAAGATGAAATTCTGATGTATATAATAAATATTTGGGAATTGAATACAAACTAGTTGATTGAAAAAAAAAAACTGAAACTTCACGTTCTGAAGCAATAAACGAAATCCATTTTTGAGTTGGACAATTTTAATTAACAGTTCTGCATTAAACATGCAAAAAAATAACATGAGAAGGACTGCTAGTTGATATTGAAAAAAAAACTGACAAAATGATCAATTTGTCAATTTTGTGTTCAAGAAACTGCTTAGTTTAATTTTTGACAATTTGCATGCTTTTTGCAACAGTGATCAGACTCTTAAATTGCTCAAGGCACTTAATTAATGTCTGATTTGCAAGATTCTTATGTAAAAAGTTACAAAAATTTACATATGAAATATTTTCAGTATGTTTTGGCCAAAATTAGCTCCGCCAGAGTGAAAACTTGTTGGTAATTTTTAGTGAAAAGTGAACCGTTTGAAAAAATAGTGAACAAAAAGTTACCCATTTATTTACTGGGAAAAAAAATTTTGTTTTTGACATAGCAAATCACTTCATTCTTTTATTCAAGCGAAATTTCAATTTTTCAGAACATTTTTTCGAACAAATATGTCCAATGTTGACGATCAACCCATTTTAATATTTTATTCAATACGGCCTAATTATTTATGGGTCCACTTCAAAAAGTACCATAGAACCCATATTAATGTTACAAAAAAAATTACGAATTATTTTCAATAAATCAAAATCACATAGAACAAAAACACATTTCCAAAACAGTAAGATTATGACGCTTTTGTTTTGTACGTAAGTGAATTATTGAACTATGGTTTGTGCAATTTTCAAACGTTAAAGAAAAAATATTCGAGGGATTTTGAAGGAAGAACTTTGCGGAAAAACAGATGTTTTTACTACAGGCTAAAGCTTCAAAACAGATATCTACGTGAATCACCCAAAGCACGATGTTTACGACTTCTAAATAGTTTATGCGAAAACCGGACTTAACTATTACGAAGTGAAAAAGAATTGTTAAGAACATTTCGACAACTTTTTCATGGATAACGATCAAGCATGGGACCTTTTCTCGTAAACTTTTTCTGAGCTTGGTGTTTTTATTATAACTTGTTTCTCCTCTTCAATTATAAGGTACATTTCATCATTTTTCGCAATTCTGAAACCATGATAATTCCTGATGAATAAAGAAGATCAGCAGTTCTTGCTAGACTGTATGTTGTTGACCATAGATAACCGACCTGGATTACTCTTTTGTCTGGCAATTGTGTAAATTGTTCTTCAATAAACTTGTTCTTCTTCTTCTTCTTTAATTAATTTTGAAAAATTATTTCTGGCGGGATGCCTTTATAAAGAAAATTTATCTTGAGCTTTTTAAGCTTCTTGCGGTAGCATATGATAGCTCACAGTTGACTTTTGCTAACCTGACATTTTTGTCAATATTATTAATAAACAAGTTATCTATTATCTTAGGTACCGAAAACAAACATGCTTTCTTGACAGTTTGAAAGGAAGGTTTTTGTGCTCTGAAGGATACTGAAAAATATGAAACAGAGCCGGCTAACTTCCGAAATCTGCAAATCTGATAAAATTTGTCACAAATATGAATTGTTTTGGAACATTCCCCTGCCTTGATCTCCAACTTTAGTGATATATCAGATGACGTGAGAAATGTGAACGTACAATGTGTGAAAAAAAACAGACACCAAAAAAAAGCAATCAGAGAACTGCACGAATGATTAAATATAACTTGAAGTGAAATAAAGCCCATAACAAATTTAATAGTTGGGACGCAAACTGGGAAAAGACCTCAATCACAATTTGACAAATACCTAATGAGAAAAAAAAACAAAAACTAGACGAACCGAAATAACCAAACTACTAAAAAAACTTTAAAAAACGATTTACAAAAACGATAATAGTTTAATCAAAATTTCTCAAAAGATTACAATATCTTGTTTTCTTATCTCCTCTTTTCACTCATTTTATATATGCCCAGATACGAATTTGTTAAAAAATCAATTATCTGGTGTAAATATTTTGTTAGCCGGGACAAGAATTTTTCTGAAATTTTTGTACGAAATCCACTGAAATGCGCCCAATTTTCAAAAAGTTCAGCGCAAAAACCTGAGTCTGAGTACCCTGCTCTACTGTTTCATAGTCATCACCCAATTCACTGTGCCAATGACTCCTGATTTTATTCTTGTTTAAAATAATTTTATATTAACGAACCATTTTTTAAGAAATGTGCTGAAATTATGTAAAAAATGCACATTTTGATACGTTTTTCAGCACATCTCTTGCAAAATGCTGTTTATTAATATAAAATCGAGTTCAGTGGAAAAATTTACTGGACAGAAAACCTTCATAAAAATTTGCTGGAATCCGCACAGACTGTCTAAGAGATTTACTGGAAGGTGCCGAATTTTTGAAATGGGATGCACTGAAACTTTGTAAAAAAAGGCGCTGAAAAAGGTGTTGTATTTTTTGCAGGAAATATGCTGAAAATGCGCTGAATTTATGTAAAAAACGTGCTGAAGTTGCGCTAAAATTTAAAATTTCAGCACACTTCAGAGAACTATTCGTATTTTTTTATACAATTTCAGCGCCCTCAGCGCATTTATAACATAAAATTGAGCTGAAACGGTGCTTAAGTCTCGACCCGGGTAAACAAGCAAAAGACATAGCTTTTGAACATTTCATCCGAGAAACATTTGAAATGTTGTAATTAAGTTCAAGCTATTAAGTCCCTACACGATTAGTGTGGGAAAACGGACGAATTTTTCCTGCACAGTAATCAATCAATATGGATTCACATTTGCATAAAGTTAAAGGCAAATATGTATTTTTGTCAAGAAATTTTGAAATTCAAATTAGACAAAACTCGATTTAAATTAGGCTCCAACTTGTTGACGAAAGATCCATACCCCATATTTTTTGCTCTAATTTGCCAGTTGGTATTCTGTAATTAATATACAATTTTAAAATCGCTCTTTTATCCCTAAATTTCACAATTGCATGACATAAACATATGTTTTAAGATATTTTTGTGAGATTAATAAGATGAAACAGGACAAAACTGTTGCAAATGGTTTGATTGGGCCTCTGGTTCAATATTTCAATTATTCTTATTTTAACTTCTTTTGCATGATTTGATTTCTAAATTTAGCTTATATGTTTCCACGCTAATTTACCGCTAAAACTAAAAAGTGTGTGAATTCACTAATGTCAAATCAATCTTATAAGCAAGTTGGTCAGTACTCGGCATACATTCATGGCATACGATTCTTTTTTTGTAAATTTTGTAAATACAAAACGTTTGTTGTAAATAGTTGGTAATTTTACCTGGGTTTGCATTAAATCGTTCTTTGAACTCAACTTACCCAGAAAATACCTGCCACAAAAATCTAGTTGCTGCAATTCTATTCATCCCAGTTTGAGGTTCCAGGCCGGGGCGACCTCTGATCCTACTAACTTCGAAATTTACAAGATCCAGGGTCATTTCGATTTGGGACTGATCAGTGACCATTTTAGTCTGGAACCTCTGCCTGAATGCAATTTATCCAGAAAATTGATGCAATTTATTTGCAATTTTGTTTGAGGCTATTCACTCTTTAAACTAACAGCACACTTTGTTTCAAGGTTCACTTCAAAATTCTCTCGTATGAAATCACACGCATTTTCTCGTGTGATGAAAAATACTCGATTTTAATGTAATTTTACACAAAAAATGTCTAAAGTGAAATTTTCACCCGCAAATTGCAATTAATAAAATTGTTGACCTGGAAACACCTCTGATCCGCCTCCTTGTAGTAATTGTACGCGACCCTCATTTGGAACGCAATTCGTTTGTCCCCCACACTGGAATTGTAGTATCTCCGGGTGGCCTCAACCAGACTGTTACTCTCCCTTCTCAGAGACTCCCATGTCATTTCCAGACTTGGGTCGTCTGGCCTTTTTTGCAATATTCCCAGTACCCCGCTGAAAAAAATTTCTGGGAAGTCATTGTTGCTTCGTTCGAGAATGAAATTTTCGTTTTTATAAACCCACTTGAAAAAAATGTTCTGTATCTATTATGTAACGAGAGGTGAGAACAGCTAAATGCAATATTTGATGATTGAAATTATAAAAGGTAAAAGAAGACGGCTCGGAAATGTGCGTTCACACATAATGTTCCGACCCCATCAACATTTTTGACTCAATTGTCTTCCAATGAGGAAGAGATAGAAAACTTTCAAAAATTCACATTTTGTTCACCACCATCGATGTATGGGAAAACAATTCATTTTAAAATAAAACCACCAACAGAATTAAATGATGCTGCATTGAAGAAATGATCAGACCTGCCATTAATGAGAATACGGGTCAAAAACAAAAAACAATAAAATAAAATAACAAAAAGCAATAATTACAGGTCAAACACAAAATCGATTTATTTGTTTTTTACTAAAAAAACAAATCAGTTGGAGCTGTACGTACTAAAACTAGCAGACAAGTCAGCAGAAAAAAAAAGAAAAAAAGGCAACGAAGTTCAAAAAGCGATTGAAGTTTTATAGTAAAGATAACTTCAAATGTCATGACAACCATAATTTTTCAACTACATAAAACTAAAAATATTCAAACAGAACTCCTTAGGAAGCCAATGGGACCTCTTTTTAGTGAAAATAAGTCAAAAGACTGAAAAATAACATCAAATGTAGCCTAGATTCAAACATTCAAAAAAATTTCAACAACACACAGCGTTGAAGTCATTAAAAACAAAGGTATTGACTCATATGTTTACATACGTTCGCTTGGGAGTTAATTGAGCATCAATAAAGGTTGTTTTAAAGGTGCTTTGCCAAAAGACAACAAAACAACCAATATTTATTGCTTTACCATTGTCAAATTCTCAAAAACATACTTTAAGATACTCATAGTATCAAAGTCCGCTTATAATAAAACAACCGTTAAGATTTCTAATCGATTTACACAAAAGTGAATGGGACCTGGCATTAATGATACTAAGTTACCAATTGAGAAAAAGAAGAAAAAAAGGGGCAAAATTTGAATTTTGATTGATCAAAGCCATTAAAATCATTGCAAAAAATTATAAGTATCAGTAAATCAGTAAATTATGATTATCAGAATAAAAAATACAAAATTAAGGCAAATATTAAAACTCAATTAAAAATTTCGAGAAAAACGTCAAAGCCATCAAAACCAAAAGCATTTATTGAAACATTTAGGTATGTTCGATTGGGTCTGCATATAACGCCAACGAGACCTTTCATTGATCTGATTGTGTGACAAGTTGCCAAAAAAACACAAATATAAACAAATATCCCAAAATCACAAATTTTTTGAAAATTTTCTAGTATTAAAACACGCAGGAATGTTTACAAAAACACGTTGTCGGGGCCATACAATCCATGAGCTTTAAACCTGAGAACAAATAATCTGTTTATTTGGCCCCACTTGAATGTAAATGAAATATATCTTTATTAAACGCGCTACATGAAAACTAAATTGGCAGTAATTTGCATAAAACAAGGAGAAAGAATTTTAGAAACGTGCCAAAAAATTTCTAAAAGACAGCGCCCTCATGCAATTCGATTTGTTTTGATAGTAATAGTGGAAAAGGAGATCAAAAATTGCCTCGCTATCGCTGCACTTCTATTAATTTTCCGTTGTTGTTCAAGCAAATCTTAGCGTAATACACGATTTGTTAAATGACGGATTTTGGAATAATGTTGATTTAATTGTGCGAAAGATCAAAAAGTTAAATTCCAGAACACTTTCCTTTTATGCGGACCTCTTTTGAGTAAAAAAAAAATTGTGTCAGTAGCTTTTGGGTCTCTGCATTCGGCAAAATTAACCAAATTAGGCTGAGAAAGCATATTGGGTTGCATTTTTCATGAAATAGGCTTGATTTTCAAAAAATTAGCCTACATTTTGTCCAAAAACTTCTGACCAAGCAGTTCAGCAGCTCGCACTCTCTCTCTCTCTCTCTCTTTCTCTCTATCTATCTATCTCTCTCTTTTTTTTTCTCTCTTTAAATTGGAAACCAGAACCCGTTTCATTATCAATATCAACATATTTTCGCAAAATAATAATAAATTGAGAAAAAAATTATGGAAAAGAGCGAACAAAAAAGGAAATCGGCCGAATGTTCACAAAGATCTAGTTCTATTTAACTCTTTTAAAAAAAACTGAATTATCAAAATCTAAAATAAATGATGTTTTTGGATACATAACTAGTTAAATTAGCAAAAAAAGGACAATACTTTAATTCAAGAAGACTCTTACAGGAAGCAGGAACAAAATTAGCCCTCTTTTGGAGTTTAATAAGATTTTGTTACCGGTTTCCAGGTCTCCACTTCTGGCATACTTAAAAAAGTGGCCTTAAATAATATTTGGCACCATTTTTGATGAAAAATTCCGCAATTCGATAAATTATAACAAAAAAAACTTTGATCCAGCACCCCTTCTCTATCTTTAGAGGTAAAACCAATTACACTATTTTTGACAATTTTTTTACAATTTTTTAGCGAAATTAACAAAAATTTGGACTCAATTAAGGACAATATGAACAAAGCAACGGAAATGGTCTTCTAGATACAAAAGTTTAAAGCTTGATAAATTCCCGGAAAATACGAAAATCAATAAAAATCTTTTTAATTATGTAATTTACAGTAGACAGGCTTTCTAGTTATACCACTCACAACTCTGTACAATGAATATAACGAGCGGCCAATATTGAATTGGGTTCGCAACAGAAACAAAACATTAATTGTAGGTGGTGAATTTAACGGAGGAAGAGGATTTCCGCTTTTTCTCCGCATTTTTTGCGTCAAAGAGACAGCATTCGTAGAAAACGAGCAACAGAGCAAGCTCACTTCTGACAAGATAACCATTTTTTGTCAAGTATTTTTATGATAATAAGCCAGTCTGGCCTGGGGTTTAATTTAAGTGTTCTCCTGTTCTTAGAGTTTTTCAATTTCTTTAAATTTTATTTAGAATTGTTCGTTTTGTTAGGCATCATCTTGCGTTATGATCGTTTCTTTGTTACAAAAGAAAATGAAGCAATTAAATGCAGTCTATAATTTTTTATGGCTATGAGCTCAACAAAAGATGAATTGTATTATCACTTTATTGATGAAATTTTACGAAAAGTGCAAAATTCGAACGCAAAGAAATAGCTTCAGATTAATAATGATACATTTAACTCATTTTATCAAATTCGCCATAATAAGTTTTCTCACAAATCTTTAAGTAGTAAAGAAGTATTTAATTGTTAATATTAAGCCAAATGACCACAAAATATCACCAAGGAGGCTCGGTGATTTGGGCAATTTGGGTTTGCACATAAAGTTCCGAACCATCTCATCCACATTTTTGGCCTAATTGTCCTCCAAATGAGGAACAGATAGAAAACCCCCAAAAAATCAATTATATTTTCGAAAAGTTGGTGTATGAACAAAAATATTGCCTGCAACATAAACAACTCAGTGGATTAAGAAATGCCACGTTAATTTGAGATCTGCCGTTTTTAAGAAAGCGAGACGAGACGAACAACAAAATCAAACAACACACTTTAATTTCATCCAAGACTTATGTCCAATTTTTTAATTTTTTTAAAGAATAACAAAGACAAGATAGCGTCAGATAAAATTGAAGTTGAATAAAATAACCTGTATTTTAATAGAAAAGATATTGGAACAGTCCATAATAAGGCTCGATTACAATTAGACAAAACAGAACAAAAACAACAAAGTTACTAAATTGCCTTACTTTTTTAAAAACAATTAATTTTGAAGTAATGAAAACCATCAGATGTCAATTGAAAACATCCAAATGATTTAGTATCATCGATGTCTAAGAAGGCATTAGGAACTGTCTTTTTTCAATTTTCCATGAGGTTACAAAAAGAACTACAAATAGAGACAACAAACAAAAATCCATTTGAAACATGCGAGAAAACTCTGCCGAAGCTGTAAAGCCGTATTTTGAACCTCAAAAAATAATCACTTCATTCTTCTTCGAATGCCAATAATGTGGTATGTGAACTCTGATTAAGCTAATGTCACCTCTCTCCATTAGCTAGAAAATAAAAAATGAAATGGGTTCGCTTAGTGATCCAAAGGAAGCCCTTGAGACCTGTAATTCTTCAGAAAATTTCTTACGTTTAAAAAAAAGTCAAATATAAACAAAAATAAAAAAATGAATTCTTTTTGCGAAAAAACCCATACCGAAGCAAGTAAAATCATAACAAATTCTTAAACAATTTTAGATTTTATTACGCTTGCGCCTTCATTTGACGCTAATATTGTCATTTATTACCTGTAATTAACCAGACTAGGTAAAAAATACACCAAAAAAAGAACAAAAATAAAAAAACCTGAACAGAAAGCCGTCAGATATGTAATCAAATCAAACAAAACGCAAAAAATTTTAGGCGAAACTTTCTGAAAAGGTGAATTAATATAACGCAATTCAGTCTAAATTAAACCTCGATAAATCGCTCTAGAAAACGATATTAAAAAAAAAATCCTTTTAATTCGATATTCTGCGCTGGAACGGTTTTTTAATGTCACTTTTTACAACTTTCTACAATCAATTCATAGATTGGTCAAAATTGGCTGAACAAAAAAAATATGTGAGTCTATTTTGCAAAAAGAACAAAAGTAAAAACAGAGATTTTCTTAAAACAATTTCTTTCACAGTCACGAAAGCCGTCAGATATAAACTAAACTTAGAATATAGGCTTATCTCATATTCCACAAAGAACCAAAGAGTCTTTCACTTACAATGAATTTTCACGCTGTTAAAAGACGAAGTGAAGACGACAGTTAAAGACAAGAGTAAAAAAAAACTCCGTTAAATTCTTCGAGAAATTGAGTCGAAGCCATTAAAACCAAAATCTGCGCCTTCAAAGAATTTGATATTATCAATTGTGCTTTTTGTGAACGCCCGTAACGTGTTATGTGAACTGGCAATAATGTGATAATGTGAAAAAACGAAAACGGCGTTAAGAGTTGCCGAACGCCTGGAAGTCAAAAAATTTTTTGAAATCTTATAGTATCAAAGCCAGAAAACCATAACTTAATGCATAAAACCGCAATAAAGATTAAATTATAATACAGTAGAAAAAAAGAAGAAGCGTTCTACTACAAAGCTACATGTTGACCAAACTAGGAGAAAAAAGTGCCAAATTCCAAAAAACCATTGAGTAATTAAAAATCAAATAATTTTTAAAATCAAAACGACCAGACTTTCGCGTTAAAAACCAGATATATTAATTTCGAACTGTCTAGGAAGCCAATTGGACCTATCAAAAGATAGCTTTGATTTGAATTGTTCTGTTCCTTAATTAACATAAAAGAGATCGATTTTTGTAAAAAAAAAAATACCGACTGATTTTAGTCCGAATTAAATTTTTAGATTGTAATAGTCCAATATTGGACCAAAACAGGCCTTTTTATTGCTCTTCATCCACTAAGAACACTTAATTGTTTTTTGAATGTTTTAGATTTAGATAATTTGTTAGTAAAAGAAATAAAAAATGCTGCATTTTTGATAATCATCGAGAAAATTTAGCAAAAATTTAACAAATTTAACAAAATTTAACAAATTTAACAAAATTTAATTCGAGAGCACCCTCAATGGAAGTGGAATTAGGACTAGTCCCTTTGGAGTTTACAAAAGCTTTGTTAGTTGTTTTTGGATGGTTATTGTTGGCAAGTTTAGTCAAAGTGGACCAAAGAAGCTTAGCCAACATTTTAGCCAAAAAAATAAAACAAAATAGTCAACAGTTCTTTGTTAACGTCAACACTATTATCAACAATCTTAATATATTTTAAGCAAAATAGAAAACATTTAAGGCGAAATATTTGGAAAATGTGAATGAAATTAACGCAAATCAGTTTAAATATTCGCAAAAATTTAGACCTCGATAAATCGCTCTAGAAAACGGTTTTCAAAAAAAATCAATTTAATTCCATATTCTACGCAGGAACGGTTTTTAATGATACCGCTCACAATTCTCTACAATGAATATATTGATCGGTGATAATTGGCTGCAAAAAAACTGAACCGTGATTTTCTTAAAATCAATTTGTTTCACTGTCACGAAAACCGTCAGGTATGTAATAAAATCAGAATTTAGGCTTATCTAATCTTCCTCAAAGAGACCTTTCACTTTTAATGAATTTTCACCTGTTAAAAGACGAAGTGAAAACAACAGTTTAAGACAAAAGTAAATAAAACTCAGTTAATTTCTTCGAGAAATTGGAGTCGAAGCCGTTAAAACCATAATCTGCATCTTTAAAGAATTTGATATTATCAAATGCTATTTTTTATGAACGCCAGTAACGTGTTATGTGAATAATGTGATAATGTGAAAAAACAAAAAACGGCGTTAAAAGTAGCCGAACGCCTGGAAGTCAAAAAATTTTTTGAAATCTCATAGTATCAAAGCCAGAAAACCATAACTTAATGCATAAAACCGCAATAAAGATTAAATTATAATACAGTAGAAAGAAGAAGCGTTCTACTGCTAAGCTACATGTTGACCAAACTAAGAGAAAAAAGTGCCAAATTCCAAAAAGCAATTTTGTTGTTAAAAATCAAACAATTTTTAAAATCAAAACGACCAGACTTTTGAGTAAAAAACCAGATATATTAAATTGGAACTGCCTGGAAAGCCAATTGGACCTATCAACAGTGAGCTTTGATTTGAATTGTTCTGTTTTTTACTTAATATAAAAGATTGATTACAGTCCGAATTGTTTTTTTAGATTGTAATAGTCCAAGATTGGACCAAAACAGGCCTTTCTATTGCTGTTCGTCCACTAAGAACACTTAATTGTGTTTCGAATGTTATAGATTTAGATAATTTGTTAGTGAAAGAAATAAAAATTAATGCTGCCTTTTTGATAATCATCGAGAAAATTTAGCAAAGATGAGCAAAATTTTAATTTGAGAGCACTTTCAATGGAAGTGGAAGTAGGACTAGTCCCCTTGGGAGTTAACAAAAATTGTGTTAGTTGTTTTTGGATGTGTACTGTCGGCAAGTTTAATCAAAGTGGACCAAAGAAGCTTAGCCAACATTTTTGCCAAAAAAATAAAACAAAATACTCAACAGTTTTTCGTCAACGTCAACACTATTGTTAACAATCTTCATATATTTTAGGCAGGATAGAAAAAATTTTAGGCGAAATATTCGGAAAATGTGAATAAAAATAACGCAAATCAGTCTAAATATTCACAAAATTTTAAACCTCGATAACTCACTCTAGAAAACGATATTTAAAAAAAAATCTTGTTATTACCTTATTCTACGCTGGACGGGTTTTTTCAATGATACCATGGTTCTATAGCGGAATGGTAATTCTACTGAAACTGTAACATAGTTTAAAGAAAAAAATCACGGTCTAAAATTTTTTTGCCGGAAACCAATTTTGCTCTCTGGCCTGAACAAAAAGTTTCATATCAACTTCACCGTAAATAAGGTATTTGAATTACTCTACTAGAGAAAAAATTTCAAATAAACGTTTCAGTGCTTTTCTCAAATAATAATAGCAACCATGTTTGTTCACGGCTCTTAACACTTGGGTGCAGAACTAAAAAATTCCATTGGAACGATAATTTTTAACATAATTTTGCCTTTTAATTCACAGCTTTTAGATAAACAATCAAAACAAAGTTTTTAAGTACGTTTTTATTCCGTTTCTTTTAGTTTCGTAATTTTTTCGATGTGTTCACAAAACGCCTATCTTGTAAAATCTTGCAAGACATCTTGCAAGATAGCCAAGTTTCACAAGAAGGCTTACACACGCTTATCTTGTAAGATCTTACAAGATGTCTTACAAGATAAGCGTGCAGATGCAAGATCTTACAAGATAAGCGTGTGGTTGCAAGATCTTACAAGATAAGCACTTTTTGCAAGATTCTTACAAGATCTTACAAGATAGGCGTGTAAGCTCGACTAGGGCACTCACAACTCTCTACGATGAACATATCGATCGGTCAAAATTGACTGACAAAAAAAACATCCCCCTCCCAAGAGGGGTTGGAACAAATAAAATCATTTTTTACATCAACGAGCTCAAGCCGCTCAGGAGAGCTCATAAGTATTTCTCGTCTCTGGGATTTGTAAAATACATATCTATTAAATAGAAAAGTCATTAAATGAAAGGATGCCTAATTTGAACAAAACCTGTTTGTCGAAAAGAAGGAAGCTTCTATTGTCTCTGGGTCGAACAGTTTCTTAAATGAGGATGAAAAAGTTGACGATGATCCCTTAGACGAGGCAGAGGCAAACATTCTCTCAGCCGAAGTGGGAAAGGGGGCGAATTCGGGTTGTTTGTTCACCCAATGGTACACGAGGTTCAGGTCTGCCAGCATGGACCAATAGAGATCACTGTCTTTACAAAATGACACCTGGGGGAATGCGGACGCCTGTAGTAAACAAACAAACAAATAAATAAAACTAACACCCAGATATTACCACATTATATCCTACATTGAAAATTGGTTAATCTTGGTCATTACGCAATTAAATTCTCAAGTTATATCGAGAAATTTATTGGTTTAAAACATTAACAGAGCTGAGGATTTTTAATGCATCTAAGAACAACAAAAACGTTTTTACTATAGAAATAGATTTCCTAGAGAATAGAAACCAAAATTTATATTTTAACAGTGAAATCGTTGAATTCTGTGAATTTTGTGAATTTTTGTAAGGTGAATACTGTATCTTATACGGCAGCTAATTATACCACAGTTACTTACACGACGGTTATTTTGTCTATAGTTGGTTCAGATTTTACCTGAAATACAGTAGAGTTCAAATACTGCGTCATCTGAGACATATTATACAACACAACATTCCCAGCAGACCACGGGCAATACGGGCGCGAATCCGTCACAACCCGGAACTGTCCACTTTTCAAATTCGGATTGTCAAAATAGCCCTGGAATGTATTCCGGATCGTCTGTTGCAATTCGCTAACACGCCCAGATGCACTGGTCGGGTGGACGTATCTGCCCCATATACCCTCTTCTTCACGTGAGATTAGGGTGAAGGGGAATTTGTCAATTGGAAACCATCTGTAGCTCACTTTTCGAACCTGTCAATTTGTTCAAACTTCGGAATTCGCCCTCTTATAGATTGAAACAGTCATGCAAAATTTACCAAATAAAAGATCTCTGAGGAATTTCAGAATATCAGGTTTTCCTGTACGCAGTGCCATATTTTAAAAGTTGCAAAGGTTTCAAGAAGACGATATGTGACAGATGGAGCCAAGGAAAAAATCTGGCAACAATTGTGGGGTCTTTCCCATTATAGCCCCCCATGAAATTATAGCCCCCCATTATGTTATAATTACCATGATGGGGGGCTATAGGTTATCTGACCACTGAGCTGGGGGAGGGGGGCTATAATGGGAAAGACCCCAATTGTGTTCAGTCAGTTTTTCAAAAGGACTATAGCAGAGTAACGTAATCTTGCTTGAAATGCAAACGTTGCTAGTCTTAGATACTGACACTGTATAATCAGTAAAATCAGTAAAATCTGACAATCTAGAATCTAGCACTGCGGAGATCTGGCATTTTAAAACCTGCACATGCGTGTTTAAAGAGTGGTTACTTGACTGTGCCAAACTCACTTCGAAATTCCGAATAGTTTATATATATATATATATATATAAATATAAATCGTTTTTATTGTTCCGACACCCACTTTAGTGGGGAGGGAGGAACTATATACTCAACTGGGTTTTTTTTGTTCAGTCAATTTTGGCCGACCGATATATTCATCGTAGAGAAATGTGAGTGGTATCATTAAAAAACCCGTCCAGCGTAGAATACGGAATTAAAAACGGAATTAAAAAGATTTTTTCGATTTTCGTGTTTTACAGGGAGATACCGAGGTTTAAATTTTTAACATTAGACTGTTTTTGTTCACATTTTCAGTAATTTTTGCTAAAATTTGGCCCAATTTCGCTAATATAATTCAAAATAAGTTAATATTTTTAACAACAGAAAGTTGTTGTCACCATTAGAGATAAAAGAGCGTTGCTAAATTGTTTGATTGAAGTTTTTTGGCTAAAATTTTTGATAAAATTTTAAAAATTCAACCTTTTTTGATCAAAAATGGCACAAAATATGCTTTTTGGTCCACTTTGTTAAAGTTTGCCAGACTTAGTGACCTAGAAACCTTAACACAGGCTCGTCATCTCAAAAACAGCGCTATTTGAAATTAGGCGCCGTATGAAAATCTTCTGGAGTTGAAACTTTGCCGTTTTTTGCAGATTTAACTCGATAATTATACAAAAAGCTTTTTTTTCAATATTTGAAGAATTCCACTCAAAAATTGGTCTAATTCGCGAATGCATGGAACACTTGGTCGGTTTTCTGGGTGTGCCACAAAATCAGGTAGAGGTTCGAAAATATCATGGACTCTTAGAATCAGAGACTTTTTGGTTTTTATTTTGACGCCGCCTTTTTTCAAAATATTTTGCTTTTGTTTTTTTAATGTTAATTACTGACAATATTTTTCATTCACATATCCGTTAATGACAGCTCAAATTTACTTATTTCTGAGGCCGAATGTAGATACAGTTTGTTTGCAGAGAACCAAAGGGTTTTTATGGCTTCGAGGAAGAGGTTTACTAAAAATTTTACTGAAATCTTGTCTTTTGCTTTTAATTGTTATTGTTTTGGCAGTCTGATTTTTAAGTTTAATCAATCAAGGATCTAAATTTCTTCCCCAAGAGGTGCAAGTGAACTTTTTTATTCATTCGGTTGTTACCTAATGTCTCTTATGTTATTGAGTTTATTTGCTTTAAGGAAGCTTCTGTGATTTTTTGAACTTGTCCATTCTTTATAATATTTTAGTCAACATTTTGCACTTTCTCTGTAACTACAGATCAACTTTTCTTCATTATAGAACAAAAAACTATTTTTTGGCCGATTGCTTTCACAGAGGGATTTCTTGCTTTTGGTACTACGAGTTTTTATACAAAATTTTCTGATTTTTGTGCATAATTGCCCATTTTTGCTGTTGTTTTTGTTTCTTTTGTAAATTGTCACATTATTTAACAGTCTAACTGAGAACAACTTTACAACATTTGAAACTGAACACAATTTTTGTTTTTATAACATATGGTTTGAAGGCTGCGACACATTGGTAGAGTTTTTTTTTAATTTTTGCCCTCTATTTTTTGTTAACTTTTGTTGTCGTATGCCAAATATTGTGTAATTAAAAGTCTCAATGGCCAACTATAGATAAAAAATTGAATTTAATTAACGGATATCGGTAAATAACTAATAGCTGTTTTAACTTTCGAATTAAGTTTCTACAAAAAAGAGTAATAGTATTCTTCAACTTATCCCTTTTTGTTCTGGTTTGCTTTTTTTCGTAATTTACAATGTTGTATCATTTTCGTAAATTGGCCTCATTATTTAGAACTCTTTCTTAATGTTTTGTTGAATCAAACAAAAATTTTTCTGTTTGAACTTTTTAAATGATGTCTTCAGGGCTTAGACAATTTGTTTCAAAAGAATTTTGTGAAGTTTAGCTACTCTTCAGATTTTGTGGTACTTTTTGTTGTCATTTTGTGATAGTCGTTTTACAAAAAGACGTTATGATGATCAAAGAAAACGCAAACGAAGATTTTTTATTCTCGCGGTTAATATCTTATAAGTTCAGTGTCTTCAAAACTGTGGTTTCGTAAATTTGTTTTTGAAACTTATTAGTTCAGCTTGTATTTATTGTTAGTTTAGAGTCTTATGATTTAGTCCCATTAATAACAACCGCAATTAGTTTCTCGAGTAGTTGCAAGACAAACTGTCTACTCTTTTAGTCGAAAGCTTTTGTTGGCTATGAATTTTGAAAATATTTGTTTTCAATGAAAAAGAGATAGATTTTTGAGATCTGCCAATTTTCTTTCTGTTAAATTGTAGATAAGCATCACTATATACAGTTCACATCATTTTTCTTTGAAAAACATTTTGCCCTTCATAGCGGTTTTATTTTCCTCAAATGGTCTTTCTTCTTGGAACAGCCAGTTTCATAAAACCACTTTCGTGATTTTTGCAAATTTGCCGCTTTTTTGTAGGTTTTTGTTTTCTTTTCAAAGTATCACAATAATGGGCGTCATTTGACTTACAAATGTTGTCACCTGCAAAAAATATAAAAGAAAATTTTTATTGTTTTTAGTGATCAACATAATATTTAAATGATTGGGAGGACATCGTTTTCGTGCATAATTTTTTGTGCAAATTTTGCCTGTATTTGTCATTCTGAGTGTAGTCTTATGACATATCGTTGATAATGAAAGGCCTCAGTCACTCTCTATTGAGCTATAAAAGACTCTCTCAATGATTTCATTTGATGCGTAATGTTTCTAATCAGTTCGATTTTAACACTTTAAAAAAGCAATGTTTTAATAAACTTTTGCCGCTTTTGCTCATTTCTAGTCGACTTGTTGCCAAGTCGCATTGAGGAAAAGTCCAATATTTTGTTCCAAAAAGTACCGGTTAATCTTCTTAGCATAGATTTTATCTGATGCCCTTTTTATTTGGTTTTTATTGGTTTTCAAAAAAGGGACAGGGAGTTTTGGTCGTAATAAATATTTGTTGCTATTTCATTTTTATTGCCGTCTTTTCTGGTAGTCATATTATGGTAGCCACAGGCCTCATAGACCGACCCCCTAGAGTAGATTGTTTTATTCTTTTTGTAGTTTGTTGAATGATATGTTGATCTTTTAATGTTTTTATTCTCTTC
>NC_134480.1:37910018-37919949 GCF_964194025.1 Convolutriloba macropyga | reverse complement strand
TTTTATTATTATTATTATTATTATTATTATTATTATTATTATTATTTTTATTATTATTATTATTATTAATATTAATCATTTATTTTTTTATTATTGATTTTTGAAATCTTTTTCGACACTTTTAGACTCAATGTCTGTTGATATTAGCAGGTCGTGCAAAAACGTATGCCTGAAAGAACAAATCGGGGCCTAGATGCAAGTAGCCGTAAAGCGAAAAAAAGAGTTCTTGAGATTGCAGAAGAGCAGCTCAAAAACAAATACTGGATGGTGTACTTCGACGATAACTCTTCCCAAGTTTCTGGAGCAACCATAGTTGCATCAAACTTGGAACTTTGGAAAGAACAAAAATTGAGGTGAAGTCAACATTGTATTTCCAAAAATTTCAAAAATTTCTTGAACGCATTGTCTTGTAGCTGAGTTAGTTTCGATCAACTCCAAATTCAAAATTGAGAAAAATAGGCAGTTAATTTAACTTTGTTGAGGTTTAACAAGTATAACGGTGTATCCCTTTAGGTAGGATGCAAAGTTAGCGTAAAGTACAATCAGAGAGATCCAAGTACTGGTAGTTACTATTGGGTTGGAACTGTGATGACAGTTGGACACAAGTCTTTTTGTGAAGGAGAAGCCAAACAGCTCAACTTCAGGTGATCGAAAGTAACGGAGACGTAAGCTTTATTCCTATCGTTCAACGGGAAGATCCCGATCTCACTGTTTACGAGGACTTGAGCCAAATTCTTCTGAACGAAGACAATGGTGCCTCCCAACAGAAAAAAAATCAAGTTTTGTTACTAGTTCGCAGGAAAAGCTAACCCGTGAAATGCCTCTTGAAACCAGTGACCACGATGTCAACGATAATCCCCAGGAAAATGAAAACGGTGATGAGAACGATACGTTTACGACACTCAACCCACAAGAAGTTAAAGAGTATATGAGCAACGTTGGAAACAAAAGTTTTTGTCAAGCAGGTACGGGGTTAAATAGCAGCGGAAATAGTGATCTGAATTTGTCAGCACAATGTCTCAAAGTTTTGTGCGGGTAACAATGATGCACCAAAGAGCTCTACGCCGGCCAATAGGAAAGTGAAAAGATGCAAGCTCGTGAATCCGGAAGACATAACTGAAATGGAGGTACGGAGAGCAGATATGGAGGCTGCTAGCGCCATAAGGGAGGCAGCTGATAAAATCAAAGAGGCTGCTGTCATGATCGTGAACTCTATGCAAGAGCTAAAGCCAGAAATCAAGGCACTATCAAATCGAAATTACAGAGAAATCCAAATGTCGACAAATGCGGTGAAACAACTGGTTAGTACAATTTTTGGAAAAACTAAGTTGTGTAGCATGAATTAATATTAAGGTCATGTTAAATTGTTTGGAAATTGTGATCGTTTCCTTCAAACAGTTGATGGAATAATTTTTTTAACAGACAACTGAAATCGGAAAACTGGGAGTGCTCTTGCCAACCCCTAAGAGTTTCTCGAAGAGCAACGTACCGCTTCTACCAATACCACATGGCCCGGGAATGGGAAAGGATCTAGCACTCGTTGAGGGACAGACACCACAAATCATCGGACGAAATGCTGCCAAAGAACTCTGGACGCGTGACGAAATTAAGAATCACATGTTGTCACCTAAGGGTAAATGCAAGGCAGGCGCAGAGCCGAGAACGGATTTCTCACCTACTAGGAAGGCAATTTTCAAAGGTAATCGCTTTGAGTTAGATGTGCTTTAATACAGGTATCAGTTATACAGTTGGGGGAAAGTGACTTCGAGATTAAATTGAATTGTGTTTCTTTTCTTTGAGTTTTATATCAACAAGCATTTAACGGCTTTTGCTGAACTCTCAATTGAGGTTCGAAGATAAAGGTCTGTCGCCGTAGGAGTTTGTCATGATGAGCCTAAACAAAAGTGAGAAACTGAGTTTTTTTTGCAGAGCTCTTTCAATTGAAATTCGAAGAGAAGTGGGTGGCGCCGTATGAGCTTGCCAAGGTAAGCCTTAACAACAAAGGGAATGAGATCCGATCGTCAGAGCGAAGGAGTAATGAGGGCAAGCCTACAATGGAAGAAGCAGAGAAGGAGAACAGTGACATTGAAAACCGCAGTCCATTTTAGCAGATAGTCTTCAATGCATAACATCTGAACTTCCTATGAACTGTGCTCCTAATGTTCATTCAAGTTGTTTGCCTTAAAAATTGTGTTAGTTCTGTTGAAGCTCAAAACAACGGTTGCTGCTTAAACTGAGGCCATTTTTGTTTTCTCTCAAGTTTACTTCAATTATTATAAACACACATTATATATATATATATATATATATATATATATATATATATATATATATATATATTTATTCATTCAAGTGATATATATTTATTCTTTCAAGTGGTATATCTTCATTTAATATATATATTTATATATAAATATATATATATATATATATATATATATATATATATATATAAATAGATACCTTCAATCAACTTCTTCCTGTGAACGCTGTTTTCCATTGAGATTTGAGCTGGATATGGTCAATTGATTTTTTAGAGGTCAAGTGGCTGGACTTGGTCTCATAAGAAAAGTTTGATTTCATTCAATGTATGAAATACATTTTCAAAGACGGCAGATAATCTTTTCACCTGATCATATCACTGGATATGGTCAGTTGATTTTTTAGAGGTCAAGTTGCTGGACTTGGTCTCATAAGAAAAGTTTGATTTCGTTCAATGTATGAAATAGATTTTCAAAGACGGCAGATAATCTTTTAACCTGATCATATCACTGGATATGGTCAGTTGATGTTTTAGAGGTCAAGTTGCTGGACTTGGTCTCATAAGAAAAGTTTGATTTCGTTCAATGTATGAAATAGATTTTCAAAGACGGCAGATAATCTTTTAACCTGATCATATCACTGGATATGGTCAGTTGATTTTTTAGAGGTCAAGTTGCTGGACTTGGTCTCATAAGAAAAGTTTAATTTCGTTCAATGTATGAAATAGATTTTCAAAGACGGCAGATAATCTTTTCACCTGATCATATCACTGGATATGGTCAGTTGATTTTTTAGAGGTCATGTTGCTGGACTTGGTCTCATAAGAAAAGTTTGATTTCGTTCAATGTATGAAATAGATTTTCAAAGACGGCAGATAATCTTTTAACCTAATCATATCACTGGATATGGTCAGTTGATTTTTTAGAGGTCAAGTTGCTGGACTTGGTCTCATAAGAAAAGTTTGATTTCGTTCAATGTATGAAATAGATTTTCAAAGACGGCAGATAATCTTTTAACCTGATCATATCACTGGATATGGTCAGTTGATTTTTTAGAGGTCAAGTTGCTGGACTTGGTCTCATAAGAAAAATTTGATTTCATTCAATGTATAAAATACATTTTCAAAGACGGCAGATAATCTTTTCACCTGATCATATCACTGGATATGGTCAGTTGATTTTTTAGAGGTCAAGTTGCTGGACTTGGTTTCATAAGAAAAGTTTGATTTCGTTCAATGTATGAAATAGATTTTTAAAGACGGCAGATAATCTTTTAACCTGATCATATCACTGGATATGGTCAGTTGATTTTTTAGAGGTCAAGTTGCTGGACTTGGTCTCATAAGAAAAGTTTGATTTCGTTCAATGTATGAAATAGATTTTCAAAGACGGCAGATAATCTTTTAACCTGATCATATCACTGGATATGGTCAGTTGATTTTTTAGAGGTCAAGTTGCTGGACTTGGTCTCATAAGAAAAATTTGATTTCGTTCAATGTATGAAATAGATTTTCAAAGACGGCAGATAATCTTTTCACCTGATCATATCACTGGATATGGTCAGTTGATTTTTTAGAGGTCATGTTGCTGGACTTGGTCTCATAAGAAAAGTTTGATTTCGTTCAATGTATGAAATAGATTTTCAAAGACGGCAGATAATCTTTTAACCTGATCATATCACTGGATATGGTCAGTTGATTTTTTAGAGGTCAAGTTGCTGGACTTGGTCTCATAAGAAAAGTTTGATTTCGTTCAATGTATGAAATAGATTTTCAAAGACGGCAGATAATCTTTTAACCTGATCATATCACTGGATATGGTCAGTTGATTTTTTAGAGGTCAAGTTGCTGGACTTGGTCTCATAAGAAAAATTTGATTTCATTCAATGTATAAAATACATTTTCAAAGACGGCAGATAATCTTTTCACCTGATCATATCACTGGATATGGTCAGTTGATTTTTTAGAGGTCAAGTTGCTGGACTTGGTCTCATAAGAAAAGTTTGATTTCGTTCAATGTATGAAATAGATTTTCAAAGACGGCAGATAATCTTTTAACCTGATCATATCACTGGATATGGTCAGTTGATTTTTTAGAGGTCAAGTTGCTGGACTTGGTCTCATAAGAAAAGTTTGATTTCGTTCAATGTATGAAATAGATTTTCAAAGACGGCAGATAATCTTTTAACCTGATCATATCACTGGATATGGTCAGTTGATTTTTTAGAGGTCAAGTTGCTGGACTTGGTCTCATAAGAAAAATTTGATTTCATTCAATGTATAAAATACATTTTCAAAGACGGCAGATAATCTTTTCACCTGATCATATCACTGGATATGGTCAGTTGATTTTTTAGAGGTCAAGTTGCTGGACTTGGTCTCATAAGAAAAATTTGATTTCATTCAATGTATAAAATACATTTTCAAAGACGGCAGATAATCTTTTCACCTGATCATATCACTGGATATGGTCAGTTGATTTTTCAGAGGTCAAGTTGATGGACTTGGTCTCATAAGAAAAGTTTGATTTTGTTCAATGTTTAAAATAGATTTTCAAAGACGGCAGATAATCTTTTAACCTGATCATATCACTGGATATGGTCAGTTGATTTTTTAGAGGTCAAGTTGCTGGACTTGGTCTCATAAGAAAAGTTTGATTTCATTCAATGTATAAATAGATTTTCAAAGACGGCAGATAATCTTTTAACCTGATCATATCACTGGATATGGTCAGTTGATTTTTTAGAGGTCAAGTTGCTGGACTTGGTCTCATAAGAAAAGTTTGATTTCATTCAATGTATAAATAGATTTTCAAAGACGGCAGATAATCTTTTCACCTGATCATATCACTGGATATAGTCAGTTGATTTTTTAGAGGTCAAGTTGCTGGACTTGGTCTCATAAGAAAAGTTTGATTTCATTCAATGTATAAAATAGATTTTCAAAGACGGCAGATAATCTTTTCACCTGATCATATCACTGGATATGGTCAGCTGATTTTTTAGAGGTCAAGTTGCTGGACTTGGTCTCATAAGAAAAGTTTGATTTCGTTCAATGTATAAAATAGATTTTCAAAGACGGCAGATAATCTTTTAACCTGATCATATCACTGGATATGGTCAGCTGATTTTTTAGAGGTCAAGTTGCTGGACTTGGTCTCATAAGAAAAGTTTGATTTTGTTCAATGTATAAAATAGATTTTCAAAGACGGCAGATAATCTTTTAACCTGATTATATCACTGGATATGGTCAGTTGATTTTTTAGAGGTCAAGTTGCTGGACTTGGTCTCATAAGAAAAATTTGATTTCATTCAATGTATAAAATAGATTTTCAAAGACGGCAGATAATCTTTTAACCTGATCATATCACTGGATATGGTCAGTTGATTTTTTAGAGGTCAAGTTGCTGGACTTGGTCTCATAAGAAAAGTTTGATTTTGTTCAATGTATAAAATAGATTTTCAAAGAAGGCAGATAATCTTTTAACCTGATCATATCACTGGATATGGTCAGCTGATTTTTTAGAGGTCAAGTTGCTGGACTTGGTCTCATAAGAAAAGTTTGATTTCATTCAATGTATAAATAGATTTTCAAAGACGGCAGATAATCTTTTCACCTGATCATATCACTGGATATAGTCAGTTGATTTTTTAGAGGTCAAGTTGCTGGACTTGGTCTCATAAAAAAAGTTTGATTTCGTTCAATGTATAAAATAGATTTTCAAAGACGGCAGATAATCTTTTAACCTGATCATATCACTGGATATGGTCAGCTGATTTTTTAGAGGTCAAGTTGCTGGACGTGGTCTCATAAGAAAAGTTTGATTTTGTTCAATGTATAAAATAGAGTTTCAAAGACGGCAGATAATCTTTTAACCTGATCATATCACTGGATATGGTCAGTTGATTTTTCAGAGGTCAAGTTGCTGGACTTGGTCTCATAAGAAAAGTTTGATTTTGTTCAATGTATAAAATAGATTTTCAAAGACGGCAGATAATCTTTTAACCTGATCATATCACTGGATATGGTCAGTTGATTTTCTAGAGGTCAAGTTGCTGGACTTGGTCTCATAAGAAAAGTTTGATTTTGTTCAATGTATAAAATAGATTTTCAAAGACGGCAGATAATCTTTTAACCTGATCATATCACTGGATATGGTCAGTTGATTTTTTAGAGGTCATGTTGCTGGACTTGGTCTCATAAGAAAAGTTTGATTTCGTTCAATGTATGAAATAGATTTTCAAAGACGGCAGATAATCTTTTAACCTGATCATATCACTGGATATGGTCAGTTGATTTTTTAGAGGTCAAGTTGCTGGACTTGGTCTCATAAGAAAAGTTTGATTTCGTTCAATGTATAAAATAGATTTTCAAAGACGGCAGATAATCTTTTAACCTGATCATATCACTGGATATGGTCAGCTGATTTTTTAGAGGTCAAGTTGCTGGACTTGGTCTCATAAGAAAAGTTTGATTTTGTTCAATGTATAAAATAGATTTTCAAAGACGGCAGATAATCTTTTAACCTGATCATATCACTGGATATGGTCAGTTGATTTTTCAGAGGTCAAGTTGCTGGACTTGGTCTCATAAGAAAAGTTTGATTTTGTTCAATGTATAAAATAGATTTTCAAAGACGGCAGATAATCTTTTAACCTGATCATATCACTGGATATGGTCAGTTGATTTTTTAGAGGTCAAGTTGCTGGACTTGGTCTCATAAGAAAAGTTTGATTTTGTTCAATGTATAAAATAGATTTTCAAAGACGGCAGATAATCTTTTAACCTGATCATATCACTGGATATGGTCAGTTGATTTTTTAGAGGTCAAGTTGCTGGACTTGGTCTCATAAGAAAAGTTTGATTTCATTCAATGTATGAAATAGATTTTCAAAGACGGCAGATAATCTTTTAACCTGATCATATCACTGGATATGGTCAGTTGATTTTTTAGAGGTCAAGTTGCTGGACTTGGTCTCATAAGAAAAGTTTGATTTCATTCAATGTATAAAATAGATTTTCAAAGACGGCAGATAATCTTTTCACCTGATCATATCACTGGATATGGTCAGTTGATTTTTTAGAGGTCAAGTTGCTGGACTTGGTCTCATAAGAAAAGTTTGATTCCGTTCAATGTATAAAATAGATTTTCAAAGACGGCAGATAATCTTTTAACCTGATCATATCACTGGATATGGTCAGTTGATTTTTTAGAGGTCAAGTTGCTGGACTTGGTCTCATAAGAAAAGTTTGATTTCGTTCAATGTATAAAAAATTTATTAAATAGATTTCGCAAATAATCTTTGCTCCCAATTTCAGATGAAATGCTCTCTAAGGAGGTTGATTGGTTAATATTGGCTACGTGTGATTTTTATGCCGTTGAAAAATATGTGCAAACTCCCGATCGTTTGGCAATGAGAGCTGTCGAACCAATGCAGGAAACAATGTTCCGCAAAAAGTTGGAGAAAGAGAAAAAATGGGAAGAAGCGTTTCGGACAATCTGTGAAGCCTATGAAAATTTAGCACCCACTTTTTGTGTACGGCATGATAACTTTGGTGGATACAGACTAGTTTATTCAGGAAAAAAACCACTTTGCCCACCGACTGTGTTGCGACAAAATCCCATTGGTTTTATACGAGAAGTACCAAAAGGAGTAGTTTCTGACCTTTCTGTGATGTCCTCGGAAAGGACAGGAAAACAATTGCTGTTATTAGGACCAGTACGTTTCGTAAATTCCGACTGCAGTCCTAACTGCGAATATGACTTCTCAAGCGTGTCGAGTGTGGTACAACTTCGTATTAAAAAGCGCATTAAACCGGGCGATGAGCTCTTTGTAAAGTATGGTGCTGAATTCTTTGAGCTTAATTCATGTCTTTGCAGAACGTGCTCTATAAATTTGGCCGAAGTGCGTAAGAATGAAACCGCATTTGACATTCTGCTGGAAGAAGTTCTTGTTGATTTAGCCGATGAAGAACTTAAGGATATGCGAGCACAATTGGGGGCCCAAGAAGTTGTTGCTTGTCGACCAAAAAAACGAAGAGTTAAAGGCAGGGAACTGATTGAAATGTTTAACAATCTAACTGAGAGTCCTCCTGATGCCAATTTGTCTCCACAGAAAGCAGCTCCTGCGGAAAGTTGTCCGTTGGAATTTGAATTGCAGGAACCAATTAGCGGCACCAATCATGATGAAAGTGAAAACAGCCAATTAATTTTATCTAACAACGGTACTATACAACAAAATTTTGAAAGTGAATCGGAGGAGTCTAAGGAGGTTGTTCAATCACAGGTTGTGATCCGTGCTTCGTCGCCTATGCAGAGTAACGCAACGCTTGCCTGTTCCCTTTCAGCGATTGATGCAGATGCTTCTGACTGCGAATCGACGTTAGATGATGCTTGGGAATCGGTCACTAGAGAACTTTTTGTCGGATCAGAGACAAGTGTTCATGAAGCCTCAACTGTTACAAGTCTTTTCTGTTCGAAATTTAATTTATCAGATGAGTGCTCTAGTACTTTGCATTCTCTCATCAGAGTTCTTCTACCTGAGACCAACAATTTTCCTTCGGGATTTTCTTACGTTCAAAATGTAAAAAGGCAATTTGAAAACGAAATTCGCATTCTTCGTAAAACATCAGAAAACTCATTATGCGTCCTCAGCTTTCGATTTCAAGTACGTGATATCGTTGAACGAAATATAAACCAAATCCGTGATTACTCCAATTTCCGTAGAAACAACCCATTATTGGATTTTAATGCATCGCTTTGCCCTATTGTTGAAGTTAACCGCAGTCAGCCAATTCTACTTAATCTAATTCTGTTCTCGGATGGAGTTAATATTAAAAAATCAACCTTCAAAAAAGAGCTGTGGCCTATTTGGATCCAGATTGCCGACCTACCTCCAAAACTTCGCATGGCTAGAAAAAATGTTGTCCTTTGTGCTTTATTTGTTGGTGCCACTCATCCCGACTGGAAAGAAGTAGTTGATCATCTTCACGCAGAGCTAAGTACAAGTGTGAAAGTTAAAATTTCGGATAATTTCTCTGTCAACGCAACATTCAAAGTACGGCTTCTTATTTCCGACCTCGGTGCAAAAAGTCACATCCTTAATATGTTGAAGTTTAATGGGTTTTACGGATGTCACTTTTGCACCGCTAAAGGAAAGACCATTGGTAGAACCCACGCTCATTACCCTTATAATGAGCAAGGGTCCCTACGCGAGCCAATTTTAAATGATGTTTATGTTGAAATTGCTGAAACTCTTAGTGTCAGAGGGAAGACAAACGTTGTTGGCGTGAAGGGAAAAAGCGCTTTTTCTAAGATAATTGAGGAGCTGCCCATGACGGCACCCATTGATTATATGCACTGCATTCTTCAAGGTGTCTTCCCGGACGTTTTGAAGCAGTGTTTCAAGTTTCTGTCGCCGCAACAGAAAATCATATTCAATAAAACTACAAGAGAGTTAGTGTGCCCAAGAGAAATGGTTTCCTATTCACGAAAAATTAGATCTCTTGAGGAAATAAATCAATTCAAAGCGAATGAATATTTCAATTGGTTGCTTTACGTTTCCGTGATTTTATTCCTAGACCGATTGCCAGTTGATGTTTATTCGCACTTAAGTAACCTAGTTTTTGGAATTCGCCTTTTACTAGAATCCGCTGCTGAAGAAAACGTCT
>NC_134480.1:37702518-37902518 GCF_964194025.1 Convolutriloba macropyga | reverse complement strand
TGCGCATATAATTACCCGCTTAAAGCGCATAATGCGCATATAATTACCCGCTTAAAAGGCATAATGCGCAGATTATTCGCCGTACAAAATTCATGCTGGGCATAAGAATAACCGAGAAAAGATTTTATTTGTCCTGTAATTTACAATGAAATGTGTAATAAGTGCCATGAACAGTTAACTTGACAGAGTAAAAAACATGATGGAGTTAAAAAGATTCAGTACTGATTTACACTTGAAGCTAGGTCCGGGCTGTTTTCATACTGTTCAGAATGGGAGAGAACCGAGTGACCACTGGGTTACTTGAAATAATTCGTTTGCAACCCAGGATTGATTCCCAGACCAAAGTGACCTCAGATCAGACCACCTTCGGGCGCAAAGGGGGAAATCTGCTGTTCAAAACTATAGAGGGTCTCGCCTGTGAAAACGCACCAACTTCTACAAGTCCCACAAAAATGATCAGAAGTCATTTTGGTCTGAAATGATATAATTAGGAAAAAAGAAAAGAAAGCAACGCCGTTTTAAGAGATACAAGAGTTTATAGTTTTACAGTTTAAGACAGACTGGCGAAATCTTTTAGCATACTCGGTTTGAAAGGGGAGAGCTGCAGGTTCGATTCCTGTAATGGACAATTTTTAAAGAATTTGAGCCCGCTGAGAACCCCCCTGAAACTCACCATGATTATTCATATGTCTTACCTCCTCCCCCATCCGTAATAAGGACTAGTAACTTGATGCAGAAGAGGTCCGTTGGCACGTTCTGGAACACCTGTTGTGCCCTGGTGAGAGGAATGTCCAGACTTGAGGTGCTGTTGACGTTGCGATATGATGCAATCAAGTTCTTCATGGTCTGTACGTTGTTCACTGTTCCGGGTACGTACCACACACCTGGACACAATAATATTTAACACACGGAGTACGGGTGTTAGCCTAATGCACACGTTGTAAGTTAAGCCCACATTAGATTACTACTTTGCGGTACTGGATGCGAGAGGGGTAATGGGGGAGGGGCGGAACTTGGGTTTTTTTACACCCCTAACTCCTTAAAACGGTGTAAGAGGGGAAAATTTACAATTTAACCCCCTCCTCCACTTCATCCAAAAGTTACGTAAAATGGGGGAAGGGGATAATGGGGAGAATTGGGTCGATTAGGGCTTTGTAGATTATACCCCACTAAACTTTCACCCCAAAATAATGTGGGAGTGAATATCAGTTATTACGTGAAAATCGGAGAACTCCGTTTTTAAAAGCTTTTCCACATAAAACTACAAACTCTACAAATATTGGACACTCTTCAATCGTAGGGACAACTAATCTGTTTGAAGTGCCTCGTGAAACGAAACTTGATACACCTTGCCATGCGTCATGCAAGATCTTGATAACTATTGCAAAATAGAAACACCTTGACAAGATTTTGACAGGCAATACTTTCTTTGAACACCTTGGTAAGATCTTGACAATATCTCATCAAGACATTTCTAGAAATTTTCTCGGCGTAACTTGTATAACTTGCATAACTGTCTTACTTCATTTTCACCCCATTACGACCAACATGATTAAAGATTTTCTAAAGTCTCGCGGTTGCCCACTAATCGTAATCTTTTGAGGACTAAGGGATTATGAAATGGAGTGGGGAACGAAGCACTGATTATCTAATATGCCTAGTGCAGAGATGTAAGCGAATTGATGCTTTTTTTTTAAATTCCTATCCGTGTTTGGGTATTATTATTATTGGCTGATTGGCTGAACCGACACATGTGCGTCATTTTTGACCAATTGGTTTTTTTCTGACATAAAAATTTTGGCGTATCATTAGAAAACCGTCGAGGTTCAACCGTAGTCTTGATCCATAGTGTTGACTCAGTACAAATTTAGTTCATAGTGTTCACTAAAATTGCTTTTTTAAAAAGTGGACAATCTTAAAATATTTAGGTTATCTGCCTACCCTCTTTTCCGCGATCTTCTTGATCAGACCTATACATTTCAATAATAAATATTTTGAATAACTGAGCTCTGATGCAAAAATAAACACATAAATTTTATCCAAGTCTCTGTTTTTTGAATCTCTTTAAATTTTGGCAGCCTCTTATTTTGATTGTTTTAGACTTATTACTCCAGTTGCCGCATTTAGTTAATTATAGAAATCTGCAAACTAGACTTTCAAATGATAGAACCTATCTAAGTTTTATATCTTTCAGAGATTATTCGTTTTTTCTTCACCCTTACCTAACGTCAAGTGTGTTTCAGTACTCGACCAGAATGAATGCAAGTGTTTCTAGAATAATGAGTACTGAAACACTGCAATATCAAGTCTATTAGTCATATCTGACTGGAATTACACTTGGAAAGTGATTCCAAAGTCTGGCCACTGCAAAATCAGAATTTGCTCCAGTCTGGCAAGTAAAAAAAACAGAATTGACACAGGTCTGGCCATTGTAAAATCAGAATTGGTCCCAGTCTGGCACGTAAAAAATCAGAAATAGCGCAAGTCTGGCCATTGTCAAACCAAGTCTGGCAAGTCGAAAAAGTGACATGAATCAGTCCATGATTCAGTAATGATGAAGAATTGCATTTATACTGGTCCAATAATGAAACACACTTAGAGTTAGGTACGGGTAAATCAATCCTGTTATTAAAAAAAACTTGAAATCGTCAATTGAATTACTTCTCAGTAAATCCTGAAATTACTTCATTGAATCCTAAGCTTCAAAGGAATAGTTGACTATTACACTTGTTTTTGGTTCTGAAAATAATTCCTTAGTCAAGGAGTGTCCTAGCATAAACAGAAATAAGGAGAAAATTAACAAAGTTTGAGCCAATACAAAACCCTATTTCGATCAATTGCAAAATTAATAATTGTTTGCTGCATTTTTTTGTAAATACCTCTCAAACAGTTTTTTCCCACGAGCTGCTGAACAGTTGTTTCATTTTCTGACTTTCCGCTCATTGTTTTTTTCAACAAAAAATGTTTGCTAGAATGTTTTAAACCTTTCATTTGTTTTTGGTTACTATTTTGAGAAAATTTCAACAAAAATTTTGCATTCTATGCACATCGCAAAAGTCTTTGACTAAATTGATGCAAAAAAAATGAAATCTTAAAGAAAATTATCCTATATTGAAACAATACTTTGGCGATCTATAGTTTTTGCAAAGGTTGCCCTAGTGGTCGATGAATAAAAAAACTTGCAAGAATCTTGCAAGGCAATCTTGCAAGTGAATGCATACCGGTACCGAAATTTTTATATCAGTCATTTCATTTGGTTTTCAGTTAGTTTGAGCTACCAAAAATACAAACATAAAACTTTCAGAATTCAAAAACTTGCAAGATTCTTGCAAGATTCTTGCAAGATTCTTGCAAGATTTTTAATCCGGGCTAAAAAATTTTTTATTGAATTCGGTTTTGTAATTTGTTCAATAAACAATAATTTGCTTCAAAGATGTTTTCTACAACATTTGTAACCTGATTTATTTTTTTGTCTTGATTGATATCTTGCAAGATTCTTGCAAGAATCTTGCAAGTTTTGAATCAGCTTGCAAGATTCTTGCAAGTTTTAAATTCACTCATCACTAGGGTGCGCATAAAACTTTGCAGTTCGTAAATTATTTGACAATGATTCAATTTTGCTTGAAAAGATTGGGAAATTTTGGGCTTATTAGCTTCTTTTTGATCCATTTTGGTACATAACGTATATGTTCATGTAGACTTACTTCTACCACCTCAACCTTTTTCATGCTGAGCTCTTACCCGGAATGACCCTTCTAATATACCAAATCTAAAACCATATATGGTTCCATCCAAAGTCTAAGTAAAATATATTGCATGATCTTTCTATGGTTTCTAAGAAGCCATATATGATCTTAAGTATGCTTTCAAAAATTCTGAAAAAAATAGCTTTCGTAGCACAAATAGCAAATCCAAAAATTAGAAAAGACTACAATTGAAAATTTTAGGTCGACTTTATTTAAACTAACCCTCATTGCCCGCACAGACTTTCTGCAACTCCTTACTGGTCGGGAGGAGATAGAGGGAGTTATCTTTGAACAACATCACATTGATCAAGTCTCTCTCGCTCAGAGTGTCAAGGATCCTGGCTGCAGTTTTGCTGATGAACCTACTCACCTGTCCATCTACACTGCCGCTGGAGTCTATCGCAAACAGCACCAGTTTAGGGGGCATTGCTGCTTGCGTGTACCAGGGCTGGAACCTGTGAGGTATAAAGTGAAATATTTTCCGTCTGTACCCCCATCTTAGTGGCCCAACATAGCTCATTTTAAAACTAACTACTGGCATAATTTTGGCAGCAATTGCTAATAATTGTTCTATTTGATCGCTATTGAACTATGCATTAAATTTTTCTGATGTTTTTCAAACGAAATGATTCCTTTCCTTTTTTTGGAAAATTTTTTATCGACCGTTTTTTTTGTGGGAAAATGGCTTCAATTAAAACTGCGAGACTCGTGTTTAATATAATTGGGACCAAGTTGAGTGAAAACACTTTTTCTCAATTCTTGAGGCAGAAAAGTGCCATGATTTCTTTCCACAAGTTGAATCACCAATTTTGTAAAACGAAATCAAAGTATATCATAGAATAATTGTACCATTCGAAGCAACTTTCCTGTTCTTTAGCGCGTTTTTGTCGTTTTGCTACTCTTGATAACAGCAAAGAACTTTCTACATGTAAAAGTTTAGAAAGACTCCAACAGCAAAAGTTAGTTATAATAACCTGGGATCGAATGTGATTTTTGGGCTAACTAGTCCAACGGGGAACAACCTGACAGCTCCTGAGGGGGTGGAGAAATGTGTGTAGCCCGTGAGATGGTTTCCATTACTCAGTTTCACCATATATGGCTCCAGCTCTCTTGTCCACAGAATATCTTTGTACACCTGGACGTACACATAGACTGTATTCACATACTTTTAGTGATCTTTTTAACAAAAATATGTTTCATTCTGTAACTGCTTCTTTATCCCCCACTCGCCTCTCGGTGGAATATAACCATTCACTACTCTTTCTAATGTGTAAATTTAGGCTCTCACTTCTGCAAATTATTTTCAGTATTAAGCTTATAAAAGCTTTACTTGGCGAATTGAAAATCCTCTTAAGATGACCTGAAAATTGCTTAAAAAGGCTGCAAAAAATCTGTGCATATCAATTCCAAAATTTTGAATTTTTTATAGGAAAACTAAAATTAGAGATTTTTAAATGTCGCAAAACCCAATGGTCTTTGGCCAATTGTTTTTTTTTCTGACTAAAAGTGTTTTGTGAGCAATATATATGTTCCTATAAAAGCGACTTAATTGGAATTGATAATTGTCTCTTTTCCAATGAAATAAATTGGGTGACGAAAAACTCAGCGGGCAAAAAATGAAACCGGCCAATGAAAAGCCGGTTGAACCAGATCGGGTAGCTGAAAAGTTTATCAGTAGCAAAACGTATTGCATTTTCGAATAATTCAGACCAAAAAAGCAAACAAAAGTTGGATATTTTCATAACTGCCAAGATACCACCATCCACGATACCCACTGGAGGCAATGGCTTAGCAATTTAGAAAAACGAAATGATACTTCAGAAACTCAAGACTTTCAGATAGTTTCAATTACGCGTTTTTCTTACCACGAAGGTAATGATAAACAATTTTTGTTCAGAGAGCGTGACACGTTTCATTATTACGCAAATTGAGCGAAAAGAAATGTCGAGCGTGTGTGAGAAAATTCAAAACAAACACATAAAGTTTCAGCTAAATATTTACACTTTCCTTAATTGAAGTCAACTTAACTTGGAAGGATTTTACCGATAACTAAGAAAGATTGAGAATAATTGATTACTTTTATAACCAAAGTTTTGTTTACTTTCTGATGGTCTCAAGCGTGAACAACAAAGTTTGTCTCTTTTGCTTTAGAATGGTTATTTGAGCAAATTTTGGAGGTGGATTTCTAAAGCTTCTACTCCAGTTGATCATAGTAGAATTAGACAGTGTTTTGTGTTTTTCTCGGAGACAAGATTTTGACTTCCATTTTGCTTGTATTTGATTTTACACTGTTCGATTTTAACAAATTGGCTTTATGAGAATTAACGCTGAGTAGAAGATAATTCGGGAAAGCTGGAGGACTTTTACAACAGTTAATTTGTTCATTACTGAGTATCATTCCTAAGTTTCCACTAGCTTTGGGCATCGAGCTGAACTTTGCAAAAAGGCAAATTCAGAAAAAATGACACAGAGAAACGTTATCAAGCTGCCTAGAAGCGGATCACTCAATTTTACAACAAATTTTTTTCAAGGAACTGAGAGCTTACGGGTTGACCATTTTCCTGCAGATAGGAAAGTATATGTGATATAAAACGTCGTTTTCTCAGAAAGGACAAAAATCAACTATGGTACCTATTGAAGAACAGCTTTGAAGGCTCTCAATTTTACTATATACATCGATAAACACATCGATGAACACTGTCCAAATCATGCATCATCTCAATATTTTGGAAATAATGAAGGACGAGTGCCTCGAATAAATGTAAACTAACAATGAATACTGGTGAATCCATTTCAAACAGAACAATATTTTTTGTAGTGAAGTTCAACGGAGAAGGAATCAGAACATAAGATCAGATATTTTGGGAATGATATTGATCCAAATTTTAACTAAAAGTTCAATTTAAAAATGTGTTTCAAATATACCCAAGACGATAAGATCAACAAAATATTATCGGGCTCCAAATACTTCTTGAAGCCCAATAATTGTTTTTCATGCCCTTAGCTGTCACACAATAAAAATCAGATTTCAAAACCTTAACAATTCGTCACTACAACGGATAAACCGACAGACAATTTGGGAATCAAAGTATAATACATGATGAAAAATTTGAAAAGTCAAGGGATCTTTGGACTAAATTTTAAATATTATCAGCAGAATTACCTCGGACTCAAATGATTGTTTTGCAGTTCAAAAATGATATTTTTCATTATATCTATTTCATGCTGACAATCGTCTTGTGGTGAAACGTTTCGAACACGAAACCTTTAATTTTGATATGAAATATTGCACTGGAGAGATCGAATATTTTTATAGTATTTTTGATTTGTAAGCTTGTCAATAAACTTTTCAGCTGGTTATTGATGCAATTTACTTGTCGGTTCTTTAAAAAAACTTTGTTTTGCGGCCCTTAAGAATAAAGCAAAAATATATTATGTAATCAAAAATTGTTCCCGACGACATTTTGACATTTTTTCTAAGTAAACTTTCTCTCTTAAGGAATTCCCCAACCCCCCCCCCCCCCCCCCCATCACCCAACCACTCTTTCGTACCTCCTCGGTGCACTGGAACACATCGACTGGAGTGATGACTGCAGACTGCATCGTGTTCACCCTGTCATAGAAGTACCTCTTCTTGGGAGTGAAGGAGAGGTTGCTGGCACGAGTATCCAGAACTGTAGTGGGTCCATTGCGAAACGAATACAGCAGACACTGTGGGGGGTATCTGGAAGGTCTAAATAGGCAGATTTTAGCGACCCATGTTGTGGTTTACACCGTTGAAAGACCGTGAAAAAAGAGCAAAAAGTGGTAGCAAAATATTCAGTAGTGTAAAATATGTGCTATCCAGCCACTCAAAAAAATCTGTTATAAAACACGTAATTTAGACGTTTTTATAAAAATTATAAAAGCAGTTTTTATTTTATTTTTTTAAAAAAAATCGTCTAAATTACGTGATTTTATAACAAATTTTTTTGAGTGGCTGGATAGTACATATTATAGACTACTAAGTTCTACCCATTAATTTTACCCAATTACAATTTTTAACGGTGAAAAAGGATGAAAACTTGTCCTTAGTTGAAGGGTCAGTTGGCTTTCGAATGAAAGTTTTCAAAAAGAGGTGTCAATTTTTCGCATGTAACTTTCCCTTTGCAGTTCCAGAACCTATTTTTTTGCCTTGGAAAAATTGCAAGTTCTGTTTCAAAAGGTTGTCATTGACCAACTCCAGCGAGTACTTTTTAGTTCGGAGTGGATGCTAGCTTTTAAGTATACTCTTCAACAATAGGTATTAATATAGGACAGTTGAAAGAATCATCAGCATCAATGAAAAATTTTGTTTGAACCTGCATTGACTCATGCAAAAAACACGCACATTTGTAAATCAGGCAATTTAGATTACAGCTTTTGACACTTCTTAAAAAAGAATAAAAGTCACTTACGGCTTTTGGCCCCGTTTCAATCTATAATTCAGATACAGCAAAAAGCATTAGTCTAAAATACACATAAAATTGAGGCTGTCGTTTATTACAATCCAAGAATTGAATTCTATTGGTGCTCCGTCTTTTTTTGTTAGATGTTTTCACTTATTTTCCATGACTTTGATCTTTCAAAACGGGATAAGCAGGTAACAACTAGCAGATATTGGGTTTTCATAGATGATTTCAGTATTCTTTCGAAAACTTAGAGCAGCGCTGAAGCTGCTGGGAAGTCCTAAATTCAAGGTGAAAAGGTTATTTTTAGGAGTTTTGAGCCCCAAAATAGGGCAATTTTTCAGGTTTCTTTGTCAATTTTTAAGTTTCTTGTTTGATTAGTCTTAAGTGGACGTTAGTCAAGTTTGAAAAGTTATGTCTTTTGTTGGACGTGAATTTTTAATATCCAATTTATTATCTAAATCTGTAGTTAATGATAACTTGAACACGCAAAATGATAGTTTTGTTCAATCAACTGTTTTGAAGATGTTTGTCTTCTTTGTGTTTTTCGACATTTAGGGGCAATTAAAACTTTTTTAAACTAACTGCGCATGACCAAATGATTTCTAGAGATACAGAATTGGTTTTGACAATTTTAGCGTCACGAATTTTGGCGATTTTTTAACAAATTTAGTTTTTAAATGTTTTTGACAATTTTGGTGCACTCTTCCGAGTCTCAGGATCGACAAGGGCCAGAAATACGTCTATATGGTTTGATAATAGGTTTATTTTTTATTAAAAATGGCAATCAAGAGTTAGAACAAAATTTTGAGCAAATTGAACAAATGAACTTGAGCAGTTTAGTTTAGTTTTTGCTTTTTTTTGCGATTTCTTTATCCTTTTCTAGTTCTTGATTCAATTTGTCGCTTTTATCTGCAACCTGATTTCTGCTAGTCTGCAGGCCAGTAATTTTGATCATTTTAGTCAGATGAAAACAGTTTTTGAAGCCCTGAGTAGGCAGGATTAAGCCAAAAATTTGCAAGGAATTTGTTTTCTCGTCAGTTTTTGCATTGTTTTGTGTCTAATTCCTTTTTTCTGAGCTCAAGTAGTCAATAAAATTTGTTATGAACGCGTGTTGTGTTAACAGTGCAATTTTGGTTTGAAGATGCTGACAACAAGGTACTCTGGCAATTCTTTCGTTTTTTTCCTATATTTTGCTCTTATTCCATTTGTTGTTCTGCTTGTATCTCATTTCCTCTTAACTAGAAAGCAAGTTTTTCATATTTGCCGAGTTCTCTGCTCGTTTTCACAAATTTACTGAAGACCGTAGTATTCAACACGCTGATCTTCAAAATATATGCACTTTGATTTCTTTTATTTTTGTTTTTATCAAATTTTTCGAAACAAAGTATGTTTAGCTGGCATTGTTCAACTGGTCTGATGGTCAGGTACATTAGTTTCAAGTTTTTCATTCAATTCTTCAGATTGTTTTTCGGGACATGTCTTACTATGTTTTTTCATGTGGTTTTTTTTTGTTTTTGTGATTAAATTTCTAATTATTTAAGTCTTAAATGTATTCATCATATTTTATTTTGCTTCAAATACCATTCTACTATGCGTTTATGGTTGCTATTTTTGCCAGATTGTTTTCTGTTATAATCAGTCCCCGCTTTTTCTGAACATTTGAACCCTGTGAACTCCATTGACGGATAAGCGTTGCAAAGCGTTCTAAGAAGTCAATATATTCCCGTTATTGAGCACGTTTAGTACAGTAGTTTCTCGTCAGTTTTAGTGTTCTGGTATCGAGCTGGTGAACCTAAAGTTGCCATGATCTGCAGCAACGCGGCAAAGTGAATCTTGAGTGCAATATGAGCTATTGTTGAATGCTTATGACGACTTCAATTTTGCAGTGTTTAGCAACCTAAGTCACGTTCTTTGTTTATGATGTGACGTCTTATAAGGCACAGAGGGTTGATCTGTAACTTTATTACATGCAGTTGTTGTCGCAATCAATTCTGCAAAGCTTAGAATAGATCAGGTTTTGTAAGGAGCCCATCATTTGCAAAAAAATTCAAATCTGGTTGATGAAAGACCGGGTTGGCTCACATCGACTCATTTGCACCATCTGAGATACTTACGAGTTGAACATGTAAATTCTCTCTGCTTCTCTCTTCAACTCGTTCACTGTTTCTTTTGTCTGAATGAACAACTTTTTGAAACTCACTGCCATCGACTCCAGATCAGGATCAAACTTGCGCAGGTTCACACTTTTACCATACACAAACCTGTGAACACAACCGAACATTTAAAGGTAATAATAGAACAGAACCGAACAACTGAGCAAAATTCCCCCGAGTCGAGAAGAAGAAGAAGTCGAAACTGTAATAGACCAACATAAATTGCATGTTGATAGACCCTAGTTATGGTGCATATAAAATCTGCAGGGATAAACTTGCTCTTTTTCAGTGTTCATCAGTAAAGCAACCCCCCCCCCCCCCCCCCGAAAAAAAAATTGTATCAGAAGTCACAATAAGAAAGCGGTTTCGGATTATGTGTTAACTTAATTTTTTCACCAAAATAAAGTTCTAAAAATTCGGTTAGGAAACTTCACGTTGAACAAAAATTTTGAATTGCGTTTGAACAACCGACTAATTTAATTGACCAATCGTCCGGTTGAGCAATCTGATGCTTTTTTTTGCTTCTTAAAAGAGAATAAAATTTTCCATCAGTAGATTTTATTTGCATCTTGTTCTGAGATACTTAACTCAGACTGAAGAAATCGGAACACCAGTACTGGAAATAGGAACAACAGAAAACCTTGAGAATAAGATTAAGTGTGATACAGTTTCTTGTCGGTTGTTTCCTGTTATTAGAGCTGTTAGCCAAAAGAAAACTGTCTACTTTGAACATAAAGTTCCCAAGTATAGAAGTCATCGCTTTATTATAAAATTATTTGCATGTTACCGTTGTGAGGGCTCAAAATTACAACTACAGTTCTTTTCAGATAAAAAGGATCTCAAATATTCTAACATGCCAAGAATATTTCTCCATTTCCTCAATCCCAAGTTTTCAAGTATGCTCTTACCTTGTAATTTCGATCGAGTTTCCCTTAAGTTTTGTTCTAACTTCACTTTGTTGTGGAAATTAAATACCAAGAGAAAACAAATTTTTGACAACTCGTCGATTTTTGATCTAGATATATGATCAATCTTTTTTAAAAAACTACAATCTCTACAACTCTTTAATTTGCCTGAAATTTTGCATTAAAACTGGTTGTCGGAAGTTGCTAAAGATTTTTTAAATTCAAAATATGAGAGGCACGATTAATCTTGTTGAAGCAACTTAAGTGTTAAGTGTTGAATAATTTTTTAATAATATTTCCGAAGAAAAACTGTATCAGTTTTGAACAAGCGTGTCTCAAATTTTTATTTACCTAAAAAAGAAACTTTTTCAGCTACTGTAAAATTACGGACTTGAAAATTGTTTAATTTCGATCAACAGAAAAATTTTCATTTTAAAACTAGTTTGCTCTAATAGTTGAGAGTCTCATTAACCCAAAAAATTTACTCCAATTGGAGTTATACTAACTTAATTTCAACCAATTTTCACAAAAATTCCACTAAGCAATATCTTGTACGAAGATTTGCACCTTGGTTTCAATGTAAATAACTAAAGGATGATCCTTCTCTTTCAAAACATTATTGCTTGGAACATGTTTGCAAGTTCCAATTAAGTTGCCAATGTCATTGTAAACTAATTGATTCTGCAAATAAAGCAAGGGTGCGTTTAAATGAAGCAAGTTACCAATCGCAAATTCTCTCCTATTGAGAAAATGCTTGTTTTAAAAATAGACGTTCTAAAAGTTTTCTTTGACTGCTCATAAAAACTGAAGAAAACGGTTAAAAGGTTTCGCTTTCGAAAAAAAAACCGATTCAAATCATTTCGAAACATCTTTCAATTACATCATCAAGCTTGTTTAATAAGGAAAAGGTTACTCAAACAAAATTAGGCTTGAATTATTCAAACCACTGATAGCAGATTACATTCTATAGATAAAATTTTGCCATAAAAAATGGATTCTGGCATTGAAAAAAGTAATTTTCAACTTCCCAAAATCTTTAAATAGTACTTTGTTCTGATTTTCGAGGAAGATATTTCAACTTCATTTTCCGATAGCACTTTCTAGGGGAGAACGCACACAAAATCTTCTAACTATCAAAAATTGTTTACTATACATGTGGCAATGTTTGTAGCTTCTGTCTTCTTAATTTGGCTGCACTTCCTTCTGACTTCCTCTGACACAAAATATTTTTTGAAAAAATTGACCAAACAGTCCGAGGTGAGAATTGAATGACTTTATTCACTAAACGAATCTTTGAGGAAAACGTTCACGCGATAAATTTTAACAAGATTTTACATAGTCAGGTATAATAGAAAACTTGTTTGATAAAAAAATTATATAAAAATTCCTAGGATTACCAGTTGCGGGATTTGGAGACTAATTGGCAATTGGCTTTAATAAAAAATTTCACCAGAAGCACGTCTTATGCCAAATAAATTTTTTGAGCCAAAAACAGTGACAAATATTGGTTCTAAATTAAAGCTAAAAGAACTGTTTAGAAAACAATGTAGGTAAAAAAAAGGGTCCCAGTAAAAAAGTTGAACAGATAAATAGATGTTTGAGAGTTTTCTTATTTTTTCCTCCTTTTCTAGCATGTGAAAGTGATTTGAAAATGAGATTGACAGAGAAAAATTCAATCAAGCAAGGAAAATATTTGAAATATATATATATATATATATATATATATATATATATATATATATATATATATATATATATATATATATATATATATATATATATATATATATATATTAGCTGTTTAATTGCTCCATTGAGGACGAATTTCAGTAATCACTCTGAGCCAAAAATTAATAGTGTTTGCCCTAGAGTTTCTTAATTAAAGTTTGCTTGCAATGAGCAAGTGATAGGAAAAACCTTAATCTACGCGCGTAAATCAAATTTTGCAAAAATATTTTGAAGTCTAATTGTCCGAATTTTTGCATGAAGTGACTCGGAACACAGTTTCTGATAGTAGTCAATTGTCAATGATTACATAATATCCAAATGAATGAATTGTTTCTATACATTTTTCCAGTCCCTTTCGATTTTTTTTGTTATAAACAATCTTGAAAAATTTCTGCCAGAACCTTTCTAGATAAACACTTTTCTACCAAATTTTAAGCAGTTTTTTCAGCAAAAATCTCATAAGATAACCATTTTCTGTCAGAACGTTGCAAAATCATCATTGTTGCGACTGAGTTTTACACTATAAAAACTGCATTAAAATCAATACAAAATCCTTGAAATCTTAAAATGAAATGCTAGCATCGCAATATTTGGATGTACAGATATTCTGGGCATCGACAAAAAAGCGGACAGAAATGACAAATTTTCGCTTTTCTTTAGTCTTGAAAAAGTTTCAGATGCTCTTCGAGAGCGAGTTGAGCAAAAGTTTTTTAATAGAAAATTATGTTGGGAAACGGATTTTGCATGCAAAAGTTTTGTCCAGCAGAAAGTCTCGATGTCGGCACAATGGTGGCGTCACTCATAGTTCTCATCAGAGGTTTTCCAGGTCTCGAAATCCACAACCCCTTTATCACACCTCCCCCAATATACGATTCAACCCCTTGGGTTATAATTAATATACGATTAAACTTGTAACAGGTCTTTCCCCATTATACCCCCCCCCCCCTCTACAGCTTAGTGGCGAGATAACAATAGCCTCCCTCATCATGGTAAATATACCATAATTAGGGGCTATAATTTCTTGGGGGGCTTTAATGGGAAAGACCTCTTGTATCTTATGTATGTGTGTTTGGGGGGGGGGGGGGTGGAACCAACGCTAAAAATGCGATTTTACTTTGGCTTTTAAAACCTACTGTTCAAACATGCTCAATCCATTCGCTTTGGGAACATAAGCGAAATTTGTGATCATTGTGGCTCTGTTCAGCACAAGGAACATCTGATTGGACAATCCTGTTGAATTGAAGTTGTAGCTGATACGAATGCGGTTTGTAGCATAGAAGGAGCCAGAGTACTGTCCCAAGGATGACGTCATCAGTGATGTTAGAATCCTGAAAAAAAAAACAAAATTCAACTGACTCCGAAAATACCCCCCCCCCCCGCCCTCGGTTTGAAGTTTGACGGTGAATTTTCGTAAGGAATGCGGTGAAATGCGGTGAAAAAAAATAATTCTCACCGCGTATTTTTTACATCTTTTTGCGGTGAATCGCGTCGAATTATTTATTTTCACCGCGTTTTGGGTTTCCTTACATTAGAGAAGCTTCCTCACGCGGGGACGAACTTCTTACCTCCTGCATGCCTTCAAATTCTTATCCCACTGCGCCAACTGTCACATACTTCAATGATATTTCTTGTGAACTTAAATCAGATTCAATAAACGTTGAAAAGCAAATGCGGTGAACTTTTGTAAGAAATTCAGTGAATTTCGCGGTGAATTTTTGTAAGAAATTCCGTGATATGTGGTGAATTATTCTTTTTCCACCGCATTTGCCGCTTTCACCGCATTTCTTACACTAATTTGCCACAAAAGTCGATGCGGTGATTTTTTGTAGGATATGCGGTGAAATATTTTTTTCACCGCATCTACCGCAATCACCGCTTTTCTTACAAAAATTCACCGCATTTCTTAAAAAAAACTCACCCAAAAATCTCGACCCGGGCCGCTAATTAAATTCACGATAACGTTAAGCCTGGCGGATTATTAAACATATGCAAAAATTGATATGATTGGGTCAGTAAAACAACCTAGTTTAGTGATCTTTTTAAAGAAATTAAGCGAAAACTTTGATATCTTTGGCTTTCACTGGGGATGAATTATCGCTGCTGTTGATCTGTGTAAAAACGTAATAAATGGGCTCATAAAATTTTGCATCTGTTAAAATTCAAATTTTTGCTCACAAATGTTGTTACTGTGAAAAAGCATATCTCCCCATTTTAAAAATAAAGTGAAGCAGAAAAAAAAACGAAAAAACTTCTCGAAAAATATTATAATGCTGGAGTTTTTTCCACCTATTTGCAGTATTTATAGCAATCTAATTCAACGTATAATACTTATGCATGTCTTTACTACGTGAGTTGGCATCTTTAGAAAAAAGGAAGATGAATAGTCTGAATCGAATCCAAATTGTTTTTCTAATGCTTTTGCTAACGCATAATGAAGCTTTCCCGTTTTTCACCCCATGTACATTATGAAACCCCCGTTACCAGACACGAGGCATTACAAAGTAAGTTAATATGTACAAATATGACACGGGTTCCGGGGAGAAGAAAGTATATACCCCCTCTAAACTGGTGGGTTCAGTCGGGAAAGAACCCGCACAATAATGCGAGAATTGAGCTCGTCATGCTAATAGGAAAAAAGAATTGTTTGACAGATTTTCTTAGATCTATCATTTCTAAGTTCCTAGTAGTGTTCCAATGCTTCGTCCCGCTGTATCTGCAATTAATCAGAATTTAGATATCTTTTCTATTTGCGCCTCCATCTTATCGGGTAAGTGTTATTTGCTGCCCCCGACGCTCGTACCATGTTTTTACATAATAGTTAGCTATCTAATGGCACCTGCTCAGTAACTGGGGGCACATAACTATTGCGGGCAGAAACGAAATTGAACCAAAATAAGGTAGAGTTTGTTTGCTTCATACTTATTTGACATAAATATATATTCATTTGACGGATAATCTTACCGCTGCCTACTTACTTCTGTCAGTATTTAACGCTCAATCAGTTGAACGACAGTAAATATATCTACGTCTAACTTGCGTGCCTTCAAAACTTTATATCTTTTCATTACATTAATTTACACAAAAATGAGAATTAAAAGAAATGCCTTAAATTTCAAGCTTCTATCATGTCGCCATTAATATACTGTCATTATTTTCCATTTAAAAAAATCGAAAGTGACGCATTCATTGAGCAAAAAAGTGAGAAAAATAGTTGGTCGTCCCATTTCAATAAATGAAGCAGCCGTTAATTTAAAAATTGCCATAATTATGAAAAAAATGTGTCCCTGAATAAGAAAATAAAAAGAGTAGCTGACTGTGCATTTGTTTTTCCGTGAGCTTTTCCGGAAATTTTTTCGTGAGCTTAGGAATTGGAGTTGTCCTTTGAGAGAACATTTCATCGCACATTTTTTGAAATGTTCCAAAATGACCTAACTTATTGAAAAACCCACACGAACACATAAAAAAACAAAATGAACTGTATCAGCTCTTACATTGAGGTATGCAATTTGTAGTAGCTACTGACACAAAAACTTTTTGGCTCCAAAAGATTAATCAGAATGACCTCAATCAACATTTTTTAACACGCATACAGACGCTTATTTAATAACTTTTCTTAATTAATCTCAACTGGGTCAAATTTGATACCAAAGGTTGGAGCAGCTCATTAGATTGATAGCAGAATAAATGCGAATTAGCTGGTGGATTAAATGAAGCAAACGCTTTTCAGCCGAACGAACATAAAATTCTATAAATTTGCTTCATTTATGCTCGGAAAATTGTCTTTTTTTTTCTGAATACCAATTTTGTGGAATTTTTGAAATTATCATCGCCCAGGCTCGAAAATAGTTTGCGAATCGGAAAAATTTCAAAAATGGTTTTCATAGGAAGATAAAAAAGTTTTTCCTCTGAAATTTTCTTTCTGAACTTTTTTAATTTTGTTTACTTTCACTTTTAATTTTGCCTTTTTTCCACTCTATTTTCACCTCATTTTCTATTGGAGTTCTGTTATTACTCGTGTACAACTACCGTTGTTTTTTGTGTCATCGGACAGTAAAATTGGCTCTAATTTATAAGTTTCGTCATTCTGACAATTTTGAATGCCATTGTCAGAAGGGAAGAATTTTTTTAATCATTTCCTCTTGCGATAGTACCAGTCAAAAATTTTGTCATTGATTTACAATTTTTATCGCCCGTTGAGCACTATACAACCTCAAAGTGTGCTTTAGCGGTGGTTTCATACTTATTGTACAAAGTTTCGCTACTTTTTTTGTGTAATCAACAATATACAGAGTCGTGAGAAAGGAGAGTCAGAATTTCGTATTCTAAGCTGCGAAAGAGCAACTTAAGTGAAGGTTTTTAGATGCCAGATCTCTGCAGAGTTGTAGTTCAAGTAAATCTGCAAAAATTTGCTCCGAAATTCTAACTCAGATCTCGATCTGCTACTCGATTCTTGACGAAATTTTTCTCGGGCATTCGATCAAAGTCACGTATACTTATTCAAGTGCTGAAATAACAGAAAGAGTTGACAATTGAAGACAACAATCTGGGACCTTGACCTGGGACTGAAGACATTACCCTTCGATTGTTATTGCCCTTTCTCAAAACAGCTTCTGGATGGCAACAACAACCATAGTAGTACTCATATACCGTTCCGTAATGAGCAATATAATTTTTTCCATAAAATCTGTCTTTGGTAATTTTTTCACCCGTAAATTATTTTCTCCTAAAAGTTCAACACGTTCACAATGATCAAGAAAAATTTTGGCCCAATATGAATAACGAAGTCTTTTGCGGGAATCACTCTTCCCTTGCGAATTAAACTTTAGATTTTTAAAAAAAAAAACAAAAACGAAAGTATACAAAATTTATAGTTAAAATTATTCTGCATCGTGTTCATTTTTCAAAGATTTCAAAATTTTTTGTCGAAATGATTGAACTCTTATTTTCTTGTTACGACTGTAACTATCGAATACATTGAATTGACTGTCCGCCCATTGATTGAAATTACAAAACCCTATTTTTTATTGGTTTTACCCTCTAATATGGTGAAAAAAGACATTTTTTAACCAAAGGCTGGCTGAATTATATAAGAAATTGACCCGTTTAAGTAAGAAAAGTGCAAAATTAGTGAAATAAAAACAATCATTCTGTGCTATCTTTCATAATTTCGCGAATTAAAACAACGATATGAAGCGAAAGGTCAAATTAATCTATCTAAATGGCAAAAAAAGTTACTTACCAGAGTAGATATTTCAGCATTTTGTGCGTTTAACACAAACAAATAAATGCGATCAATTAAGACTAATGATTTGATTGGTTGGAGTAAATATATCAAGTGTGTCGCAATAAAGAAGCACTAGGCGGAAAAAAGGCTAAATCACAAATTGCCCAAGTCCCAAAGAAGAAAGATTACACTTCGAAATTGACGATGAGATAATTGAAATTGAAAGTAAATCACCTTTCTCGCTTTTTGAGATAGAGACAAAATACGAGAGGGTGCAAAAGACAAATAAGGTTCTGAGAGAAATAAAAAGTAAGACATAGAAAATAAGCTGAAATTTAGGGGTAAAAGGGGCGGGAGGGGTGGGTGAAAATGGGGGTTTTGAATTGGGTGTAATGATTTTGTTTTTGTTTGTCAGTATACCCTTTTGGCTCTTAAATCATTCAGACGTAATTTGTAGACGTCACAGATAAATCTCGCCCTTCATAAACACTAAATTATGATAAATTAGTTCACGTCCTTTTGTTTTTTGTTTTGTCTGCTTTGTTTGTTACGGCCGGGGAGGCATTTTAGGGCCAGTAACAGTTACGCCGTGAATAAATTCGGGAAGTAATGTTATTATGTATCTTAGTAGTAGTAGTAGTCAGCATTAATGATGGATAAATTATAAATCATAAACCGTTGGTATTAGTGAGTGAGTATGTGTAGAGAGGTCGAGAATTATAACTAGTAATATATTCGGTGCTGGTTTATAACTGGTTAGTTATGAGAGTGGAGGTGATTGATTGTCGGGGGGCTGAGGGGAGATTTGACAAGTGAGGAAACAAAGTAACCAAGGTGTGTTGATGACTGCAGTCCAAAAAACACCTGAAGATATTTTTCCAACCAGCACAATCACAACAACGCCTTCCCTTTCATGTCGTAATCTCTCTCTCCAATTTTCAACAAAAATCCAATTCCTCAATTTGTCCATATTTTCAACTATTTTTGCTTTTTCATTTCGTGAGTGATCAACAAATCTAACCTCTCCTCCCCCTATCAACCTCTCCCCCCCTCCCCTCCCCTCCCTCCTCGCTCTCGCCCGCCCCTTCTTCCCTGCCCCGCAACTCTCCAACTCTCAATTAGATTTTAGATTTCGGCGATTGCACTCCCCGTCAGACCCCCCCCCCCCCGATTCCCTCTTCCAAAAATACACCTGACAACTGCTTTTACGTGGAAATGAAAGCAAACTTCATATAAATGGACGGATAATTGTGTGAATTTTCAGTGTTTTCCTGTTTTTTTTTTTCAAATAGTCTTTTTTCGTTCTCAACTTGATTAATGACCGTTTTGCCATCTCTATTCTTTTACGTGGTGCACCTCCCCTTTGGCCGGAGCTTTAGGTATTTAGTCATCAGACCTTTAGAGGAATGAATTACAAGCCATGAAGACTAGATCATCGGTGCGAAGACCATCTGGGGTCTAGCTCTTTGAGGAGTCGAGTCCCGTGAGCCTCAAATTTTTACACACTCTATATATCTATTTTTTAATCAGGTACCTGCTATGTGGAAGAAGTCGCTCAATCACAATGGGTTTCTTGTCGTATAGTTTTTAGATTAGTCTATGAGCAAACATATGGCACATGGGTATGTGTATAAGCGTATCGGTGTGCGAGCGTGCGTACTTTTGTACATGAGCGGGTGTGGTGATATAAGATGCGTGTGTTTCTTTTTCTTAGCTCGTGCTTGCAATTTTTATGCTTGACAAGGATTTGGTTTCTCTTGGAATCAGGTGCGGTCACCCAAGAAGAATAGACGTGATTGAAGTTTTAAATATGTTTTTCAAAAACATTTGCTCAATTTCTTTTCTAAAACTTTAATAGTTGTGTTTGATGTTCCCAAAATAAGGTTTGATAAAACATTCGCTCATAAAGATAACTGGCAAAAATTTGATTAGAAAATGGGAATTCAAAAACTCACAAATGAAAAAAATCTTTCTTTGCATCAAGTGCTCAAATAAAAAAAAACTTTAAGTTTCTGAAAAAAACACTCTGCAATTCTCCTGTTATGTAACTCCTAATTAGATTGAAAAAATTATGCCATTTGCCCTTCTCATAACCGCTGCTTCCTCATTTCTATATTCTTATTCGTCATTTCAAGAATTAAAAAATGAAATAAGTATTGGGACAATTATGAAAGACAGGAGGGCAAATTTATGACATAAATTTATGAGACAAAAAGCCATTGCAGTTAACACTGATGTTTTAATTTTTTGTTTGTGTTTGGTTTTAGCATTTATTTCTGCCAAATGATTCGTTTTACTGTTCCTATGAATGTTTGAAATATTGCTGACAACCCCATCTCGTTCATTTAATTTAATTGTTTTTCTTTTTATACTTCATTGGTTTAATTTGCAGTTATTTTCCAGATATCCGGATTTAAAAAATTGGCAAAACTTTAAAAGAGATTTTAATCTGTTAAATTTTGAAAATTTCGAAAAGAAAAAAATGAGATTTTACTGGCTTAAAGGGAGAATCAGATTTTTAAGACAGTTTTTTGTGTTATATGTGAAGTTAGTGTTGTTGATTCTCTTCAACAAAACTGTGGATAAAAAACTTTTCTTTACACATGATAATCTATCTATTGATATTGGGCAGAAGTTATACTTGCTTTCGATTGGTCATTTACTCAAAAATTGAAAACAGCTTCGTCACTGAACATTCGTACGTTAATTAGGAATGTCAAAAAGTTCTAATTTGTTCTTTTTAGTTATTTCCAAAAACTCGAAGAAAAGCTTTGGGCGACAAAAATTTGTTAAAGTAAGGCTGCAGGAAAATTCAATATACGCACTTGTTTCTTATGTTTTTTTCACATTTTGTTTTATAAAAACAACTGCAAATTGTCTGTTTTCGTATAGTGAAAAGAGTTCCCTCTATATGAAATTTGTTTAACAATTTTAGTCTTCTGCTTTAGCTGTTAATCTTTCGGAAAATTTTCTAAGGAAATTTCTCGAAACCCATATTAAATTTTGGAGGATCAAATGTTTGGATCGTCTAAAATTTTACATTTCGTTTCGAAATCGTTAATAATTTCTATCCCTGTTGTCTTATTTCTTTTGTATTTCCCGAGAAACAGATTTTGATAGCCCAAAATTGTTTTTTTTAAAGTTTAATATCAGTCGCTTCAAAAACCAGATCTGCCTAATCTAAATTCTTTGTCTTTGAAAACCATTTTAAGAAAGACATTTTTTCCAAAAAGACATTTCCAGATGTCTAAAATATGTAGCAATTTGACGAGGAATATTGTTAGTTTAAACTGCCCGGATTCTAAAAACTCTCTTTCATTCTTAACAGAAATAAATTATGCGCGGCAGGGTAATAACTTATAACTTATTATAACTTGTAACTTAGGAATCCTCTGATAATAAAGATCAAACAAAAATTCCAAAGAGAGGAAAAAGCTCTCAGAGCTTATGATAAAATTGAAATAAAATAGCCCCGAACACTTTTCCATCATTATTTTTTCTTCCTTCTTTTCCTTCATTTTTTATTCATGCGTTCATTCCGTAACTTATGTCATCACTGATGGAAAAGACAATAAAAGTATACCAGAGAAAATTGGCTGACAATTTTATCGCTTTTTGCCCACAAGACACACAAAAAATCCCACTGTGCATAACAACACAACGATAAACAAAACAAACAAACAAAGAATATAGTAAATATAAACAAAGAAAAAATCGCTTTCTTCAAATCGGTTCATTTTAGTTCAATATGTAAACATATGCTGGATAAACTTTTTGCTTTTAAGGTTGTTGTTTTACGACATGGTTCTATGCACAGACTATAATTACGAATGATGCATTTATTTTGTCTCAAAATTCAGAGCAATTAAGAAAATGAAAATTAATGCCCGGGCTGAAAAAATTATCGAAATAAAATCATGCTTATTAAATGGTGTCCCGCTTTTTCACCCTTATTACTTTCTCCCCATATAACAACCCCGATTTCATCATGGTTTCTTAGTCGAATTGGTACAACTTAGATTCAAAATATGTAAGGTTTGGGGAAAGGATTTTCGGGTGAACATTTTCGGGGTAAAAGTATATGACTATAAAATAAGGTCATTTATATGAAAAGAAATATGATTTTATCTAATATCTTCAAAATGAAGTGATTGCAGGTTGATATTTCAGTTAAGTTTTTTTTCTTAATAAAGTTAAGTTTTTAGCTCCTCCGTTTCAAGATCTGAATTCAGATTTTCGCAATCTGAAAATGTTAAATGAAAATGTTAAATCAATAAAAAGTTAAATCATTCAAAATAAAAAAAAACGTTTAATCTCAAATTTGATAAAAAGGTAAAAGCTTAAATAAAAAATTTTAGAGGTGAAATTAAGAGACGTAATATTTTCCCTATAAAAAGCAGACTCAATCGCTGATATTGGAAACTAAAAGCGGAAAAATCATCTAATTGTACTTCCCATTTCGATTTCCACAGTGAACGGAGAAGGGAGGGTCAATACAAGAATTTGAATTTGTACCCTAAGTGTCCCCACTTGTGAAGATACTTTAATTGTCTACAATTGTACAGACTAATGGGCATTTTTTGATAATGAATGAACAAATATCGTCATTGCGTTGAACTAATTGCTCTCTTGAAGCTCACGCTCTATATTGGTTCATATATAAAGCGATACAGAATTTTTTAATCAAAACTTTGTATTAAAATCATGCCTGCGTAACAGACAAATTTCAATTGAATTTTGTAACATTTCACAGAAAAAGGAACTTCTTCGTACTCGCAAAAATACTGGTCGAGGTGTCAGCGCTAATTCAGTGCACAATTTTGCGGGAGGAGCACTGTAAAGCGCTGAAAAATCGTGAAAAAAAGAGCTGAAAAGCGCTAGATTTTGACGGTGGCCGCCGTATTGTCCGACAGGGCGCTTAGCCGCCCAGGCCTAGAGCTCGACTTATGAAAAGACTTTAAAAGTCTAGTAGGGGGGGGGGGGCAATATTGACTATAATTACACGGTCGAGCTTCCTAGTTAAAGTCGAGCTAATTTCTTTTCATGGGTCGAGCTTAAGTCTTTTCATAACAAAGAAAGTCCAGCTAAGGTCTTTTCATGGGTCCACCATTAGTCATTTCATAACCAACAAAGTTGAGTAAAGGTCTTTTCATCAGTCCACCATTAGTCTTTTCATAAGTCTTTACATACAGGAGCAGAGCCAGAGCAAGAACCAAAAAATGAGAAATTTAGCCTACAATTTAAGTAAAATGAGCGATAAAATTAACTCTGAAGCTGTAATTGGCTAATTTAAATCACTGTTTTGTAAGCGGATAAATATACCGTCAACTAGCGTAACGAAGGTATAACGTAGAGACCCCCACCATAATATCCTTATGGGATTGGGGATCTTTTTTCCGTTTGTGCCCCCCAGTATTATGGCACGTGCTTCTGGGGGGTGCAAATAATATACACCCACTAAGCTGAGGGCGCACACATGGAAAAGATCCTGGATTGGATACATATTTTACTGGGGGGGGGGGGGTGGTATAGTGGAAAAGACCCATATATGGTCTATCCCTGGTCGCAACCTCTCCCCCTCTCCCCGTTGGGAGGGGGGAGGGTTGTGGCCACAGAGCGGCCGAGTGGAGCGCCACCCGGACGCACACCAAAGATAACGGTCCGCCTAATTACTGATTTATGGACCAGAGGTTTTTTGACCAATTATGATAAAACTGTCGGGTTAATTTCTCATTTTTTCCTTGTCGGCTAAACGCCTGTCGGCCAATTTTCCTAGCACCGATTTTGACGATACATCGCTAGCACCACACCGCACACATCGTGAAATTTGTTCAGACATTACCTACAATTTTTGCCACGCTCTGAGAAATTCCGATTTTTATTTGAGCAGTAATTTGGTGTTTTACACAACTTTTCCCGTTCTAACTGAGCAATTTTTACTTTTGAGAAAGATCTTTTCAACAATTGCCCCCCTTTGCATAAGGGGGGCCTATTCTTGAAGTGAATTTAAGCGAGAGATTTATTAGCCAATCAGAACGACTAATAACTTTCCGTGTATGCTCATACAGTGTTAAACTGGATAGAATAAAATGCGCCATGCTAGGGCAATTAGCCGATTTGGAATACAAAGCGAAAAGAATTTGCAACTGGCGGGTCGGTGGGCGGGCTTCGCGAGCGTCGCGGTAACCGACCCACGAATTCCGGATTACATCCTACGGCGCGTGAGAGGCATGGCCGTGAACAATGGTTCGCAATTGCGCTTAAACTGATATTCGGCTATCTAAACTTTAGGCCAACTAATATTATGGTAAAGTATAGTACAAAAGGGGTGGGGAATCTCTTCTAGGTACCAAAGGGGGCAATTGTTGAAAAGATCCTTTGAGAATTTTAGGTATAGTATTTAACTGGGTCGATATTATATATGAGGACAGCTAACTTCAAAATTTACGATGCTGCTCCTGAACCCAAAATAGGACAACAAATATAAAAATTCCTCACGTGAGCACAATGTTTGGAAACTATCAAAACTAAGAAAAGAGATTGCTTCGACTCGCCGCAATTTATGTCTTTTTCGAACAATGTCACAAATGAAAGCATGATATTGTCCCCTATGAACATTTATAGAAAGACCTTTAAGTGAATAACTGGCTTTTACAGTCTCCCCAGGCTAGAGTTATATGAAAATAGCCATCCATTTTTTGTTTATGAAAGTATCCAGGCAGACCGAAGTCACCTATTATCCCGACTTTGGTTGGCTCAGTGTTTTGGTGCGCATTGTAAAAAAAATGTGTAAGAAGACACCTGGAAGCCCAAATGACTCATGATCCAGATTTTAGCTTGCTGGAGTTATGAAAATTCAGGCAAAATGAGAAAAAAACTAATGACCCAGCCTGTCTTGTTCGTATTTATGAAGCATTCTAAATTAACAACAAGCTCAAAACGAAAATTTCAGAAGATTCTTTTCAGCGACGATTAAGTTTTCAATGACAGAACTTCATGAAATAACATGCAATAGTTGAGACACACAGATTGATTTATAAATTGTGCCCTAGCAATTGTTTTGCATCTCAGTTTTTTGCGAAAGTTTATGAAAACAAAATACAAATTGTGTGATGCAGACTCGAGTCCGTCTAAATTTTTTGTCTGTTTTTGGGCCACAATTCGACCTTGTGTGTGACGCCGAGTTGGTGCGTCTATGCAGCATGGTCAGTTTGTGCATCAGATTTTGGCTCAACCAATTAAAAAGGCTGCATTTATTTTGATTCTTAGGGAAGTTTCTCGCTTGTGTATTTTTGAGCACTCCCTACCACTGTGAACGTTCAAAAAAAGATCTTAAACATGGGCCATCCAAAATTCTGACATCGACCTGAATTTGCATGTTGTTGTTCTTTGCGGAAACATGGGAGACGATTCTACGTTGTTAACAATAGACCGGAAACTGTTTCATTTCCGCCAGAGTTGAGAGTTTTACAATTTGGGAGCTATCAATTAGACTTTACTGGAAAATCAGGGAAAACAAAAAGTTGATAATATTGCTCCTTTTAAATTATAGGTTTCAAAGCTTTGTGTTCTCCAGATGAAAAATGCTGAACAAGACGCAAAAGAGTGCTAAAACGTAAAAAAAATCCTTAGTTTTTCGGGCCATTCTTACGCTACCTGCTCACATGACGGGCCGTTTTACCAATATAAAGCAACAAAGAAGCTCGTTAATTTGCGTTTGCACATGATGTTGCGATCCGACCTCATCTACATTTTTGACTTAATGGTCAACGAAATGAAGAGAAAACAAAAATAGATGTTTGAATTTTAAAAAAATCGTTTCACACCCAAACTACTAATTGAATTACATAATGCCATGCCTCATTTCAACGCTCACAATATGTGCCAATAAAAAGACTACGCGGAAAAACAAACAAAATAAGCAAAACTAAAAAATTAATTGGTTTTGCGACCCGAGCTAAAACATTAATTGGTTTTGCACATGATTTTGCGATCCGAGCTCATCTACATTTTTGACTTAATTGTCAACGAAATGAAGAGAAAACAAAGATAGATGTTTGAGTTTTGAAAAAATCGTTTCACACCCAAACTACTAATTGAATTACATAATGCCATGCCTCATTTAAACGCTCACAATATGTGCCCACAAAAAGACTACGCGAAAAAACAAACAAAATAAGCAAAACTAAAAAAAATCATGGCAAAAATTCAATATCTGTATGTAAAAGCATCTAGTAAACAACACAAAATGCAATCAGATAAAACCATAGCTGCACAAATTTTCTCCTAACTAAACAGCAGATAGAAAGTTTTCTTAATGAGAAAAGGCAACAGGTCGCAAAGAGAACGAACAATGAGGCGAAACTCAAAAATTAATCAACATTTTTTTAACCAAGAAATTTTAAAAGTCAATTCAAATCCTTAGCTTTTAACTAAATAATCCTTAATAAATTACTAAAAAACATTACAAAATCAAAGGACCTGTCTTTGGTTAAACTAAGCCATAGCAACGAACTAAAGAAAAACTCAAAAAATTACAAATAATTTGAGAAAACACAAACTATTGCTACCATTAAAATCATTAGCTATTATCTGAATACTATGTATTTTAAAGTCAATGTGTTGTTTCTACTAATTCAATGGTTTATACTGAGAGATTAAATATGTTTACTTGGGCCACATTTGAAAACCATTGGGATCTGTTATTTCTTGATTGTTCTGAAAGTTGAGAAGAAACACAAAAACTGACCACACATTAAACGTTTTTAAAAGCGCAGTTTGTCCAACAAGCAAAATATAAGTGACAAATAATATCATTAGATATTTAATTTTTTGATATACACGAAATTTGGTGGGACTTCCCATTGATGAAAATAAGCTACAATTTGATGAAAAGAACAACAAAAACTGAAAATTTTGAAAAATATTTGAAAACCTATATCATAAACTTTAGGACTATTCACTAAAAAGTGACTCATTCCAGTAATATTATTCTCTTAATCCCCATTTACCACGTTCTGAGACCTGTAGGCAATTTACGGCTTCCTAACGAACAAAAACAAGCAAAAACAGCAAATTCAGGAAAAAAAATGACAGAGAAACGTGTCGAAGGCATTAAAAAATGAACTTTTCACTAAGAACTTTTCTATTTTCAAATGATTTTTAAGAGCAATGGGATTCCTCTCTTATATCGATATAACTTCAAAAAATCAACAAATATGAGCAAATACATTAGAACCACGAAAATTTTTCAGAAAATTACTATTATCAACGCCATTAAATTTATTAGCTTTCAACGGAAGCCAGTAAATGCGCTAAATTATGCCTCAATGGGACAACAACTTGTTTCTCATTCATATTTTATCAATAGGATCTTACAAAATGTTATTGACCGTGAAGTCAACAACAATGACAGTCAAAAACTAAAAATTCAGTAGAAAAGTGCCAGAAGAAAAAGTCGAAGCAATTTTAATCATAAGATGTTCTTTGAAAACTTTATCTATGATCCGCTGAACGTCTTTCCTGAATTAATAGGATATTGTGACACCAATAGCATATTGTGACAAGATTTCAAAAGGATCCAAAAATAAGAAAAAGCACCAAAAAATTTTAAAAAAATTTTGAAATCTCGTGGCATTGAAGTTTTAAAACTAATAGGTAGAAGATAAAACCGCTAACCAGATTATTTTTGGCTGCCGTAGAAAAGAAAATAACTTTGTCAGTAATGACGTTGACTAAGAGTTCAGGAAAAAGGTTTAGGATAGGTGAATGTTCAAAAAATATTTTTTCGAAAAAATCTTTTTAAAGACTTAACAGCCATTAAATTCAAAACTTTTCAACGGAGGTCAATAACTGCGCTCAGATATAACCTGGTGTGAAAAAAAAATGTTTGTCATGCATAGATAATTAATAGGACATCACAAAAAATTTTATGGCTATGATAACGAGAATGAAAACAGGTAAAAACCATTATTCCGAAGAAAAGTGCGAGAAGAAAGCGTCGAAGCCAATTAATTCATTAGCTTTCCTCTGAAAACTTTATCTGCAATCCGCTGAACGACTTTTCTAAGCCATTGGGAGCAGAATATTTTTTAGTAGGAGTAATGTGTATAATTTTTGGATAAGGTGATAAGAGTTCAACAGTAACCAATAAAACAAAAAAATCCAAAAATTAAAAAAAAGATTGGAATTTTGTGTCGTTGAAGTAATATAACCAATAGTTGGAAGATAAATCCGCTAACCAGATTAATAATAGTTGCAGTAGAAAGCAAGTGGTTCCTGTCAATACTGAGACCGACTAACAATTCAGAAAAAGCTTAAGATTGGTTTATCTTCAAAAAAATGTTCCGAAAAATTATCTTTAAAGTCTTAACAGCCATTAAATTCAATAGTTTTCAACGGAAGTCATAAAATACGCTGAAAAATGCCCCAATGGCAGTATAGGGATGTTGTCATGCATAGTTAATCAATAAGACATCACAATAAAACTTAAGACTCTGAGAACAACAATAAAAAAGGCAAAAAACCAAAAATTCAGTCGAAAAGTGCGAGAATAAAGTGTCCTAGTCATTTAAACAAAACAACTTTACAATGAAAACTTTTTCAGTGATTCGTTGAACGTCTTTTTTAAGGTAATGGGGAATCAATTTTTGATTATCAAAAGTAACCAATAATACGAAAACTTCAAATTTTTTTTAAAAATTTTTTTGAAATTTTTTGTCATTGAAGTCCTATAAGCAATAGTTAGAAGATAAATCCGCTAATCAGACTGATTTTAGTTGCAGTAAAAAGCAAGTGGGTCCTGTCAATACTGAGGCTGACTAAAAGTTCACAACAAAGTTTTATGATTGGTTAATGTTCAAAAAAGTTTAGAAAAATTTTTTTAAAGTCCTTACAGCCATTAGCTGTCCAATCAAGGCACTAGACATGTTCACTTAATGCTCACTACGGAACATTTTGCAGTATTAGTCAATGAGTCCATGCCATAGAACTCCAAAAAAATAGTAAAACCTCAAAAAGAAGTTCAAATTTCTAATTAAAATTACGAAAACTCAGATTCGAAGCCAAAAAAACATGAGCAATTCATTGAAAACGATTTTTTTTGTTCATTTGGCTTCATTTTTGTTCATTGGGCTTTATTGGGCTTCATTATTTACATTCATTAAAAGAGGTCTGTCATTAAGGAAACGTCAATATGAAAAGTCTTTAGGTGACTTAAAAAAGCAAAAAAAAATGAAAAAAAGTTTTATAAAAAAGAGAGCTCTCCAATAGAATTCAAATTTTTTATAGTGAAATTCCCTATGAGACCAGAACTAGTTTTTATATCGCCTTTAGTCTATTAGAAACACAAAATTGGTTCATTTTTGGCGTGAAATTTAATTTTGAAATACTATTTTTATAGAAAATCATTTAATTTGAAGATAAATTACACTAAAATTGAACAAATATCCCGTGTTCACAAAAAAAATCAATCCTCGATAACTTCTCGAAGCAAACGAAAATCAAAAAATCTTTTTAATTTTGAATTCTACGCTGGACCAGCTTTTTAATGATACCAGTCATATTTCTCTACGATGAATATATCGATCGGCCAAAATTGTGTGAACAAAAAAACCATTTGAGTATTTAGTTCCTTCCCCACAAGTGGGGTCGGAAAAATGATTTTCTTAAATTTGTTTTTAAAAAGAAGGTTAACATTATTGTTTAGAAAATTATCTACAGAAATTTGAACTTTGTCTTATAGTCTGTGACTCCATGTTTGACACTACAGGCATTTATTCTTCTGAGTTATCTGGAAGAAACTGTCTTTCGACTTTTGGGTTTTAGTTTACCAAAGTATAAATAACAAAAGCTCTTCAATGTTTCGGTGTTCTATTATAGCCAATTATTGAAAAGTAAACTTAACATCGCTGTATTCAAATCACTTTCCGATAGCATTTTCAGGGGTTTTGAAAATTACTTTAATCAATTTTCGGTTCAGTTTGTCTTCATCAAATGAATCGAACACTCTTAACAAGATTTTTTTGGAAAACAAATGTTTTTTAATTACAAAACATGTGTGCGTACTGTTGTTGCATTTCGTTTTTCATTCAATAAACAACGTTTAAACATAAATTTTCTTAGTCTTATCCAAAAGTCGAACTTGCCCCGAAATTGCTAACAATCTAAGTTATTGCATATAACAGACTCAGCTCATTTTTTTACTGTTAAAATTCTATTTCAGCCTAGATCTCAAAAAATCAATTCGATCTCATAGGACCTCATTTGCATATCTAAAAAAGTTTTCCACTTTTTTCAGAAACATCTAACGTCCAGCGACTGCTGTGTCCTAACAGCCATTAGCTGTCCAATCAAGGCACTAGATATGTTCACTTAATGCTCACTACGGAACATTTTGCAGTATTAGTCAATGAGTCCATGCCATAGAACTCCAAAAAAATAGTATAACCTCAAAAAGAAATTCAAATTTCTAATTAAAATTACGAAAACTCAGATTCGAAGCCAAAAAAACATGAGCAATTCATTGAAAACGATTTTTTTTGTTCATTTGGCTTCATTTTTGTTCATTGGGCTTTATTGGGCTTCATTATTTACATTCATTAAAAGAGGTCTGTCATTAACGAAACGTCAATATGAAAAGTCTTTAGGTGACTTAAAAAAGCAAAAAAAATGAAAAAAAAAAAATTTTATAAAAAAGAGAGCTCTCCAATAGAATTCAAATTTTTTATAGTGAAATTCCCTATGAGACCAGAACTAGTATTTATATTACCTTTAGTCTATTAGAAACACAAAATTGGTTCATTTTTGGCGTGAAATTTAATTTTGAAATACTATTTTTATAGAAAATCATTTAATTTGAAGATAAATTACACTAAAATTGAACAAATATCCCGTGTTCACAAAAAAAATCAATCCTCGATAACTTCTCGAAGCAAACGAAAATCAAAAAATCTTTTTAATTTTGAATTCTACGCTGGACCAGCTTTTTAATGATACCAGTCACATTTCTCTACGATGAATATATCGATCGGCCAAAATTGTCTGAACAAAAAAACCATTTGAGTATTTAGTTCCTTCCCCACAAGTGGGGTCGGTACAATGATTTACTTAAATTTGTTTTTAAAATGAAGGTTTACATTATTGTTTAGAAAATTATCTACAGAAATTTGAACTTTGTCTTATAGTCTGTGACTCCATGTTTGACACTACAGGCATTTATTCTTCTGAGTTATCTGGAAGAAACTGTCTTTCGACTTTTGGGTTTTAGTTTACCAAAGTATAAATAACAAAAGCTCTTCAATGTTTCGGTGTTCTATTATAGCCAATTATTGAAAAGTAAACTTAACATCGCTGTATTCAAATCACTTTCCGATAGCATTTTCAGGGGTTTTGAAAATTACTTTAATCAATTTTCGGTTCAGTTTGTCTTCATCAAATGAATCGACCACTCTTAACAAGATTTTTTTGGAAAACAAATGTTTTTTAATTACAAAACATGTGTGCGTACTGTTGTTGCATTTCGTTTTTCATTCAATAAACAACGTTGAAACATAAATTTTCTTAGTCTTATCCAAAAGTCGAACTTGCCCCGAAATTGCTAACAATCTAAGTTATTGCATATAACAGACTCAGCTCATTTTTTTACTGTTAAAATTCTATTTCAGCCTTCCAGCCTAGATCTCAAAAAATCAATTCGATCTCATAGGACCTCATTTGCATATCTAAAAAAGTTTTCCACTTTTTTCAGAAACATCTAACGTCCAGCGACTGCTGTGTCCTAACAGCCATTAGCTGTCCAATCAAGGCACTAGATATGTTCACTTAATGCTCACTACGGAACATTTTGCAGTATTAGTCAATGAGTCCATGCCATAGAACTCCAAAAAAATAGTAAAACCTCAAAAAGAAATTCAAATTTCTAATTAAAATTACGAAAACTCAGATTCGAAGCCAAAAAACATGAGCAATTCCTTGAAAACGATTTTTTTTGTTCATTTGGCTTCATTTTTGTTCATTGGGCTTTATTGGGCTTCATTATTTACATTCATTAAAAGAGGTCTGTCATTAACGAAACGTCAATATGAAAAGTCTTTAGGTGACTTAAAAAAGCAAAAAAAAAATGAAAAAAGTTTTATAAAAAAGAGAGCTCTCCAATAGAATTCAAATTTTTTATAGTGAAATTCCCTATGAGACCAGAACTAGTATTTATATCGCCTTTAGTCTATTAGAAACACAAAACTGGTTCATTTTTGGCGTGAAATTTAATTTTGAAATACTATTTTTATAGAAAATCATTTAATTTGAAGATAAATTACACTAAAATTGAACAAATATCCCGTGTTCACAAAAAAAATCAATCCTCGATAACTTCTCGAAGCAAACGAAAATCAAAAAATCTTTTTAATTTTGAATTCTACGCTGGACCAGCTTTTTAATGATACCAGTCACAATTCTCTACGATGAATATATCGATCGGCCGAAATTGTCTGAACAAAAAAACATTTGTGTATTTAGTTCCTTCCCCACAAGTGGGGTCGGAACAATGATTTACTTAAAATTGTTTTTAAAAGGAAGGTTAACATTATTGTTTAGAAAATTATCTACAGAAATTTGAACTTTGTCTTATAGTCTGTGACTCCATGTTTGACACTACAGGCATTTATTCTTCTGAGTTATCTGGAAGAAACTGTCTTTCGACCTTTGGGTTTTAGTTTACCAAAGTATAAATAACAAAAGCTCTTCAATGTTTCGATGTTCTATTATAGCCAATTATTGAAAAGTAAACTTAACATCGCTGTATTCAAATCACTTTCCGATAGCATTTTCAGGGGTTTTGAAAATTACTTTAATCAATTTTCGGTTCAGTTTGTCTTCATCAAATGAATCGAACACTCTTAACAAGATTTTTTTGGAAAACAAATGTTTTTTAATTACAAAACATGTGTGCGTACTGTTGTTGCATTTCGTTTTTCATTCAATAAACAACGTTTAAACATAAATTTTCTTAGTCTTATCCAAAAGTCGAACTTGCCCCGAAATTGCTAACAATCTAAGTTATTGCATATAACAGACTCAGCTCATTTTTTTACTGTTAAAATTCTATTTCAGCCTAGATCTCAAAAAATCAATTCGATCTCATAGGACCTCATTTGCATATCTAAAAAAGTTTTCCACTTTTTTCAGAAACATCTAACGTCCAGCGACTGCTGTGTCCTAACAGCCATTAGCTGTCCAATCAAGGCACTAGATATGTTCACTTAATGCTCACTACGGAACATTTTGCAGTATTAGTCAATGAGTCCATGCCATAGAACTCCAAAAAAATAGTAAAACCTCAAAAAGAAATTCAAATTTCTAATTAAAATTACGAAAACTCAGATTCGAAGCCAAAAAAACATGAGCAATTCCTTGAAAACGATTTTTTTTGTTCATTTGGCTTCATTTTTGTTCATTGGGCTTTATAGGGCTTCATTATTTACATTCATTAAAAGAGGTCTGTCATTAACGAAACGTCAATATGAAAAGTCTTTAGGTGACTTAAAAAAGCAAAAAAAAAATGAAAAAAAGTTTTATAAAAAAGAGAGCTCTCCAATAGAATTCAAATTTTTTTATAGTGAAATTCCCTATGAGACCAGAACTAGTATTGACCAGAACTAGTATTTATATCGCCTTTAGTCTATTAGAAACACAAAATTGGTTCATTTTTGGCGTGAAATTTAATTTTGAAATACTATTTCTATAGAAAATCATTTAATTTGAAGATAAATTACACTAAAATTGAACAAATATCCCGTGTTCACAAAAAAAATCAATCCTCGATAACTTCTCGAAGCAAACGAAAATCAAAAAATCTTTTTAATTTTGAATTTTACGGTGGACCAGCTTTTTAATGATACCAGTCACATTTCTCTACGATGAATATATCGATCGGCCAAAATTGTCTGAACAAAAAAACCATTTGAGTATTTAGTTCCTTCCCCACAAGTGGGGTCGGAACAATGATTTACTTAAATTTGTTTTTAAAAAGAAGGTTAACATTATTGTTTAGAAAATTATCTACAGAAATTTGAACTTTGTCTTATAGTCTGTGACTCCATGTTTGACACTACAGGCATTTATTCTTCTGAGTTATCTGGAAGAAACTGTTTTTCGACCTTTGGGTTTTAGTTTACCAAAGTATAAATAACAAAAGCTCTTCAATGTTTCGGTGTTCTATTATAGCCAATTATTGAAAAGTAAACTTAACATCGCTGTATTCAAATCACTTTCCGATAGCATTTTCAGGGGTTTTGAAAATAACTTTAATCAATTTTCGGTTCAGTTTGTCTTCTTCAAATGAATCGAACACACTTAACAAGATTTTTTTGCAAAACAAATGTTTTTTAATTACAAAACATGTGTGCGTACTGTTGTTGCATTTCGTTTTTCATTCAATAAACAACGCTTAAACATACATTTTCTTAGTCTTATCCAAAAGTCGAACTTGCCCCGAAACTGCTAACAATCTAAGTTATTGCATATAACAGTCTCAGCTCATTTTGTTACTGTTAAAATTCTATTTCAGCCTAGATCTCAAAAAATCAATTCGATCTCATAGGACCTCATTTGCGTATCTAAAAAAGTTTTCCACTTTTTTCAGAAACATCTAACGTCCAGCGACTGCTGTGTCCTTGCCTACAAAATAGCTGCAAGTGGCGTGTAGAAGGAATTGCATTGATGATTTTTTTAACTGCAAAATAGAAAACAAATTAATTTTTTCGCATAATACAGAATTTTTCAAAATCTAGTGAAAATTTTTCAAAATTTTTCAAAATTTTTTATAAAACTTTATCTAATTCAGCTGTAAACAATTTTGAGCCCAAATTTGTCCCCCTTTGCAAATGTTGTTGAAAGTAGAAAAAACGTTTGAAAGTTGTTGGAAGTAGAGAAACGGTTTTTCATTATTGTTTTAAAAAATGAGAATTTAAAATAATAATGAGAAGAAGAAAGTGAAATGTAATGTTTCGAACATTTTAATTACTTTTGTGACAAATATGAATTGTCTCTTCAAAGAGATCTTCGAATTGTCAAAAGTTGAGAAAACGCATTTGAATATTTCTGGAAAAGATATCAATTGCTAAAATTGGCTCAACAAAAAACATAAGCTGGCTTGATTTTCCTAATCACCCGAAAAGTTTCAACGGTGTCAACAATAGAACATTTAAAAGCAGTTAAGCTCTGAGAGTTATCTCAAAAAATTTCAAGGATGGATTATTAGCGAGTTTTTAGTTGATTTTAGTTTCATACAACTCAGGCTTCTAATAGATTTTCCCACAGATCTGCTGTATTTTCCTCTGTTAAACAAACTAAGATCGGACCATCTATAAATGAACTCATTTACGGCGACTCATGGTTTGATTTCTAGGAACAATGATACACATCATTTACATAGCCAAAAATTTTTAATTTTTTTGAAAAATTTGGAGGAATAACTTTACAACCCAAATATTGAAATCAGCATTACAATGAAAAGATTGCAGGTGCAAACTGTACATTACTGTGATAACTGATTCATACAGGACTTTGTCAAAAAAGAATTAACTCTCAATTAAAAAAGCGAAATTTCTTTCATGAATTGGGAAAAGGTAATTACAGAAAAGAAGAAATAGCCTGAGTCAGTGAGAAAGTTGTTCTGCTAAACAATCACTAATAACCAAAATACTACGGGTACAAAAATTCTTGTCTATAAAAAACGCTCCAAAAAAGTTCCTAAAATCTAGTTCCTGTTAAAAATAATTTATAAATTTTTCATATTTTGCAATTATAAGAGACGCATGAAAACACACACACACACACACACACACACACACACATATATATATATATATATATATATATATATATATATATATATATATATATATAGGTATATAGTGTTAATGATTTATAGCAAGGACGTACTCGACAGTCTTCTCCAAAGGAAAATCAACCATGATTGATTCGATCAAAAAGACCTAGAGGCTATGCCAAACAATTGTTGTCTGCGAGCAGCAACTCATGAAAAACAACGATTACTATTGTCAATTCAGATCAATTACCTTTTGGCTAAAAACTATTGCCGAGAGTGTTTTTCAAAACCACAAAACCAACGCAGAATCAGCGTCTGATAAAAGATTTTTAACAAGCAACCATAAACACTTTAAAGTTTAAGAAATGTAAGTTCTGGTGCAAAATTTGAGTGGAGTTCTTTCCGATCAAGCTCACACACGTATTTCCTCATTTCTTCTACGGCTTAAAAGGATTACAACACAGACCAATAGGCACAGCTTTGTAGCACAAGAAGAGGTCGGAAAATTTTAAATCAAAAGTGCAGCTATAAAATTTTTGAAACCTAACTATTAATATGCTTTAATAGTTATTTTTGTCGTTCAAAATAAAGGATCTGTGTTCCAAGCTTAGTGGGTGCATATTACTTGCACCCCAGGACAAATTTGCCCTATTTTTACATAGTGATTTACTATGTAACGGCACGTTCCCCGTAACGGGGGGGGGGGGCATAACGTACTGGGGGAGAGGGGCACAAACGGAAACATTTTTACCTATGAAAATACCCAGGCAGACCAAAATCACCTGTGATCCAGGCTTCTGCTTGTTCAAAATTTTGGTGCGTTCATTTCCTCGTCCAAAAAAAACATATGAAAAGACCGGTCTTGAACAAAATGTTATCTGATCCAGACTTTGGCTCGTTTGTGTTTAAGAGAAAAACTGATCTTTACGCATATGTTAAGCTAGCAATAAATATTGTATAAAAAAACATTGAATAAATAAATTTAATGTCACTCAACCTTAAGTACTTGGTTGGAACCAACTACCTTAAGTGCCATGTTTTGAACGCACCGCACCCCCTGTGTGCATTCAAAAATGGTGTGCGTCATGAACAAGGACAAGCGAAATCTTCGACCTCGTAACGTATTCAACAACAGAAAGCAAGAGCTCCCTGACAGACTTTATCCAAATGACCAGAGAAGCTACAGTTCATCTAATTTCACTAACTATTGTAAGAAAGTACACTGGAAACACGTTGTTTCTTCATCAACTTCATACATTTTAGTTTGGCAAATGCACCTGCGACATCGTTTTTCTAAGTAATATGTGCAATTTCTTGTGTGAGAGCGTTGTTTATAGACAGCTGCTTTCTTTTGACAGTTGAGTTGAATTGTTTTTCAAGCCTTCGCTTTGCCTTCCTGAAGCAGGCTCTGCGGAGAGACGGGTTCGGTTTCGTTCATAGGTACTGATAATACAATTTAGTCATTCAAATTTTATTCAGGTGAAAACTCAAAACTTATCTTTTTTAATTTTCCAGCACTGTTGAGATTTTAAATGGTGGTTAAACCAATAATAATAATGATAACTCTCACGACAACGCTCAACTAACGGACTATATGTTTATCAGACATTTCATTGGACTAGAAATGATTTATCGGTTGACCTAATCAATTCCAAAGCAATCCTGATAAACCTGATAAATATCATCACAAAAGAAAAAAAAATAAAATATAAAAAGCATTTTGCAAAATGAGTAAAGGAGTGTTGGCATGGTTGTGATTTCCTTCATAATGGCAGAGGGCCGTCTGTAACAAGAACTATGAAAAGTAATTAACAACAAAGTTCTTTAAAAATTACAACTTATCGCCGGAAGCAGTACCGTAAATTGGCAGGCAGATAAATTTGGCACTCCTTTGCAGCGCAATTAATTGTCTCAGAGGCTGCACTGAATTTGAACCACTAACTCAGGTCAATAAAACATTTTCGTTGTGCAAGAGGGATGTTTGTATATCTAATTAACGTGGTCACTATTTTACACTTTAGCGGCTACTAGAGCCTAGCATATTACTGTAAGTTTGAAATATACGGCGTTTATCTGGTAAATTTAAATACGCTGCTGTGGTCTTTCGTTGTGAGGACTCAACTTGGTCCATTGCGTGGATCGTAGGCCTTTTTTTTTGCTGTCATTGAACAAAAGATCAAAAGAAGACGGCACTTACCCGGACAAAAAAATATCTTCACACGAATATAAGTTCCGCACTCCTATGCAATGCAATTTTTTGTCTCCTAGGTTGCCTTCACTTTTTACCTGTATCTGAGGTCGGTAATAACTATAGTTTTGTGCCGTGGTGAAAACTGGTTTCTATTTAGTGCAGCAAAAGTTCAAGGCCTTAAAATGGCCATTAGAACCAAGCAGATTGCTGTAAGTTTAGAATCGAGTGCGTTTTGAGTTAAATTGAAATATGCTATTGTGATGTTTCATTGTGAAAGATCAATTTTGGTCCAAAATATTTGCAGTTTGGCTTTTTTTCTTTAAAAGTTTTTATAAAAAAGCAACATTTATTTGGACGCAAAAACATACATTTGCACAAACACTCATTTCTAGCGCAGTTATCTGTCTCAGATGTTGTTGTCCTGGTTTGGACCTGTAAGTGAGCATAACAACCGTAGTTTTTTGTGCAGAAAGAAACTTTTTAATTTTAACTAGTGTAGTAATAATTAGACATTTGAAAGCTCATGTTTTTGCTCTAAATCCTGAGCAATAAGCCATTGTACGAAATTGCTTGTAGCTGGCATCTTGCAAGTCAATTAACTGGCTTTGGAAATTCCTGCCATCAATCATTTAGCAAACATCTTTATAATCAATTGCATGGGAAAACAATCTCTCCATTTCTCTGATTATTGCAAGTGACCCATCTGTTTTTTCTAGCCCTTCTATATTCTGTAATTAAACAATTATGGTGGCAAAAAAAAGACGAAAAAAGACGAAGAAAAAAAGACGAAAAAAAAGTACGATATTCTTTCTGTCAGATCATGTCTTGGTTGACAATAGGAATTAGATTCCAGTCAAGTATAGGGCCGTGCACCATATGGCTTGGGCGAAGAAGTAATGAATTCGAGAAGTAAGGTAGCTACTTAAGAAATTGGCTAAGAAATAATCCGTAGGAGATACATATGCGGAAAGAAAATCTAAACAGTTTTCCTCAGTAAAAAATTCAAAAGTGATTTCTGGGCTTCAAATTAATGATAAAGTATGTAAAAATGAAATCAACATAATACAAATTGGCCTATTAATGGTGTCATTGCAACGTTCAACTCCGTAAAAAATATAAAAAGCTTCAAATGGAAAACGTTGTCAAAAACTGTTTTGTCATTCACAAAGCAAACATGTGAAGTTTGAAACCCGGATTGCAAAGGAGACTTCTCTTTTTAGGAAAAGCGCCTGTCCTGGTTCGTTGTTTACGAAGATCTCCGAGGATAGATTCGGTGAAGTACCCGGCAGCTCTATGCACCTCAAAAGCTATAGCCTGACACAATCATTCTTTCTCGACAAGTTCTCTATTTTTTATTGCATTCAAATTGTCGGCCTGTGCAGCTGCTGTTGTTGTGCAGTCCACCCTTCCACTCTCAAGTGGGCAAGAGTACGAGTAAAAGCCCATCGGGTCTCCTTGTTACTGAGTAAAACGAGATAATATAAGCCAATCAGATTCGAGTATTTAAATTGCGTATAGAATTGCGTCCAATTTACGTACAAAGCTCGGAAAACGTGCAATAACATAATTTCAAGTAAATCTTATCATAAGACCTATCAAATAAGACATGATTCGGCTCAGCAATTTTCGGGTTTTGGATGCATTGGTACGAAATGGTGACTGGCATTGAACTGATTCGTTATCAGACAAAATACCGGCCAAAAGAGCATCAAAAATTGCCGTCTAAAAAACTACTTGCTGTTATGTTCGCCGTAATTTTAATACGTTGCTCTCTATACTTTCTGCTATCTTTATATACGTTGGTTACTAAAATCGTTGGATTGAATTGAAACCTTATCAGTAGACTGTTTTGAATTCTTACAGCTACATTTTGGTACCGCAACCCATTTTACTTTTATTTCAATACAGGGCGGGGACGGTTAAAGGTATTCCGACAGTTCATTTAATACAGCAATAAAACCGACCGTTCCGTATAATCTTAAATAAGGAACAAGAGACCAAACGCGGATCGAAACATTGAGTAACTCCTGCTGACAAATATTATTTTTGCGCCCAAATTGATTTCATTTCCCCAGTTATCGATTATCGAATAGAATTAGGGTCCAACCCTCGTTTCCGGGTTCAGAGCTTACTACTGCCGACCTGCGATCTGGAGACCGATGCAGACTTTCAGCAACAGGGTTTGAGCATCCCGTTTGACAACGAAATCATCTCCATTTATTCAGAGCCAAACTGCAAATACTTTAAAAAAAGGGAAGGAACTGCCGTTCATGATCGGATGGGCGAATCATTGGCCAGCTGCGTAAAGTGGAGCGTCAATTACATTCTGAATCCAAGAGTGCCCGAGGGTTGGGAATCATGTCTGCACTCAGCACTTCTCAAGGCAAAAAAAAGCTTTGGATCCGACAAAAACTGTAACACAGAACCTCTATTTTTTTGAATATCATAATTCGATATATTTATATTTGCTTTAGACGGCGTTTTCTAACCCCTAATATTCCTAACTTTTCAATCAAACATATTGGGTTATCAAAAAATTAACGGTATCAGATCAAAAAAATTAAGAATTCCGTGTTTTTCGACGCGGAATTCTTAAATTAGGATTTCCGTGTTTTTCGACGCGGAAATCTTAAATTAAGATTTCCGTGATTTTCGACGCGGAAATCTTAAGTATTCCGTGATTTTCAACGCGGAAGTCCTAAGAATTCCGCTATTTTGATAACTGGTCAACATCAAACCACACATATCATACATTGAGACGAAAAAACATCGATTTTGAAAATATTTGGTCCAATTGTCAAAAATTTGTAAAAAGTTATCAAGTCGGTTCGTATATCAAAAATTTACCTCTGATATAGAGAAAATAGAGAAAACATCATGCTAAAGTGTTCAATTTTGAAAAGTTTTGGTCAATTTTGATGCAGTTCTAAAGACTTTAAAAACTTTAGAGAATCAATACCGAATATTGATAAACCATTTTTTCATGTATAAAACCGTTCAATTCACTATATTACCGTTCCGTAATAAAAGCATTGCAAAAAATGGCCAATATTTCAAACAATTGGACAAAAGCAAAAAATTTTGACAAATTCGCCAAAATTATTATTTTCAAATGAAGGTTCGTTAATTGAGTGAAACTCAATACAGAGAAAAGGTGTGAAAAAATTCATATGGTCCATAAAAAAATGAAGTTATCATATTCTTTCCGTATCTCGTTTTTGTACCGTACCGTCCGCTTCTTTTTCGTTCCTTACCTTCGCCATTCACAATTTCCGTTTTTTTTTTTCATCAACGTCGCTCTCCCAAAATTTCGTTTCCGTATCCGATCATTCCGTTTCTTTTTCTTGCGTTCACAGTTGGGTTTCTCCGCCTAATTATTTCCTCGATGTAGTATGTTGTCATATATGATGAAATATGTTGTGTTTTTTGTTGAAGTATGTTGATTATGCTAGTATGCTGGTTGATTGTTTTGGTCTTGTTGCTTTCTAGGGTGTGACTTAAGTTTGTTCTAGAGTTACGACTAGTTGGTTTCTGGACTTTCTCAACTTTACTAATTTACAAGCCCCCTATTGTAGTCTACTGATTTTTGCTGTTTTATGTTTACGTGTAACTGTATGGTTGTTAGTTGGTTTAGGTTTTTGCCTTCTAGGGTGTGACTTGAGTTTATTCTGGAGGTACGGCTAGATTTTTTCTGAACTTTTCCAGCTTTCGTGGACTACAAGAGCGCTGCATATTACTTAACTTTTGCGGTAGTTTGTTTAATATTGTTGGTATGCTGATCGGTTGTTTAGGTTTGAATATTGCTAGGGTGTGACTTAAGTTTATTCTGGAGTTACGGTTAGTAAATTTCTTGTCCTTTTCATCCATTTAGTATACCACTGCTTTGCCGTAAATTATTTTTGTTATTTGTATACAATAAGCCCCATAATGACTTGTGCTAGTTTATCTTGCAGTAGCATCTCTCCTCTTTCCTAGGGTGTGACTTAAGTTTGTTCTCGAGTTTTGGCTAGTTTGTTTGGTTGAGTTCGTTGCTGTGGTCTGCTAGCATAGTTTTTCCCGAGCTCCCCGCTCGCTGCTTAATCGTCTCCCGCCCGTTCCTTTCCGTCTTTTCGTTTCGTTGTGCGCTCTTCGCTCAACGCCTCCGTTCTGTCCATCTCGTTTCCAGTTTTTTCGTGCGTCACTCGTTCAGCGTTTCCGTCCCGTCCGTTGCGTCGCCCGTTTCCTACCCGCGTTTTCGCCCGTCCCGTTCCGTTTCCCGTTTCGTTGTGCGCCGTTCACCCGTACTTCACGCCCCTTCCGTTTTGTCTCTCGTTTCGTTGCGCTACGACCACCCGGCCCTCTTTCGCAGGTAGCCTCTCTTTCTGTTTAGTCTCACGTTGCTTAAAAGCACGTTAGACGCTCTCTGACTTTCGTTACTTACTTTGGCCGAATAATTCATTACTCGGTTTTTTCTTTCCTGCTCTTCGGCGTCTTGATTAGCAAGTCGTCGTCGTTTGGGTTCGGTAAAACGCGCACTCCACGTGTTCGTTTGGAAATACTTTTTTTTACATTCAGAAATTAGCCATTTCAATATCATGACCGAACAGCAAGAGAAATTGAAAAAACTCTTTAATGCAAGATCTAATCTAGAATCTGAGTTACGTAACATCCATAAGGACATCACAGATGCCATAGATCGTCAAGACAGTAGGGTTAAAGTTGAAAGCTTGGTTTCTAAGCTGAAGGATGTTTTCAGTAAACTGGTGCAGAAGAATGAAGAACTCTTTGACTTGGCCAGTAAAGCGGAGAACTCAGATTCAATTTACCCTGTCCTTGAGCAATGGTTGGATGATGTAACTAAGAACAATGATAAGTTCTTGCTCGCGGCTAGAAGCTATATTGACACAGTTGCAGACCGAGACACCGTATGTGAGGGCGTTAACCCTCAAGGGCAGTCTGGGAGAAGTTCACGCCGAACAACATCATCAATGTCTAGCCAGCGTTAACATAAATTTCTCATGGCAAAACTAAGACGTGAAGAGGCCAAGAAACAAGAACAAGCTGCCATGCGCCTCGCTAAACAAAAACACGAAATTGCCGTGAGAAAAAAAGGAGCTTGAAATAAAAATGGAGCAGATGGCACTTCAACAATTGGAGGAAGACCACCGCCAGCGTGTTGCCGCAGCTAAATTAGACGAGGCTGAATTAATGGATAATCATTCATTGTTTAGTCACCACTCAAGTGAACTGAATTTTTTTAAAGATACGGGATCACATAGAAGTCAGGGACATAGGATTGGGTAAATTTATTTCCAGCAGGTGATTCAAGTGAGTTAAACTTTTCTCGTCCTGGTTCAGCAACCGCCGACCCTCCTGTTCCAGATACTGCCCCTAGTTATCCTCAACAAAACACAAGTGATGTTGCCGGTAACTTGAATCATCTTGGAATGCTTTCTCAGTACACACGGCCAGGAGTTGCAATTTCTGTTGCTCAGCAAGAAGCGTTGATTCGGGAATACCTCCAGGCTCAACTACAGTAATCATTCAGTGATCAAAGGGCACATAGTCCCTCAGGCAGTGGTACGGTGAATCAAGTGAACCAAGAACCAGCCGATTTACAAAATGTCGCACTCCCACCACCTCAACCACCTATGCAACCAACGAACTCCATTTTTGTACCTGATTTTTAACAAATCCACAAGGAAATCAGTTCTTGGGTACGAAAAGATCCAGTGTGCTTGGTCAATTACACATGTCGATGCCTCATGTTCCGCAACTGCTGAATCCATCTCAAAGTAACATTCCACACCAAACACAAGTCCCTATTGCCCATTCCCCGCATAATGTCCCTCCGCCTCTAAAACCACTCGTGAACCCGCCACCCGTATTCCTGACTCAACAATTATTTAATCCTCAGCCTCCCAAGATTCCGTCGCCCATTCCAGCGAGCGCAACAACCTACCTACCCGTCCCACATATTCCACAACAAAACATTATCTATTCGCCTCAAGCTCGCCTGGTACCGTGTCCTACCGCACCAAAATCTCCACTGAATTCTAACCTTGATCTAAACTTGTGGAATTTTCCGCAGAATAATCCCCTAAACGTAAACCAGGCGAAAGATTTTGCAACCGTCTTCAACAACGTTCAAAAGAACCTACCCCCGAACACAGCTAAAACGCCATCAGCCATCCCGTCTTGAAGTTGAATGCACAACAAAATACTAATAGCAACCACGCAGCAAACTGTGGAATTCCTGTTAACCCCTTTAGTACAACGAATAACATCGCGCCACCTTTTGTCACGCCGGTTATACATCCAACATACGGGCATACTGCTCCGATACTATTGTGCTGGGGTGGCCTACCGCATCCCACGCCTCCAGCGTCAGCATCTGAAAACGCAAGCTTGATTAAGGCATTAACTGACGCCTTAACCAGCAAGAGGAATGACCCCTACCCGAATGGAAGTTGTCCTAATACAATGGGGATCCCCTACAGTGGCAGGAAAGGTATGGTCAATTTAAAAGCGCAATTGACACTCAGTCCCTAACTGATGATGTGAAATTGACATACCTTAAGACCCTCGTAACTGGTAAAGCAAAAACAGCTATAGCTGAGTTCGTTTACTGTGGCGCAATGTACGAAGACGCACTGAGGACCTTAGAGCCTAAATTTGACCAACCACAGGTGGTCGTAAGTGCCCATTTGGACAAACTCAGCAGCTTTCCACCATTGAAGATGCACAATAGCGACAACATCGTTAACTATTCAGGGTGCATTTCAAGTTTTGTCGGGATAATTAAATTGCTCTCATACGATTCAGATTTAAAGAGTGCTCCGCTTCTCAACACCGCCGTACAGAAGCTTCCACCCAATATGAAGGAATCGTGGTCAGTTTTCACGGTCAAAAAGTATTGGCTGAAACCTACTCATCTGGATTTTAATGACTGGTTAAAGGAGAAGGCTGAAGCGCGCAATTTAATGAAGATTACCGCAACTAAAACAAGGACGGAGGATACCACCAACCCAGTAAAAAACTTAAAAGTTGCATCAAAGGCATTTGCTGCAAATACGCAACACAAGAGCAATCTCAGGCCGCAACAGGGTTCTGCGTCAACATCAATCTCTAGTTGCATTGTTATCAAAGTTAGCCACCGGCTGTGGGAATGCCGTCTCCTTAAAGAAAAGACCCCACGCAGAGAGCCAAGTTCGTGGTTGAAGCAAAGCTCTCTTTTTCTTGTTTGCGTGATAAACACATGTTCAGGCAATGCCCAGGTCCCCGTGAGTGCAGAAAAAATGGTTGCAGCAGCACCCATAACACCTTAAATCACAGAGCGGAAAGGGTTTTTCCAGCTAAATCATCTAAAAACAACGACATCAATACTTAGAAGTCGAACACAAGTACTAGTAGGCCATCTACCGGTCCACAGCAGCCAAGCAAAACAACCGCTTTGTCTTCTGTGACGGATGTCAAAGACCTCCTTCAGGTCACAGAACTGAAACTTACTAACTCTTCTGGTACTAGTTTTGCGGCGATGGTTTTATGCGATACCGCTTGCAGTAACTCTTGGGTGTCCGATAGTCTTGCAGCTAGACTCGGTTTGCAGGGTACCGCATTAAAACTGACCGTCAAGGGTATAAACACAGAAGAACTCGTCGACACAGAGGTGGTTCAATTGACTGTGACACCTCATAAAGATCATGACTTCGAAGCATTCACAGTGCGTCCCTATGTGACGGAAACGTCAAATGTAGGTCCGACATCATTGACGTTAAGTCCATGCAAGAAACTTACCCACATCTGGCCGTCCTGGATCCAGTAAAGCATAGCTATGGGTACATTGAGATGATACTTGGACAGGATGTCTACCATGCCATCCGCCCATTAGAGTACTTTGCAGCCGACGAAAAATGCTCACCGTTCGTTGTCCGCTTGCCCATAGCTTGGGTCTTAAGCGACCCACTTCCGTCAAATTCATGTTTAGTCTCAACGTGTTTCAAAGCCAATTTCGAACTGGATTATGAATTTGCTTGTCAGGTTAAGTCTTGGTATGAAATGGAATCGTACGGCGCGTACAAGCAGGTTGATCCACGATCGGTAGCGGATGCTCGCGCGCAGGAAATACTTGAAACAAAAACTTTTCATAACGGGCAAAGATCTGATGTCGGTACGCTATGGGCTGATAACAACATCCAGCTCCCGAATAACTACTTTCGTCACTGGTACAGCTAAAGTCTCTTGAAAAGTGACTCTCGACAGATACAACATTGAAAGAAAATTACGTAAGACTATCAGTGAAGACCTGGAAAAAGGTTACGTAATTTTAATTCCCGATGCTCACATGGTCAAACAGTGGTCGGATAAAAGTGTTACCTACCACATCATTCCGTAATCAACCCGAACAAACCGGGGAAAGTGCGTAGGGTACTTAATGATGCAGCAAAGTTCCACGGTACTTCCTTGAAAAATCTTTGCTCACTGGCCCCGACCTGCACCAAAACCTAATCTATGTGCTACTTAGGTTCCGTCAACATCAGTTCGCGGTGTCCGCATATATTGAGGGCATGTTCCTCCAAGTGGGTGTCCCTGACTGTGACCAGCCATCACTGCGTTTTTTGTGGCGGGAGGACCCCACAACAAATGTTGTACTGTATATTTACACGCGCCATATATTTGGGGCTAAAGACTCGCCCACCTGGGCTAACTATGCATTGCAACGCACGGCCCGAGACAAGGTCATTCAGTACCCAGAAGCAACCAAAGCCGTCCTAGAAAACTTCTACATGGACGATTACTTGGGTTCGGTGGAGTCGCCTGAGAGGGCTCTCAAAAGGTCGAAGGAGTTGTTGCATCTTCTCCATCTAGGTGGGTTCAAGCTTACTAAGTTTGTAAGCAATGTACCAAATCTGGCTGATCGAATTGATGGGTCACCTCAGTCTATCGAAACAAAAGTAATTGCCTTATCTAAGGAGGGTTCTTCGCATGGGCTTGGGTTGAAATGGGACCACAACAATGATACTCTAGTTGTGAGTCGGGGTACCTCCGGTACAGTAACTATGTCTTTAACACAACGCGTGGTATTGAGCCTAGTGTCTAAGTCATTCGATCCCATCGGCCTATTGGCACCATTTACCGTTGTGCCCGATTGTCACTAAAGGACATCTGGCGTGTCATCGGGCAGCACTGGGATGAAAAAGTATCAAAAGACACTGTTGAAAGGTTCCTCGAATGGACTGTAGAACTACCCAAGCTTGCCGAAATCACTTCACCAAGGAGCTACTTTTCAGAAAAATTTGAACACCTGGAACTACACATTTTTGGCGATAGTTCCCAAGAGGGGTTCAGCGCTGTTGCATTTCTCCGAGCTCAAGTAAACACTTCTAGTGGGCCGAAAACAGAGCTTGCATTTGTCCTGGGCAAAACTCGCGCAGCGCCTATGAAGGTGATGACAGTTCCAAAGCTGAACTACAGACAGCGCTACTGGCCGCTCGATTGAAACAAGACATCTGTTGAGCACTTACTGTGCATCATAGCAAAGTTTTTATGTGGACCGATAGCACTACTGTCTTGCAGTGGCTAAACTTCACAAGCAAGCAGCCAATAATTGTTGCAAACCGTGTATGCGAGCTTTTTGAACAAACTAGCGTTGACGAATGGAACCACATTGCCTCAAGCGATAATCCGGCAGATTCCGGCACTCGAGGTATGTCCGCTGAGGTTTTGCAATCAAGTAGCTGGGTGAGAGGTCCAGATTTCTTAAGAACCAAGGAGTTTCCGTTCGAACCAAGCACTGAAGTAGTTAATAACATCAAACTCGGTATAGTAACTAAGGAAACTGGTGAAACAAATACATCATTGGCCGCATCCGTATCCAAGCCAACAAAAGAACTGCCCCCGCAACTAATTCTCTTCGATAATTACAGTTCTTATCAGAAGTTGCTAAGGATAACAGCGTACGCACTCCGCTTGTTACCTTCTCTCGAATGTTACCGTAATGCTGATGGTAGCATCATAGACCCCACGGAGCTTGACGAAGCCGAGCGTCATCTCCCGTATCTTGTCCAACGGGAGTCATTTAATGCGGAGACAAAAGATCTCCTCGAAAACAAAACCGTTAAACGGAGTAGCCGTATTGCCCCGTTTTCTCACTTTATTGGGCCAAATTGTCTAATTCGCTCGGCTGGCTGCATCAAACGGTTGGTCGAAGCTGATTTTGATGTGAACTATCCTGTCGTTCTCGACGCGCGCCATCCCTTTGTAAAGTTGTTCCTTAGGCACACCCACGTCATCAAGGCATTGACTACCTGCGGGCAAAAGTACAAGAACGTTATAACATCCTCAAAATACGATCATCGCTGCGTTCAATTAAATCCAACTGCGTCACGTGCAGAAGGTTCCGAGCTGCCACTATCCGACCAATCATGGCTGACCTCCCAGTAGAAAGACTCACATACCAGTCTCCTCCCTTCACGAACACCGGGGTCGATTAGTTCTGCCCATTTTACGTTACTGTACGTAGGACTACCGAGAAGAGGTTGGGTTTCCTCTTCACATGCTTAACTACTCGTGCCGTTCATGTTGAAATCGTTCCCTCCATGGACGCCAGTTTGTGTGTAATGGGTGTGGAGCGGTTAGTCTCCCGTCGAGGTACACCGGCCATTATTTGGTCAGACATTTGCACTAACTTTGTTGGCGCGGAAAAAGAGCTACGCGAGAATATCCAAAAGAGGAACACCATCAACATTGCCGTCGAATTGCCCACAAAAGCATTAAGTGGAGGTTCAATCCGCCCAGTGCGCCATACCATGTATTTTCGGGTTTTTGGATGCATTGCTACAAAATGGTGACTGGCATTGAACTGATTCGTTATCAGACAAAATATCGGCTAAAAGCGCATCAAAAATTGCCGTCTTAAATACCACTTGCTGTTATGTTCGCCGTAATCTTAATACGTTGCTCTCTATACATTCTGCTATCTTTATATACGTTGGTTACTAAAATCGTTGGATTGAATTGAAACCTTATCAGTAGACTGTTTTGAATTCTTACAGCTACACTCCTGTTGTCTGTTCTATAAAGATGAGTTCGTTTAGAACTCTGGGTATACACACTGAAGCCAGGATTTGCATATCAATTGCTTCAAGTTCGCTTTGCGAGAGATTCTCCCTGTGCTCCTGGGACACGAAAGACAGTGCTAGCCCTCTGCTTCCCCCATATTACTACACATGCATTCGCATGGTTCACAGAATCTGGCTCCCGGACGCTATAATTTTGAAATTCTAAATTGTTGGTTCGACAGTGTCAGATTCAGGTTTTTGCAGGGAGATCAATTTAAACTTTGGGAAGCAAATTTGTCTTGGAAGTTGTTTCAGCGTTGGAATCTAAAGAGACAAAAATTGCAAATGAGTTTGCCGTTGAGTTTCTCGTAAACGTGCACCGACAATCCTTCTGGTCTTCAATGCCAGGTGCTTCTTCAGACTGAGTCTTCCCATACCAGCTCTCTAGGCCATGGTTGAAGGTTGAGTCAACAGGTTGATAACTGGAATCATGTGTGAGGCCACTGCTGAAGCTTAGGATGCAAGCTGAGCAAGTTTATGCGAGGATGAGACGCCAGGTTCACCCCATGAGGGTAACAAGACTGCTTGGAAAAGCGCGTTTTCGTCAAGATTCTCATTCGTTACCCTATTCAATTTTGTTTTTAAAATAGCATCGTATTTCTCCAATAAACAAAAGAACATGTCCCACTAGTTGGAATATATGCCAGTTTAGACCCACATACAAAGAAATCAAATGCTCTGACATATCACAATAAAGATTTTAAAAAAGACCGACAATAAAAAATTTTCTTACAAACATTGTTGATCACTAAAATCCTTTCATTCAAGGAAATTAAAAACGAAATTTTATATATCTGCAGTCGTAGCAACAAAATTATTTATCTGAGTACATATATATATATATATATATATATATATATATATATATAAAGTTATATATATATATATATATATATATATATATATATATATATATACATATATATATATATATATATATATTTATATAAATCTGATTTGATGTAGCAGATTATTATTGAAATGTTTCAACTTCTCAAATATCAAAATGGAAAACCATACTTAAATAACACAATTTCACTGCGTTTTTCAATTGTAACGTTGAAAGTTTCGTTTTGTTACCTGTCTTTCTTTCAAGTTGTAATTTCATCTCCAAACTAAGCTTTCAGTGTCAATTCTCGTGTTCGGTATTCGTTGTACGTGTTAATGGCCGGTTTCAGTGTTCTAATATGAAGCTTCTCTACTGTCAATAACTTAGATTGGTTGCCACACTGTTCTAATATCTTGCGCTGGACAGCTGTTTTATCAACGTTGATCTCAACTGCTTTGATTCCTCATAGCTGAGTTCACCTTGGCATACTCTGCAACCCTTGCGGTAATATGTCTGCATGTCGGCCCTAATTAGATTTGCATCCTTTTCAAATGAGTTCATAAATTACGTAGAATTCGAGGTCTATATCAAAGCTAGACTTAAGTCTATGTAAACAGCTCTGATGTTTCCGATTGGTGAAAATTGTTTGTACAGGATGAATTTTGTTCAGCTCCTTAACAAATTTATTAGAAATATTGCCTCTGTACTGATATACAAATTGTTGTTTCCAGTATTTTTTGTTGTTTTACAGCTAAGCCAGAGTTTTATCTTTTTCTTGTTTCTTTCATTCGCAGCTGGATAATTGTATTTTTGACAATTTTTCCATCCCAATGCCTAGGATATCGATCACATTCTCAATTTTTGTTCATTTCTTGTCAATGTTGCATGGAACACTTCCCAATTGCTAGTGCCTCAAAACAGGCAGTTTTATTGTTCCCTGTGTTATGCTTTTCTTATGTTGAAGGGTGCACAAATACGATAGTTCAGAATTGTTCCAGTATGTGATGGTTGTCTATACCGTGTGCAAAAAAATGTACCCTGCACTTGTACGTTAATTGACTTGTCCAGAAATGGCAAATCGTTTGGTCATTCCTGGCTTCTAATGTAAATTGAAGATATTTATGGAGGTTATTGGCCGCATCTAATAGCTCATTGGGGTCACCTCTAACTTTTCTCACAAAATCGTTGACACATCTTAGAAACAATTTTTGTTTTGGACGAACAGTTTAAGTCAGACATATCAAATTCACGGCAAAATGAGGACCACCAGAACTGGTCTTCCTTGTTATCTTATTCTTTGTTATTTGTCCGGTGACGTTTTGAGTGGAACCATCCAATACAAATTTTTACACTGAACGTTCCTGGAACGTGCTGCTAAACGGTGTTCACAATTGCGACAGCTGTTCAATTGTGCGTTGTTTTGCATTTAAGTTTCTGTTAATTCAATAGTGGCTCCCACGATTTCATCCAATTGTTAGCAAAAATCACTGCCAAGGACGCACCCCTTGCAAAGCCGTCTTTCTGACAGAACCAAGTTCATTGCGTTTCAAATGGACGTTTGTGACGACTAATTCAGGCAGACATTTCACTGTTGCTCTAGGTATGTCTCTTTTATCGTCCGTAGCATAAAACGATTGCAGGGCAATAATAATGGCTTCTTTTACGGGAACGTCGGTGTATAAAATTTTACACATAATGATAGGATTTGCTCACCTATATGAAGTTTTTTGCTCCAGAATTTTTCCTGTGCCATTGCTGTTAGTTTTTATGTTTGCTCTTCAATCTTTTGGAAAATTGATGTTAGAAATTTGTTAAGGTTATGGTAACAACTTCCCGGGATAGAGAGATCAAACTGAGTTTTCATAATCTAAGCTTTCATAATAACCTCCAAATCACAATACAGTCCAATCACCTTTCTCAGAAGCATGTTCAAAATTTTTTTCTATGTTATACCATTTGATTGACACTCATGATCAGTAATCCAGTAGTCTACATAGATGAGATTTTCAACCGCTTGACAACAACGAACACGATGAAATCTGAGCCGTGTACATCGAGTCCCGAAAAGCCTCCGATAAATTACCCTCCAAACAATTACATCGAAGCTTGATGACATGGGAATTGGTGGGAAAATGCTCGCAAGCTAACTGACAGACCGACAACAAAGGATTAGAATTAGTAATTAGAACTCTGAAAGGTACAAGGTCACCAGTGAAGTACAACGGCTTACTCATAAAGCCTTTAATATTCATCTTTTTTATCAACACCTTACCCAACTGCGTCCGTAGAACACAGGAATATGGATACGTCGATGATTTCAAAGTAATAACGTCAAGTCTCCAAGAAGCTGATCAAGCAGCTAAATGCAGTCAACAATGACGCAACGACATTGTTCTAAACCTTAATAAGAACAAAATCCTGTCAATCATAGGTCAAACATCAACCCCCGAAGAAGGCCAAAATCTTCAATTTGTGATAACCCAAAAAGACTCTGGGGTGATCATGTCTTCGCTGGTGGACATTATTGAATAAAACGTCTCCAAGATGGCGGGGTAGGGGCCCTGTCAGATAAAATTCCTTTAATTAAGGATCCAGGGTGCAAAAGCTTTTACGATCTCGGAATTGATCAATCACAGTTACCAGTGTTATAGCCAGCATAGAAGTCAGATGTCTCAGAAGTCAAAATTTTTTTTACAAAAAGTCGTAATTTTTGACATTTGCGTATGATTTTTGACTTTTTCTCGGAAATGGTTGACTTTTGACCTTTGACGTCCACGATAAAACTCGTCTGTTGAAAAATAGTTGGGGTCACAGAAGTTTAGTTTGGCTTACGATTTTTTTGACGGTTGGGGGGCACAAGGGCCCTTTTCTAAAAGTTTGCTGCTAACTTAATTGAGCTATTGATGTTCTGTAAAGTCCAGGCGGTCGTCCAAGTAGTTAGTGACAAACGCGAGTAATAAAAAATGCGAAAGAAAGTTTTTGAAAATTTGATCTTTGAATTTTTGACCCAATTTTTCGAAAATTTGACCAAAAAAACGGTTGAGTCCGAAAAAAATCAAACTTTCGAAAAAGATATAAAAAAAGTGCTTCCTGTGCAAAAATTGCTACTGGCTGATGTTTTTTTTCTAAAAATCAAACAAAAAAACACTTAAAAAATCTGAAAAATCTGGACTTATGATTTTTTCAGTATAAGTTAAAATCGGGACTTGCTGAGGGGCTTGCCCCTGAAGACAGTCCCCACGTTAAACAGAAAGACATGATGCTGCTGCTCTCTTAATGTCTAGCCCGAGCCGGAATGGCTCGGCCAAGCTGAAATTGATGTTATAACAGAAAGGCTTTCATTGACTCCTTATTATTACTTTTTGTCAAAAAAACAAATTAGGAATCGTAACTATGGAACTCAGCGAACACAAATCAGCTACGAGATTTACTGCGAGCGACAAACACCTGAACCAGTTTGACCACTTGCCGAGTGGCGAAACTCCTGACAGCTCTAGGTTCTGTCCATGAAACTGCTAAAGGCAATTTTTGTCTATTTTCAGTTTACGATGGGTCTTAAAGTCTTAGTTGGGGTCAAAAGAGCAATAGACTATGCTGTTAAAATCAGGGTCAGGCCTGATAAACTGGGAGTTGTCACGGAAGGAATCAAACACAGCATGAACCCATTCGACGAAATAGCTGTTGAGGAAGCAATCAGGTTGAAATTTCACTCAATTTCTGTTTAACTCACAGGTTCCTTAAAAAAGTTGCGGCCTTTTCAAATTATAGCCCCTGGAGGAATATACCTCACGTTATGGTCAAATTATTGTAATTAGGGAGCTGTTAGTTGTAGCCACTGTTTTAACGGAAGGAGACGGTCTGATGGCTAGGGTCTAAGGCTAGGTAATAAAAAATGTTGCCCTGATGTAGTGTATTTGGTTACGTCAGCTGGGGCTGTTATGATAACGATGAAAAAACGGGACGTTTATAGGTTAAAAGAAAAGAAGAAAGTTGACGAAATCATTGCATTCAGTTGTGGACCTACCCAGTCACAGGAAACTCTACGCACAGCATTGGCCATGGGAGCTGATAAAGCTATACATGTCGAAGTTGACCAGACTACACATGAGTCTCTTTCTCCACTCCACATTTCAAAAATGATTGCCAAATTAGTTGAAGAGCACAAAGTTGATTTAGTACTATTAGGAAAGCAGGTTAGTGATAAAGGTTTGCTTGCGTACCTCGATGGTCATCATTTTTAAACGAAAAGTTCAAGCTGAGAATTTTTCAACAAAAACTATAAACTGCTGACTTTAACTATTGGAAATATACGGAATATTTCCAATATTGGAAATAACGAAATATTGGAATAAAAGTTTGCTATGGACTCTGGAAGGTTGGCAGGTGCCGTGATCGTCTCTTGAAAAATTGGATCTTGCCACCTGAACTGTTTATCTCAAAACTGAGCTTAGCAAAACTACAAACTGATATACGTTTCTAGGGGAACATCTGAAAGTTCCACCTCCAATATATGAAGCAGGACCTCAGAACAAAACAACTCATATACAAAAGAAAAAAGGCAAAAAAATTTGAGTAAATCTGATGCTAGCCAGCGTTGAAAAGTGAAATAAGTTGCCCCCACGAGTCAGAGCTTTGATCTATAATCATAACTTTAAGCAAGCGTTAATTGGTTTCGATATTGGTTCCAATTTAGATATTGGTTCTTTTTAATGGCCGCACTGCGATATCTGGGTTATTATTTGTTTTCTCTTCTTTTTTTTGTAACTCAAAGAATTTAAGTTGTATTGGGGTGCTGCTTTTAAGAAAACATTTTCATGATTTTTGAAGTAAAATGCCAGTTTTGATTTTGGTCACGTCGAGACAGGAATTCGAACGAAAAAGCGAGTGGTTATGTGGCGTGAAAATTTTCACTCTAATTTCAAAGCAGAGCAAATAAAGGAAGTTTGAAGAAAAGTTCGCCATCTCGCTTATGGATTTTTGTTCACATGCGGCAATTTGACTTCAGTTACTGTTTTTTTTCGATTTTCTTGATAGTTTTTTTTATAAATGGTTTTTCCTATCTTTTCACAGTCCATTCTAGTTATAGTTTTTTTGTTTAGTCAATGAAAATTCTTTGAATTGTTTCATGATTTGTCCTGCTGTGTTTTCTATTTAGTCGAGGTTTTTGTTACGACCATATGGCGTCACAATCCCTTCAAATCAGCTTTTTAATTTTAACTGAATTGCGTCCGTGTCGTCTTTTTTATTAATAGTGGAGCGAGTTTTGTTCACTCGTGATTTAGTTTTTGGCCACACGTGACTTACTCACTCTCAAAAATTACTTCTTCACTCTGAGATTGATTTTTCTTTACCTTAATTCAGAGAGATAAGGTCAAGCGAATTTGTTTGACTCTAATTGAAAGTTTTTTGAGAGCATTTCTGGTTATTTGAGATGTATTTTCAGATTCTTACTTAATCAAAACATAACATCTCAGCATTTAATAAAAAAATTTCTTTTCTCTTTCTTTTCCTATCTTTTCGAGACTGCAAATCTACAAAGCTATTGCGGCTTTTTTCTGGCAATCTCCCAGCTGTGTTAATTTTATATTTAAAAGCACATACGAACAGCTTCAGTGATCATTATATTCAATTTATAATAACGCATTTTGGATTGTTATTTGATATTTTAAACATGTTAGTATTTAGACTAACTGTTATGCTTTCAGTGCGTTGTAGAAATTTGCGTTGTTTGAACCTGATATTTTTATAGGTCTATATTGGTTAAAAGAGGTAACACGATAAAGGCATCCCATGAAAAGTCGATCTCGAAATTTTAACTAGTGGTGCAGCTGATGAATTACTTAACTGAAGTTGACTGATGTTTGCAAGTCAAAGTTCAAAATATCCAAAGTTTTCCTAAGCTTCAACCATGAAATTATAGCTTAAATATAAGCTTTGTACCGACGAAATTTTTAATCGCTCTCGATCAAAAGTTGAAGAAATTATTGTGAACGGGTCTTGTTTATGCTGTTTTTGCTCGACATTTTTTGTGCTTTTGTTCTAGAACATTCTTTCTTTTTTAAGTGACTTTTTGAGTGCTTGATTTTTGCATGATCGCAATTGCTTTGGTTCCAAAACTTAGTCTGTTGCTAAATAAAAGGCCGTTTTAGGTGAGTAAATAGTTAAGTTGGTATTGCTTAGTGGTATCTACCAGACAACAGTTCGAACCCGTCAACTATTTGGCGTGTTTATGTTTCTGCACCCATTAAAAGTTGTCTGCGCTAAACTCCCCCCCCCCGCCTCTGAATTAAATTGCCCCGCCTGTAGTGCGACATCAACTCGTCCGACGTTAGTAGGTTTATGTTTCTCCATTGATGTTCTAATTGTTCTGAGATTTTTCAGGCATGTTTCAGAAACGAAATTCAATGGTGGTCTAACATTTTTACCCATTTTTCTGTTTTCGCCGCTTTTCGCTTTTGGTCGACGTTGACCAAATAGAGAACCAATTTATGCCTAAACTTTTTTGCCTAAATCATGAAATAAATTATCCATGCTATCGGTTACAAATATTTGTATGGCTACCTGCCCACGAGGAAAGCCTTAATTTAAGTTGAAGAAGGTTTTTATTAAAAAAGAGATTTTCAAGCTGAGTAAATGTAGCCAATAAAATTAGGATTAACTTTTAGGCCATTGATGGAGACAACGCACAGACTGGTCAAATGACAGCCGGTCTATTGGGCTGGTCCCAAGCCACGTTTGCCTCTGAAGTTCATTTGAATGACTCGAATAGCGAGGCTGAAGTTGTTAGAGAAGTGGATGGTGGATTACAGACAATTAAACTGAAGTTACCTGCTGTTGTTACTGCTGATTTGCGATTAAATGAACCCAGGTAGGGCTGAACTGCTAGATTTTGTAAAATAGCAATCTCTTAAATTGATTCTGAACACGCATTTTGAAATTACGTATTTTTTGAATAAGTAAATTACAGGTCAAATATTTCTTTCTGATTAGTTGTACAGATTTTCAGATCAATATTAGAGGTCCATCCTGCTAAACAATGTTTTCATCGATAATTAATTTTGCTTGAATGATATAAATTTTCCTCTGCTTTAAATATTCTAGTTTTTATTTTGTTCTGACCGCTCCTTTTAGCTTCACTATTTTATAAACGTAACGATGCAATTAGAGTGCGGAAGAGTCGTATTATAATAGCAGTTAATTCTGCTTTGATAAGAAACGCTATGCTATACCTTTAAATTAGACTCGTGCGTTTCGATATAACTTTTAATCTCGAATTATTAATTGTTCTCAAACTCGTACCGCAATTTTAATGGATATAAGAATCATTTATGTTGGAAATAAAAACTAAGAGAACCAAGAGTAAAACTAGTTAGGCACTAAATTCAGGGGGTACCACAATTTTGTTGAATTAGTTTAAGGATAAACGATGTAAATCTTACTTGCTCAATTGAAAGTTTTCTGTCAATCACAGTCAGCTCAATCTGAATTGTTAAATTATCCAATGCCATGTAAAATGAGTTCCAAGTCTGGTCAAAATTCACTAAGAATTTTGTATTGCTCTCAAACGAAGTTTGTAGCAGTTATATTAGTCATGTGGTTTTTATGCAATTTTTCGTGGTTTTTTTGACCAATTTTTTAAATGAATGGAATTATTTCCAAACGTAATGAATCAGCAGTATTCTGATTGTCTACTGAACTGTGGTTTCTTATATTTATTCTTCAAAATATTACTAATTGCTGAAATTTCTATAAAAATTTGAATCCATTTTCTCACTGTCGGACCAATTAAGAATTTCTCGTAAACGCTTGACAAGGAAATTGCTTTTGCGAATTTTCACCAATCATATTTGTCCTGTGGTCTTTTTTAATAGCCGCACAGCGATAGCTGAGGCTATTATTGGCCTTCTCTTGGTTTTTTACAATTCAAAGAATTTGAATTGTATTGGGGCGCTGTCTTTTTTTTTTTTTAATATCTGTTCACACATTTTCATGATTTTTGAAGTCAAATTGGAGTAGTGATTTTGGTCACACCGAAACAGGAAATGGAGCGAAAAAGCGAGTGGTTTTGCGGCGTGAAATTTTTTCGCTCTAATTTTAAAGTAGAGTGAGAATACGGTGTTTGAACAAAAATTCGCTTTATCGGTAGTGGTTTTTTGTTCACATGCGGCAATTTCACTTTGATTTTTACTGTTTTTTCGATTTTTTGGATCGGATTTTTTTCTAAATGGTTTTTCCAATCCATTCATAGTCCGTTCTAGGTCTAGTTTTCTGTTGAGTCAATGAAAATTCTTTGAATTGTACGTCAGGACTTGTCCTGCTATGTTTTTTTATTTCGTCGTCATGATTTTTGTTACGACCATATGACGTCACAGCCACTTCTTGTTCATTCGTTCATGCAATTTTAACTGAATTGCATGTGTGACGTCATTTTTCGCTCTTAGTGGAGCGAGATTTTTTGTTCATGCGCGTGATTAAATTTTTGGTCACACTTGACTTACCTCACTCACAAAAATGACTTCCTCACTTTGAAATTGACTTTTATTTAATTTAATTCAAAGAGATAAGGTCAAATGGGTGTGTTTCACTCTAAATGAAGGTTATTTGAGATCAGCTAATAGAGGCAGCAATAATTTATACAGATCTTTAATCAAAATATAACAGATCAGCCTTCAACGAAAAGACAAATTTTTTTGATCTGTCCTTTTACTGTTTTTTGACTGCCGATCTACGAATCTATTGCGGCTATTTTCTGGCAATCTGCCAGCTATGTTATGCGAATTTTTTTTTGCTTGAGCAATCAATTTTCGCCGGATCCTTTTTGACTTTTCGGCCTCAAAATTAGGATAAACAGGTAACCCCTGGAGGGCTAAGTTCTCTTAGAGTCTTTTGGCTTACTAAACTCTAAGTATTCTATTCACCGAAACTGTCGTGGAGATATAACTTCATGGTGGGAAGGGCAGTTCTTAGAGTTCGGTTTCCCTCCCCCTTCACTGATTATAGGCCCCCAATCCCCCCACTTGACCAACCCCCCCCCCCCCCCCCCCCGATCCTGCACATTGTTCCACACGCAACCCGGAGCGCTCCGACCACCCCAACCCTCAGGCGTTCCCTATGCTGTTATTTATTTTGATGTATTGTGATTTGATGTGCCCATTCCAGGTATGCTACACTGCCCAACATTATGAAGGCGAAGAAAAAGCCTCTGACCAAATTGTCCCCTTCTGACCTTGGAGTGGACACAACCCCCAGACATCAGGTGCTTTCAGTGGAGGACCCTCCAGTCAGACAAGCGGGTCAAACTGTACCCGATGTTAGCACTCTGGTCGAGAAGTTGAAGGGCGCTGGCGTTATATGAGGCTTGAAAAGTCTGAAATTCACCATTTTAAAAAGCCTCTTTGCAATAGTAGATCTTGGATTGGTTGAAAATTGCCCGGTGGCGAGCAGCAAATTCGATGGTTATTCTAGAGAGCGGGCGGAAATAGACTTTAACTCGAAGTTAATTATTCTATTATTTTGATGTGAATTATCTATGTTACCCAATAGTGTTGAGAACGCCAGAAAAGTTGAGAGCAATAGTTTAGTTATGTATCTATTCGACCTCTGAAAATGAAACCCAATAATCTAACATTTGAGGAGCCTCTCAGTTCAAATGCGATACATGTTAAACACAGAATTTAGACTGCGGTCGGGACTTGATTGATTGCTTAATAATTGACCTGGTTTCCTAATTCGTAGTAAGGTAATTTTGCTCTTGTTATACACTGTTACCGGATTGTCATTTTCCTGTTCACTTCTCTCTAGCTATTGATGGAATTGTCTAATTGAAATATTTGTTATTGAACAAATTTCATTCCATTTACATTAGACTTTTTTTCTGGGTTTTGCGGCTTTAGTTAAAACCAGCAGAAAGACCGTCAGCCCCGATATGTTTATCACCAAAAAACAGCGATATGACTGCACAACGCGATTATTGCATTTTTCAGTATAGTTTAATTTTTTAAAAGTTATCTATTAGCTGTCTGTGTTTTTACAGCATAGATCTTAGGTGTGACCTATTGCCTAATTTAAAATACTGTCGAGATGTGTAGTTGAAACCCGATGATAAACTTTTTAAAGGACCGGAAAATTACCGTCACATCATAGGCATATTTTTTGTTCTGATTTTTTTTTGCATATTTTGGGCAGTTGGCAGCATTTTAATGATAGGTCTGAAAACAGTAAACGAAGAACAAATTTCCAGCCTTTTGGCACTGTAGTGGGAATCAAGGCCGACATTACGTGTCTGTTCATTAAGTTCCAACCCGTCATATGTAAAAAAGCGTTCAATCGTACAATTAAACACATTCGCAGATAATTTCTTAAGCGCAGCCTTGAATATATTTTTTAATGTGTGCTAGAAGAGTGCTCTGACCAGATCATGTGATTTGCATGAGGCAGAAATATAGGAATCAGAAAAAATCAACGTCCTGGAACAATTTTTCATGCAATTGTTAACACTCGTACAAAAATAAAGGGCAAGAATTCTGGTCAACGTATTGGCAGAGATTAGAGCAAAAGATTTTAAAATTTTATGCCCTCAAGTATAATATTACATCAAATCGCTGCTCATGGACAGCATACCAAAGCTACTTCGTACAAAATTAGCAGGTATTGATATTTGATCCTTTTTCAAAAAAAAATTGGAAAAAAAATTTTTAAATGTATTTATATTCAAATAAAATAAAAACCAGCAGTACTCTTATTGTGTCTGATGTTAATTCTTCGAAAATTTTTTGTAATCGTTTTTGAAAATTTCTGTTGAAAGTCTTGATCAATTTCCTCTTTGTCAAACCATTCAAGCATTTTAGGTGATTACTCGACAAGGCAATTGTTAGTAATTTGACCGCCATTATTCGTTTTTTTTTACATTTATTTCGAAACGCTACGGCCAATACATTTTTCCTTCACAGAACGTGCATCAAAAATTCTCTCCTGGAGCAAAAATTTGGAGATCGCCTTATTGGTTATGATATCAAAAAATTATTTTTTTCAAAATTTATCCCCAAATAATTATTAATTGCTCTCGAACGAAGTTCAACACGTTTACAATAATTGCTATGAACTTCGTTCGAGCAAATCACTAGTTAAGGATGTCACAGATTGCGAAATCAATTTCAAACTGGAAAAAAATAAATCCTTGAATTCTGGTCCCGGCAAAGCATTTAAACATTTAAAAACTGTCCAAGAATTGATATTAACATTTCCGAGGTAAAAAAACTAAAAACAGTTTTAATTTTTATTAAGTTTTGTATTTCTCATTTTTTTCTCACTCCAAATAGTAATCATATATTTAATCCTGTCTATGTATTTTTGAAAACTAGCGTGCTAGCTACAAAAAAAAATGATTTGTGCCGTTTCCAAGGTAAACATTTGCGAAATTTTTGAAAATTGTTATTATAGCTGAATGCTGAGCATAGCTATATTGCGGTGATTTTATTTTTTTTACTCTTTCGTTTTCCATTTAGTCACGCTGCAAACTTCAGAACACCCATTTTTGTTGATATTTTCACGCCGCTATTTCGCTGATCTTTCGCTACTTCAATGCGTGACGTCATTTCTTATTGGTGGTGAGTTTTAAGTTGAACTCCTGTGAGACTTATCTCACGCTCTAAATGACTCTAACTTTATTTAGGTCACTTGAGATCACACTAACGCCTTACAAGGTGAATATAGGACTCGTACATAATCAATGTTATTAATAAAGCATGGCAACCAAAATAAAATAACAAATTTGAAGTTTTTGAGAACTTTTTAGTTGGAAAAAACTTTTGGTCTCTAAAAAAGGTTGGCAACCGTGTCAACTCAATTCTTTATCTTTTGATTTCTATATTCCACATCAAGTAAGTCTTTCACAGCTATTTCGGCAATCTGCCGTCTCTGTTTTAATTTTTTATATTGTAATTTATCAAAGATGTGTGATTTTGGAATTTATCAAAATGTTTGATTTTCAAGTATTATTTAAGACTGAAACGCTTAAACATGCAATGCGTTTTACTACCGTTACTTGAAACTGGAAAATGGCTGATAACTCAAACATCTTTTTGGGTTGCGATTTCCCGTCTACCTACCTAGTGATATTGTCTAGTTTTCTGTTCAACAGTTGGATATCACCGTTTCCCAGCTGGAAATCGCAAAAGTCGATGACTTGGCAGTTTTGGGTGCTTTTTGGGCTTAAGTGCTTCAAATTAAACAAAAACACCGCGGACAAACATTTGACCGCCCATTCTGAGTTCATTAGGCTACGTTTTAAGTGTTCTCGAACAAAGTTTGCATCGATTATTGCAGCCGAGTGGCCTTTTATGCAAAATTGGCTCCTGTCGTTTTAATTCCATTGACTTTTTATCACGCTTGAGTTTTGCGTGACCTATAATAATCTCTCATTCACAATTTTAACCTGTTGAACACGAATGGTGGCGGGCCAATATAACCGGGCCTGCGTCAGATCATCGTGAGCAATTTGTCCGACATTGGTCGGTTATCGTAAATGAACATTCTGGAGGCGGTTATTTCGGGCCGAAAATTTTGCCCCAAGCGGTAAAAACGAAAATAGCCTCTTTCCGTCCTCTGGCTCCAAAGCAACCCTACAGATGCTTGTTGTATTAGTGTTACAAAACCGGTATTCAACTCGAAGTTTTATAAAAAGTTCCGGAGGTTATTTCTGTTTTGATAAAGATAGTGTTTAAAGTTACTAGTTGGCTTGAATACAATAATGAATGAACTTTTCAGATTTAATAATGGTAGCTGCATCTGCGAATGAGCTCCCAGTGGCTAAGTTGAATGGACCAGTCGGGTTCTTCTCCCTCCCAGACAGGGCAGTTCAACATGTTCTGTCCAAGGACTTCTATTTCAATGTCATGTGCATAGGTTAGCAACATCTACCTGTTGTTCTCCAAAGAGCTAATTATCTCTTGAGATTTCATCACTTTTCCCTACTTTTCTCCAATTTCAATGAGAACAGAGCAGATTGTTTTTGCTCTTTTTTCCTCGTTAAAATCCAAGCCCCTAATAGATTTTGCTAAGAGAAAGTATTTCTGTTGATGCTTTGATCTTATGTTTTCTCTTTTGATGAAGAAGCTTTATAAATGGTGTTATCGACATTGATGATCCTTTGACCTCTTGTCATATATTTTTACGGCTAAAATGTAAACTTTGATTGTTACCAAAAACTCGAATCATTCGCAACCAAAGCAAGCAACCACAAGGGGCACGTGTTGAAACCGATGGATAAATAAAGGTTGAATTCTGGCTAAATTTTCCAAGAACAGACAAAGAGCAGCAAACCCAGCCGAACTCAGTTAGGCTCTCGCCTTTGTCAAATGGTATCTATAGAGTAAAGAATTGATTCTTTAATTTGAAACATCTTAAATGAAGTTGATAAGAGCTAAAAGTTTGCGGAGATGTGAACATCCTTAAATACTCGTCTCGTTTTAAATTGACTGCGGCTAGATAAATTTGAATTGTTATTTCGTCAGTTTTGGTGGACACCGAAGTTTTTGTATTGCATGTGAGAGCAACTGTTTAATACCTACGGAGTACATGCGGAAAGTAGATTTACTTGCAGAAATTGTATTTAGGCACAGAAGTTTTGTGTGTCAGTATAAAAATTTCAAGAAGCTATATGAACCTTTTCTGCTCGCTCATATTTATTGACTTTCCATATGATTTAATGGGATCTGTTTTTTCACCCGTGAAGTTTTGAATGGACATCTAGTGAACAATTTTTTTGCCGATGCTCAAGTAGAAGGCTGGAACTGGGAAATGTTATTACCCCAGACCATTATAATGGTACAAAGCAACAGTTATAGATGGTGCTGCTTGGCGAGAGAAAAAAACTAAATAAGTAAATGATGGCAATGTAATGGTTGTGATATTTGTCTCCGTTGTTTAGGTGAGACTGGTGTTGGGAAGACTACATTGATGTCAACCCTGTTCAACAGGGACTTTCCTCTCAAACCCAACAACCACTTTGAGAAGTCTGTCTCCATTCAGGAGCACCAGGAAGGTATTGTAATCCTGTGACAATTTCAAACTAATTTTGGACGATTTGGCATTTTTTAAAAAGAGCTGCGTGAAGTGTTGAGTTTATGCACCTTCCAGCGTAAAATGTCTACAAATAATCCGCAAGTGTTATGCATCTTTTACGCACTATGTGATTCAGTATGCCTAAAATAATCTTCAGTCCTAAACAATGGCGCCTCAAAACCTAAACAAATTCTCCTCAAAGACGTCTAGAGAGTAATAGACATGATTGAGCATGCTTGCACATGATTCATAACGTAAGCCATCGACAAAATGTTGCTCTGAATGTGACACAATCAATTTTTTTTTTCATCTTCATCAGAAGGTAGTTTTATTGATGGTAGTGTCGCTTTTTTCAGGGCTGACTTGCCTATTTTTTAAATCAAAGTACAAAACGAATCAATTCAAAACGAGACTAATGTAAAGACTACCAGATCTCTTGTGAATTTAGAATAAATTTGTTTTGGTCATTTCAGTGATAAACGAGGCAAATGTGAGGATGAATTTGAAGATCATAGACACGTGTGGGTATGGAGATCAACTCAGCACAGAAACCAGGTAAATAAGGATTAAATTGGTTTATAATCAATCAAGTTTGTCTTGTTGTCAAGTTGGCCTGGAAGAAAATAAATCATTTGGGGTTTCTAATTTTGATTATACGAAAGCGTCAGCAATACAAACGTGAAGATATCAAAATTAATTTTGATTAGACAAATTTATCAATATTTGAGGAAAATATTCCCGAGATTTTTCCCATCAGCAAACTTTCCTATAAACGATTCGAACACTATTTAGCGTTTCAGGAAAAGCAAATCATTCAAAACAAGAGCGTAAGTGTTCACACGTCATGCAAATTAAACAAAAAATTACGTTTACGAGTGCGCTGTTTAACATTGTAGGATCATTATGGACATCAATCTTCCTTTAGTTTGCGTAAACTATACTTTCAGTTTCATTATTTCTTCAGCGGATTAACCCCACCTAATTTTAAAAGGTTAGTTGCGAAAGTGAAGCCTTTCCCGCTTTTCCTTACGCGTTTCAAACTCATCCTTACTTCCAAGAAAATAGATAATTTATGACAAACTGATGAAATATTTGTTAAACTGTTGTGTCGTACATTTCAGTGTTTTGTTAATAGCCGTGTTTAGCTAACAGCTGTTGAGAGCTACTGAAAGTTGTCCCAATTGTTCTAACTATATTTTCTTGCTGTTATATACTGATATCATAGAAGACCCTATTTGTGGCACACTATTTTTGGTTAGGTGCTGCATTTTGGCGGATTAAAATTTCATGTGCTTTAACTGTCAGTCAATGAGGGCAAAAATGATTCGCCTAAAATTGTTTGTAGCTACTTCAAATTTTCGTCACCAAATAAAGAAACTTGATAGTGATTTGGTTGACTTTTCATGCTTATTGTTAAAATAATTGGCTTTTGTTTCCGCTTTTGTGGTCATTCGTATTTTTGATTGAAAGTGAAAAAGCAACAATTATGTCACCTGTCATTTTTTTCATCTGTCTTTACTGTCACTTGTAGCAATAATTTGGGTTCTGATCGTATTTTCTGCAATTTTTATATGTATACTCTCCCTGACTGTTTTATATCGCATTCATTTGAACACGGTTTACGCCAATCAAGTCTTGGTGTCATACGCCGAGGAGCATTTTTTACGATTTACTATTTTATTTAACAAAATTGCTTAACAGGCATAAATTGAAGATGTGAAGAACATTCACACTTTTCTGGTTGTTCGTTCGCTTTGATTTATCTTGAATGGTTTTGAAGTAATTTTTCGCAATAAGATGGCAACCCTGTCGAAAAATTGACAATTACAAACGTTGGAAATATAAACAGATTGATCTTGGCTACTGCACTCTAAATCCCCTATTCTCTGATCCCATTTGAGGTCGAGTCTCTAGTTCATATTATTTAGTTCCAGTGGTATTTTGGTTCACGCTGAAGTAAAATGAACCCCTCCAGTTGTTCGTGAGCAATGCCTGCGACGTTAATCGGTTCATGGTCTTCAATTGTGATGTCATTTGGGGTCTTTGCGAATCTATTCCGAATCTTTAGATAATTTTTTGGAGCATTATGGTGTAAGCAGATCTGAATTTGATTCTTCTAAAACATTGTGTTTTGTCTTGGTGAAATTTTAGAACCGCGTGATTTTTGTCAGTTTTTTGCATAACTGAACTATAATTTTTGTTTTTCGCTGATTTTCATAACTCTTTGCCACACTGTTAAAGAATTGTCTTTGCTCATAATGTTTTTGATAAGTATATTTGGTCAGCTCTTTTGAACAGTTCTGAAGCTATAGTTTGGGCCATTACTTTTCTTCGCTTTGAAATCGTTGTGGGAATCAATTTTTATTGCTACGATTTATGTTCCTAACGCAAATGCATGTACACAACAAATATTTTAAAACGAGAGGGTAGCTGAGAAGGTGTCACTTAGATGTTGTTTTGCCCCATGAAGTTTTGCTTATATATTATAAGCCCTTGAGTTTTTTGTATCTCACCTGTAGCTCAAATTTTGTACTTCGGGTATTTCAATTCTAAATTTATTTCTCGCTTCACTTGAGCTTTTTTTGTCAAAAAATCTTTTTCCCGAATAGGCCGAAGGAACGTTGTGTTATTTGTTTGATATGATTATTTGGTTCAAAAGGTATTTCCTACATCAGCTTGCGCAATCCAATATTTAAAGGTCATTTAAGTATGTAAGTAATGTTAATACTAGAAATTGAACTCATATCAATGGACTGAGTCACTTATCTGGTTCGCAAATTTTTCTAATCAATTCTTGACTTAATTTGTTAATTTTAGTTTCGCAATTGCACAATCTGATATTTTTTTCTTGTTTGTATTGAAAGCTGACAATTGAATGGATTTTTAATTCAACGTAAAGAGTCCCAAGATTTGCATTGAAACTTTTCGTAAATTATGGCTCAACGATTAAATGGGTTTATCCAAATAAGCACGAATGATTATATAGAAATTTTCCGTGCATTTTATATGGCATCATATATCTATTTTTTAGATTATCTATGCATTATTTATTGTCTGATTTTATAGCATTTAGTCTGTTAGGTTGTCTATATCGGTGAATAGAAATACATATACAGCAGAAATTACCAGACAAAAGTCCGACTTGTAATAGTTGCTCCTCGAACTGGTCTCTTCTAATCGAATTCAACGAGGCTATGAAAACATTTTTTGAAAATTTAATGTAAAATGTGTTAGTAAAAGTTTTTTCTCTGTAGTGTTGAATTTTGTGTTGTATTTTTTGTGTCTGTTCATAAGACCCAAAACTGCAATTGCTTTAAATGGAGAATGTTCGATTTAGCCATGATGAGCTATTTATGACCAGTGACCCGGTACTATGAGGACCTAGTTTTCGTTGTGGTTTTTATTTGTCTCCAAATTTAGTTTGATTTATCTGCAGAATTATCTGGGGTTTTTTATGTTGTCTAGAATTTGTCATGCAGCACCCTTTTTAAGAAAAGGTCTTTCTACAAATCGTGTAGCAAATTCAGATGTCATAAAAATCCTAAATTTTAGTTCCTGTCTTTGAGGAGCAATCATTTTAGTATGTTGGCTCATCTAAATATCCACCTTATTAATGTTAACTGAAAAGTAATCTACGTTATGAGATGCACTGAAAAGTTTTAAATATACATAAATACAGTCTTGTTTCAGTGGGGATGTTCTTGTGAAATATGTGGAGGACCAGTTCGAGAAATATCTCGAGGAGGAGTTGAGGATCAAGAGGAACCTGGCTTTCTTCCCGGATCCCCGAGTCCATCTATGTCTGTACTTCATCAACCCAAGTGGACACGGGTAAGTGCTAGTATCCCTATGCCTGATTTGAAAAATGGAACCAAAATTAACGAAATAAAATCAATTATGTGACTGTCTGCTGATGAAAGAATTCTGCTCTCCGTGTTTCCGTGGTTCTTATAATAATAATAAATTGTTCAATTGCTCTCGAACGAAGTTTGAGGCAATTATTCTAAACGTGTCTTTTTTATGCAAAATTTTAGCTAGACTGTTTTTTCGCTTTTGATCTAGAATATTCTTTTACTTCCCGAGTGACTTTTTGTTCTTCAATTTTGAGTGATCTCAATTGTTCGCATTATTTGATGCTAATATAAAAGTGATTGTGAGCTGTTGAGGACCAAAAAAGTAGTAGCTTAGTGGAGATGTCAGACTGCTATCCTGGCGGTCGAGGGATTGAACCCCTATGAGGTCGGAGTTGTTGTACCCATAAAAAATTTGTAAGCTACGCCCCTAAATTAAATTGCCCCCCGCCTGTCCTTCGAGAGCAATTTATCCGACGTTCGTCGGTCTACGTTTTGGTGTTACGTTGGAATAACAGACGTGCCTATGAAATTTTACCCATTTTTTTGCTACTGGATCAAAATTAGCTGATGATCAACTCTAATTGGTTGGTCAATATTTACCCCTGACCTATTACACGCTCTGAACAGCCACAGCGTAATTATTCGTATTGACCATAAGCATGCCGAGAACGATTGCTTTAATGAGCATTTGCTATAATTAATGATTGGGTTCCCATCTACCATCACCACCTCACCTTGCGCAACACCCTACGCTTGAGTGCAAACAACTGTCCTTGAGAACCTTATTCCGACCTCTGTTTAATTGCTTTCAAACAAAGTTATATTAGTCCTGCTGGATTTTTAATGCGATTTTTCGTACAAGCGACTTTTCGTCTGATCATTTTTTTCGCCAATCATTTGTATTTTTGTCATCAAAAACGGGAGGAAAGGCTAAAGCCCGGAAGGCATTGAGTGCTCTTAGAGCCTAGCAGCTCACAAGTATCCGATTCATGGAAACTGTTTAGAGGCGAAATTCATGGTGTGAAGGGCGGTTCTCCGAGTTTGACCGCACCCACTTACCCCCCCCCCCCTCCCTCCTCCTCTCACCTACCTAAGTTAAAAAAAGCCTCCGTAAGCTCAGAAAGCAACTGATGAAGCCAACAACTCTCCAGACGTTTGACAGCCATTTGCCCGACGTTTTTTGGTTATGATTCTCATTTTGAACTGAATCTGCGCCAATGTTTAACGGGGGTCTGTTTTTAATAGCCGCCCTCATCTTCTCAGCCGGCTATTATAGCGCTCCTATTTTTTTTACAATTCAAAGAATTTGAATTGTATTGGGGCGCTGTCTTTTTTTTTTAAGATCTGTTCACACATTTTCATGATTTTTGAAGTCAAATTTGAGTAGTGATTTTGGTCACGCCGAAACAGGAAATGGAGCGAAAAAGCGAGTGGTTTTGCGGCGTGATTTTTTTTCGCTCTAATTTTAAACTAGAGTGCGAAAATGGTGTTTGAACAAAAATTCGGTTTCTCGCTAGTGGCTTTTTGTTCACATGCGGCAATTTCACATTGATTTTTACTGTTTTTTCGATTTTTTGGATCGGATTTTTTTCTAAATGCTTTTCCCAATCCATTCACAGCTCATGCTAGGCCTAGTTTTTTGTTTGAATTAAATTTTCATTTCTCGCTAGTGGTTTTTTTGTTCACATGCGGCATTTTGACATTGATTTTTTGTTTTTTTTTTTTTTTATTTTTTGATCTGATTTTTTTTGAAAATGGTTTTCGCAATTCACTCATAGTCCATTCTAGGTCTAGTTTTTCTGTTTAGTCAATGAAAATTCTTTGAATTGTACGTCAGGACTTGTCCTGCTATGTTTTTTTACTTCGTCGAATAAAAAAATGTTTCGCTTTACCTCATTTTGCCGCCTTTTCGTGAAATCTTTTTGACTTCTCTAGGCTAGTTTCTCTCTTCTCTCATTCTGCTAAAAGTGATTTTGAACATGAGTTGCTCAGCAAAGCAATTCAAAATGAACAGAGTTAGTACAAAAATGGATGTCAGAAATAGAAACGGGATAAACCCATAAAGCCCAATTTTAGATGCCCGCTATTTGAACGTCGTTCCTATAAGTCTTATTTACCATCTCTAATGCTTATTGTTTTTGATTGTAGCCCCTGTAGCCTCTCTCTAAGAAACAGAAGTATGTTCAACTACGAAATGCCATCAAAATAAATCGGACTTAAAAAATGTTTTTGTACAAAAATCTTTTTTTTTCAATATCTTCTGTTATTTCAATCCCAATCTTGCTTATTGGAATCAACGGCGGCTATTTTCCGGCAATCTGCCGGGTATGTTATGAATTAAGCCACCATATTTAGCCCAGCGTCAGTTGCGAAGGCGACCAACAGAGTTCAAGATCAGGGACTTGGACTGACCAGAAGTCAAGAATTGACTGAACTTAATTTTGCCAGTCAAATACGACTGCCTCAATAAATTCGTGATTTTTAACGCTTTCCTGCGTATGCGATGCCTCTCGGTCTCCATAACCCGGGGTCCGCTAATATAACTTTCCGAATGCAGCTTTTGTCTTCGGTCATCTGCAAGAACATTAATTTAGTAAAGCACGGTGTTACTAAATCGGGAAGATTTTTTAAAGCTAAGCTCGTCGACAAAGCAGGGTGCAACAAAATTGCTGTTAATAGTTTCGTGGCTTTTGATGGCTATTCTTAAAATTTTTGTTTGTTATTTTTTCTTGCCGCCGATCAGATACATGCTTCCAATGGCAGTAGGTTTCCCACATAACACCTCACCCCACTTAAGTAGTTATATCGGAGCAAGAGTGGGGGGGGGGGGTAAAAGGACGTACCTATGTATAAAGATTACCTATAGCCTATTTTCATCAATTTTCCAAAGACGTACCTAAAAAAGAGAGTGAGAACAATAGACCTGTCATCTTATCGTAATTACCCAGGGGTAATTATCTTAATTACCCCAGGGAAATGCATCCGCTCTAATGCACTTCAGCAAATCTTATCTACTTACTAAAATATATCTGCAGAACTTTTACTTTTAATCGTTTCCACATTTTATTCATTCGCGCATAGTTATCACAACTATAACTTTCTTTCATTCATTTACATAAGGAGAATACTATTTTATCATTTTTCATTGCAATTCAGTCATTTTTTACTGAATTTACCCGATTTTCGGCTGATATACGTAAATTTTGACAATTTTACCATTTTTTGCCAAAAATTACCCAATTCTTGGCAAAAATACCCAATTTCTCCCAAAAAATACCCAATCTTTCCCAAAAAATACCCAATTTTTCCCAAAAAATACCCAATTCTTCCCAAAAAATACCCAATTCTTGGCGAAAATACCCAATTCTTCCCAAAAAATACCCAATTCCTCCCAAAAAATACCCAATTTTTCCCAAAAAATACCCAATTTTTCCCAAAAAATACCCAATTTTTCCCAAAAAATACCCAATTCTGACAAAAAATACCCAATTCTTCCCAAGAAATACCCAATTCTGGCCAAAAAATACCCAATTCTTCCCAAAAAATACCCAATTCTTGGCAAAAAATACCCAATTGTTCCCAAAAATACCCAATTCTTCCCAAAAATACCCAATTCCTGGCAAAAAATACCCAATTCTTCCCAAAAAATACCCAATTCTGGCCAATAAATACCCAATTCTGGCCAAAAAATACCCAATTCTTGGCAAAAAATACCCAATTTTTCCCAAAAAATACCCAATTCTTCCCAAAAAATACCCAATTCTTGGCAAAAATACCCAATTCTTGACAAAAGTTAATCAGTTTGAACTAAAAATAACTAGTTTTATCAGCATATTTCGAAAAATTACCCAAAATTCAAGGAAATTTACTCAAATTTTCCTTAAATTTTTCTAATTTACTCCCATTAGTCCCACAATTTCGTAATTTCAGAACTTTACAAGTTTCAAAATCTTTATTGTAATAAAGAAATCTCACGTGATTCCATTATTTTTGTTTGGAGGTAAATCACCTCTGCTTTGTGAAGTCTCCTAATAACAAATCTAGTGCGTCATCTATTAATAATCATAAAACTCTCACGTGATTAGACAGCTAGTCACTTTATTATCGTTACAATTACTCATAACATTACGATTACATCGTAGTACTTTACAATTACGTCACTGTACTTTACAATTACGTCATAGTGTCGTCATAATTACGCCATAATAACGTCACAATTACCTCATTATGTCGTCACCATTACGTCATTATGTCGTCATATTAAGTTTTTTTTAACAAAGAAATTTTGCTTTCCGTTTATTTTCATTTTCCTGATTTACAGAATTGAGTGCAGTTGATTACAATAATCTTTACAACTTCTGACAACTATTTAATTTCATTGCAATTTCCATTTTAACATTTTTTACTCCTCCTTTTCTCACTTCTAATCTTACAACTTATCTTCAGAGATGCCTCGAAAGTCGGACCAAAAAGAACTTTGCAAGTCTTGCGACAAACTTGTTTTGAAATCCAATATGAGCAGACATCAGAAGCTTCACGCAAAAGATTGCCCACATTGCACCGAGTCATTTCCTGACGAATACAAATTACAGAAACACATTGCTTCTAAACATGCACCACCTCTCATTCTAAAGAAGAAGTTTTCATGTAGAAGCTGTAGTCTATCGTTCTCCACGTATTATCAACTTATTCATCATAAACGAAATAATCACCAGCATTCTGCTCCAGTGGCTTACGATGACGTTGACTTATCTATATACGGAGAATCCTCCGCTCTTCACAGTGAGCTCGAAACCGTCAAGCACTTTTTACAAGACTCGGTGCTTGAATTGTCTAGAAAGAAAGTGCATAACTTCAAGTTAGTCGAACTCAGCCACGAAATAGTAATGAACAAATTGGATTTTGTTTACAAAGACTTACCCAGTTCAGCGAAAATTAACATTTCCTTTGGTTTTGTTCTTCAAAGTGTGCATAACTCGGACGAATTTCGATACTTTTACGCAGCAGACAACAACCCCATTTTTTTAAATCCTATGGTTCTCTCCGATGACTCAGATCTCAATTTTATCAAATCGAGGTTGAGAAGTGAAGAGTTTCTGCCTGATCTTATCAGTCAGCGACCAGATACGAAATGGAAATTTTATTGTGTTACAAATGTCACTTTTTTTGTATTTCTCCTGAGTGGAGTTCCTCTTGGCTGCATTCAACAATCAATTCCACCATCTTTACTAAGGAATCCTTTAGTTAAATGTTTTGTATCCGACTGCGAACTGAAACCTTACCAAGACAACTTGTGCATGTTTCGTGCGTTGGCATACGAAATAAATGGAAGCGTTGATCTACAGCAGAATACAGAAAAATTGACTCAGATGTTTCTCTCAGCAACAAGGAAAGATGGCAAAAGCTTTCCAGGAGTACACGAAGATGATATTCCTATTCTTGAAGACTTGACTGACCGAAGCATTCAAGTTTACACTATTTTCATTGACGATCAGTCAGAAATGTATGCTGAACTTACTCGTCGATCCTGCTTAAAACGAGCACAGACAACATCTTTGTTAAGATATGATAACCATATCTGTTGGACAGCGGACATCAACAAATTCCTCAAAAGATTTCGCTGCTACATATGCGATCAGTATTTCGACAGATCGTTCCACCTATTGCGACACATGCAAAATTGCTCCGAAAAGACACACCACAAATACCCAACAGGAGCCTATCAGTTATCAGAAACTATTTTTGATCGTTTGGATGACATTAAAATTAATGTTCCACAAGAACTCAGGCTTTTTTCTCATCTTATTGTATTTGATTTTGAGTCAATAACCGTCCCCGACAATACACTCAGAAACACTGATTTAACTTCGTGGATTGGAAAACATGTTCCCATTAGCGTTTCGATAGCTTAAAGACCCAATATTCATTTGCAACGAAGATCCATATCAACTAATCCGTGATTTTGTATCCAGCTTGACTAATATAGCAGAAAAAAGCACACTTATAATGAGGGAAAAACTCAATGCTTTCGTGCTGGAATTGGAAGAAAAGTATTGGGCAGTTCGACAATTGGTTCCAGTGAAAGACAAGGAGGTACCCACTGGAGTGGAAGACTTATTTGACAACGAAGCTGAACCCGACGAAGAGGAGTATGAAGAACTTGAAATTAGGAGACTGAGGTGCGAGCTCAAGATGTTATCAAAATTGAGACAAGATTTTGAGAACTATTACAGCACCATTCCTGTTTTTGGGTTTAATAGCTCTCGGTATGATTTGAACCTGATAAAAGAACATCTTCTGCATCATCTGTTAATAGAGAAAAACGTTGTTCCCAAAGTGATTCGTACGGGGAACAAATATATTGGAATGAACTTTCTTGGCTTGCAATTTCTGGACATTCTTAACTTCCTGGGAGGAGCTACAACTCTGGATAATTTTCTGAAAGCGTATGGAGCCAGTGAAGAGAAGGGTTTTTTCCCTTATGAGTGGTTTGACAGTGCTGAAAAAATGAATGAGTCCCAACTGCCACCAATTGAAAGTTTCTGGAGTAAGTTGAAAAATCATAACGTCTTGTCAGTCGATTACGATAAGTTCATGAATTGCAAAAAAAGGGGAATTGAAGAAAAGGAAGCTTTAAAGAAGCTGAAATTAAAAACAGTTCCCAAAAATGCAGAAGAGAACTACCGGGAACTTCAAAACATTTGGGAAAAGGAGAACATGAACACTATTCGTGATTTTCTCAAGTGGTATAACAACAAAGACGTCGTGCCCACTCTTGATGCGATGACAAAGATGATTCAATTCTACCACTCAAAACAAATTGATATGTTGAAACTGGGCTATACGCTTCCCAACTTGGCAAACAGATTTCTCCATTCATCAACAGATGCTGCATTTTTCCCATTCTGCGAGCAAGACAAGGAATATGATAACTATATCAGAAATTGGCTGACAGGAGGACCCTCGATTATTTTCACCAGATATGCAAAAGTTGGCGAAACAAAGATTAGAGAGTCCGAAAATGTGTGCAAGTCTATTGTGGGCATTGATGCGAGTCAACTCTACCCATTCTCAATGACCAAGGAATTGCCAACGGGACTCTACACAAAATGGGAGTTCAATGACGACACTGCAAAGTTTCACCCAAAAAGGAATTGGAGGAGTTTGTTTGAGCAGCAGGTAATCGAATACTTGCAGAGCACTCGTCCAGAATGTTTAATACAGTCACAGTTCAGTCACAAAAAACAGAAAAAAATTGGAACTTATCTCGTCGATGGCTTCTGCTCTCATTGCAACACAGTGTTTGAGGCAATGGGATGCTACTTTCACTTTTGTCCCTGTCAGGAGGAAAAGCCGCTGTTATTTGAAGATATAGAGAACGGATTAAAGACACGGGAACGAGATAGTGATCGAAGAGAGTATCTGCAGGGATTAGGATACACAGTTGTTGAAATTTGGGAGTGTCAGTGGAAACAGTGGAGGAGGGAAAACATAAATGGAGTAAAGGAGTTCGTCAAAAAGAAATATCCATTTCAACCACCCCTTTCAAAAAATGTCCTCATTGAAAAAATAAAACGAGGAGATTTGTTTGGAGTGGTCCATTGCAGCCTTGAAGTCCCTGAACACTTGTACCCTTACTTTGAAGACTTTCCTCCTATTTTTAAGAATTGTGAAGTTGGACGAGACAACATTGGGGTCCACATGAAAGAATTTGCTGAGCGACACAAGTTATTGTCAAAACCAAGAAAAATGCTCATTTCTAGTTTCAAGCTTGACAGAGGACCAATTATTACTCCCCCTTTGTTATTTTATCTGGAAAAAGGAGTGATTCTAAGAGACGTTTTTGGTTCCTACAATACACTCCCCGCCGCTGCTTCCAGTCCTTTGTGCAAAACGTTGTTGATGCTCGCCGCGAAGGAGACCGAAACAAAGACTCAACAATCGTTGCTGAAACTATGAAATTGACAGGTAACAGCTCATACGGGTATCAGATAATGGATTGTAGCCGGCATACGACCACAAAATATGTCAAGGGGCCGCAAGTTGATAAGTTTATCAACAACAGATTTTTCAAGACTATGAATGAACTACCAGAAGAAATTTATGAGGTAGAAATGAGCAAAACACGTATCGAGCACAAGGAACCAATAATTGTTGGCTTTTTTATTCTGCAGTACGCTAAACTTACAATGTTACAACTCAAGTACAATTTCTTCTCCTCTTTCTGCGATCCAAACAAATATGAGTTGATTGAAATGGACACCGACAGTCTGTACATGGCGCTTAGTGAGGAAAGACTTGACAAAATCATTCGACCAGAAATGCAATCATTGTGGTACTGGATGAGACAGAGCGACTGCAGTGATAATTTTGCAGCAAACTCAAGCAGCAACTTTTTCCCACGTGAATGTTGCAACAAGCATGCGATTTTTGACAAGAGAACTCCAGGCTTGTTCAAAGAAGAATTTAGATGCTCAGAAATGATTGCTTTGTGCTCAAAAACTTATTGCTGCTACGATGAGCAATCAGATACTGTAAAATTATCCAGTAAGGGGCTCAACAAAAACAACATCGAGGAACCCTTAGCCAAATACAGAAAAGTATTGTTTGATGAGGAGCGAGTATATTCAACGAACAGGGGATTTCGCGTAGTCGACAATCAGAAAGTATGCACATATGAACTCAAAAAAGTGGGACTGTCATACTTTTATCCCAAGCGTAAAGTCTGTGAAGACGGAATTCACACTACTCCTTTAGATATATAAGTCATTTTCTTTAGATTTTGTAAATTTTAGCCTTCTTTCATTTTATATCTTTTTCAATTCACTGTTTACCTCACAAAATGTTTTTTGAAAAAAATCCTTGTATAAAATGACTAAATTAGATACAAATACACATACAAATGATTAAGTACAAAATTTGCAATTTTTAAAAAAAGTTTTGAAAACCATTTGCATCAGTTTACGGATTAATGTTTAAACAATTAAAGATTTTGGTTGTCAAAACTTACAAAACATCAGCAAAGAACTTCAAAATATGAAAATCATTTAAATATTTAGACGAGACTTTAGAAAATAACACATGTGCAAAATAAATAGCATATAAACCACACAATTCTGAATCTTGGAGTTTTTCCTGTACTAATGAACCAAAGTTTGATTTCGTCTTGATGCCATATTTTTCCAAAACTTCTCCCATCGAATCACCGTAGAACAACTTTCCATTTTTATTGGCTAGCAAAATCCAGTGGGAGCCCGGTTGAGTAGATGGATCTGTGTTGATTATACAAAAAGTGTTTGTAGGTAAATTTTTTGGTCGAAGATCTGCTGGGAAGGAACCGAGATATTTGAACTTTAGGTGTGGGAACCTGTTGACAACATGTAAGAGTTGTTGATTATCCATTTTTGGTGACTGATCCCTCCTTATCAATTGCAATTGAGCTTATACGTTCACCACTAACAAATAATTCTACAGTATTGGTCAAATTGTTAGCAAAGTAGAGCTCCAAACGAATTCCTGCTCCAACTACATCAGGAAAATGCATTTCGACATTGGCCTCCTGTGTTGAAGTAAGATCGAAAAATAAATGAAAATGGTTTTCAAAATCCTTGTATTGAATGTTAGGACCGTCATCATCAAATTTGAGTGCTTTCATCGTTTCAGCATAAGCTCTCACGTGATTTTTGTTTTCAAGTTTACAATAGTTTGATTCCCACGCACAATTTTAACTTGTCGAAGACCAAATTTACGAAAATGGAACGGATTAGTGTTGTATGTTCCACTGAACTCATTATTCAGATTCATAGCAATATCAATCATTCGAATTGGTTTGTTTGAAAATATATTTTCTTGTATAAACTGGTTCTGTCCTGCGGGAATGATAAACGTTTTTGAAAGTTCTTCATTATAGTAAAATATGGCAGGTTCTCGCAGCAGTCTACTTTTAAAACTTCTCATCCAGTTATCTGAGATCGCTACCTGTCTAGTAAAAAGGCAAGCTTCCAAAATTAAGGCCTCCGAGTTCAGCCCACCAGTATCGATCATATAGAACGCTTGAGATGATCGGATCAATTTCAGTCTGAGGTTGACATTTGGGAGAAGTAAAGTTTCACAAGCAAATAGACCTATTGCCAACGGACCGTAAAAAGTAAATTCATCTTTATCTTTTTGAAAAACAGTATCTGTAAAAGCTCTTTTTGTAAAATCGTTCGGCTCAATCTCGTATCGATATGCTTGGCATTGGGATAAACTCTCCTTGGTTCCTTTTGTTCCTGAAAATTCAGCAGAGACAAAAGCTTGGTGAGCGTAAAGAGAATTGGCACTGTGAACTTGTTCATTGTTTAGATAGACTTCGCAATTAGAGAAAAGTGAATGAAGAGCATTGTTTACCAATAATGTTTCTTCGGCATTATCCAAACGTGTTCGATCGCCTTTAATAACCCTTCCTCTGATGAATAATCGAGTAGATCGCAAGTCAGTGAAAATATTACGATCAGTTTCCAATTGAAATTCGATTGTTGATTCGTTTAAGGAATTTGTTGGAAATATTTGTTGTTCATTGGACCAAAGAATTGGGTCTAAAATTGGAACTTTCCCAAAAAAGTCGAGCATAGAGTGAGACAAGGAATTCATTTTAGCCGACCGTTTTTTATAATGATAATTGAGGAAATGATCAAGATTTTTTCTGGAATAATAACGTAAGTTGAACTTGACCAAAAGGGAAGAAGGGAACAAGGTGCCCAGCAGCGTTTCTTAATTCTACATGGATACTGTGGAAGTTGGATTTGATTACTTTATGGAATCTCAAGTGTTCGAAACTGCGATAACTCAGAACCTGAGATCTCTTAAAATTCTCATCATTGTGGAACTCTCGGTGTTTGAACGGAAACGAGCGTAGAAGAGGACATTTCACATCACCGACTGAATTGGGTTCAACTATATCCAAGTAGAGTAAAACTGTATGTGTTCCAGTAATATCAAAAGGGAGATCTGCCGTTGCCCAGGACTTGGTGTTGTATGATCCTTTCGAATCAGGTGGCATAACAGGTTTGTCAGCTTCAACGCCCAAGTTAGCAGCCAAACTTTTGCTGAAGGATACATTTTGAGATCCTCTATTGCAAAAAGTTAGTCTTCGACTTTTTTTGTCGATGTTGATAGAAAATTGAGGATCTAAGTTTTTGGGATGTCGTGCTTTTTTGGGTATATCTGTAAGACTCTTCGCAAATTCGTCCATAGAGTTAAAAACTGCTGGTGGAATAGCGAATACATGCTTAAATTTCTCATCATAGTGAAATGTCATCAATCCTCCTTCAATGTTATAACATATACCGGGATATGATACTTCGACTAAAGCTACTTCCCAAGATCCATCCAGTTCAATTTTGTCGGGAAGAAAATTAGTGAATGAAGCCATTGTATTTTGAGGATAAACTTGAGAGGAAGCGTTGGATACTAATTCAAGATAAAACGAATTCATGATGTTTGACTGTACTCTGTGACGTTTGTTTGGGAAAATGATTAGTCAAGGTTCTTCAGAAAGTCTTTCCGAATTTTTTGCCGAACAATACTTTGTCTAGTGTTTTTCCTCTTTTTCATACCACCACCAACTTGTTTTCGTATTGTTGATTTCGCAGTCTTCTTTACTGCTTTTTTAATTGAAGTCTGTCCTGATAAAACGCCACCAATTTCGGGAATGGCTGACTCGATTACATCTCGTCCAATTTTTTTTGCAGCAGGTAAAACGTATTTCTTGAGAATGGGAAGAGTTGTTCTAGCGACTGTTCTAGCCAAGGCTCCAAAGCCACGCCCTCTCTGACGAGGAACTCCTTTAAAATTAGGCAGATTGTAACCGTCCATTTTCTAGCGCGACTAATTGAAAAATGATTATTTAACTTTTGACAATTCTTGTTCATAAAAGATTCCATCAATGTTTTCACCTTTCTGATCAACAACAAAGTAAGTGGGGAAGGGAGCCAAAGTGTTTATTTTTCGAATTAGGAAAATTTCATGTGTATAGTGAGGCTTATATCCTTTTTGAAAATTGCCCTCTGCTAATGCCAACCTAACTTTATCTCCTACTTGAAACTTGGGCTTTGTATTTTTTCGTAGCTTCATTCGCTTGTACATGACAGTCAAAAAGTCAGCATTCACTACATCTTTGGGCGCCAACCCAATATTCCGATTGATTCTTGAGTTAATGACGTCAACAAACATTTGCAGTTCTTTGATATAGGTTAATGTGTCGTTTTCTTTCAGGTAGCGGTAAATTAAATTTTTCAGGGTTCGTATAGCTCTCTCGCCAAAAGCTACTTTTGTTTCACTATAAGTGTGATAATATTTGACTCCCACATCCTCGCAGAAATTAGCCATATCTCCAAAAAACTCTTTTCCTTGATCTAGCCATAATTTTTTTGGGAAATTGAGTTCGTTCTTTTTCGAACACATCTTGATAAATGCTGCTTTCACACCCTCTGCTCCTTTGCTTCGCAATGCTTCCACTCGCAAAAATCGAGAAAAAACATCAACAGTAACGAGTAAAAAGTTGATACCTCGATTCCATCGTGATAGTTTATCCATTTGTGCAAGATCCAAGCACCAAATCTCATCAATATAGCGAGCATGCGCATTTAGCCGGGGAAATTTTCGTCTGATTCCTTTGTACTTCGTATAAGAGTCTTTTGACTGTAAAAATTCTGTAACTCTCTCGCGACTGATTCCACTTGCTTTTGTTAGGTTATTGATAGAACCGAAAGCTGTTGGCCCCTTCCCTTTATACAACTTCTGCAATTTGATTCTATCTGAAACTGTAATTGAACCAGTCTGAGCCATACTGTGTCCTCAAAATGTTGTTTTTAACCAGATGTGGTCTCAGATTTAGAACTTTAAGAATAAGGAAATAGTTTGGATCAACTGGAGCATTCTTCAATTTAATTGAATGAAGGAATGTTTTTATGTCAACTCCTGTGTCAACGTTGTCGACAATAATTGTATTGGAAAGTGAAATTTTTAACCGTTTGTTTTCGTATATCTCTTTCAAAGTTTTCAATGTCTCAGGATAGTTCTTATAGTGAAATTCCAGGTCTGTCTTAAGTTCTTTAGGTGGACGATTGGTTTCGTCGGAACGTTCTTCTTTCACTTTTTTGATAACTGGGAAAATTGTTTCTTCTTTTTTATAGATCTCGCTGTAGGGTTCCGATGGTTTCCTTTTTCTGGTCTCCCACAGTTCTTTTGGAACAAGAACAAACTTTTTGACCTCACTCATTGAAGAAAGTTGAAAATTTGTTCATACAAGGTTGGTATATGTAACTTAAAATTGTTATTCCAGCTTTTGAGCCCAATATAAGTCTTCTGGAACTTAGGGTTGTTGATTTTGATGTGAGCTTTCTAAGTTGTTCTTGGAAGCGAGTGAACTGATTTCTTCTTAATCCTGTGAGGTTTCCTTTAATCAAGTTTACAATACACTCACAGAGAAATCTGATGAATTCCTTAGGACAATGTAGAAGAAAAGCTGGTTGAAATTTCTTGTTGAGATTCCGAAAGAGCTTCAGTGTATAATAATTCTGTGCGTTTATCATTAATATCACTAATACGAGCACGACTGTTCGGTACGAAGAATTCTGAAGGAAATGAAGTTACATTTGAACAATATCTTAACAAATCAGGTGTAGATGGTCTCAAATCAATCATAAGATGCCCATATGGTTGTTGTGTAGCGTCATCATACCATTGTTTTAGTTGTTTTCCCAGACCCAGTTGTCTTCCCAATATATCAATTTGCTGCACATCTCTGGGTGATTTGAACAAAACAATGTGAGTAGTCTGAAGCTCGGCGTCACGTCCAGTTTTATTTTTGTGGAAGAGATTATGTTTGATATAAACACAATTTAAATTTCGATGTCTACCAGCTGTCGCAATTTCGTTGAATTTTTCCGACTTGGAAAGAATGTCTAATGAGTCATCGAATATAAGTAAATATTTTGTGCCGTCAGCTGGTAAGTTCTCAATTAATTCAAAGTCAACACCCTGAATGAATTCTATGCCTGCAATTGATTGCATCATTGTATCGTAAATTGTCTGAAAGTGCTTATAAAAGTATAAAATTCGATCAAACGAGGGTTGAAAAGTTTTCATTTGCAGCATATCATTAATGAAAACAGTTTTCCCAGATCCGGAAGGCCCATCAAGATACATCAGAATGCGTTCCTTTGTTGATATAATCTTGTTCATTTTATGCTCTGGGGTTAGGAAGTATGTAACCTACTGCACTTGAAAGAATAGCAATCCAAACTGTTCGTTCGTCACAAGTTCTAGCAAAAATAAGGTTGATAATTGAAAAAAAGAAGAAGTATTAATACAACTAAGCACTGGAATATTGACAAAAAAGCTGTTCGAGAGCAAGTGCGTCCGCAAATTTTCGAAGGAGGTCGCTCCTGATTGTTATTATCGAAAATAAAGTCAGCTGCGTGATTGTTATGATCTGTCATTAGAGTACAACTGATTTTTGTTCGTGTTTAGGAAATAATGATTCACACTTTGATTGAATGGAATCGTGGTGAAAATTTCAGAAAACAACAATATGCTAGACCTGTTATATGTCCCAAGAAACAAAAATTAAATTTTGAATTAAGGAATGGAACCATGTAACAGTACCCAGGACCAATGTTTAGATTTGTTTTCAGGTATCCCGTTGCATCATGAAATGTGGCATGTAAACGAAAAATTTTCGACCAATTCAAAAATTTTTCTAACTTTGAATCACCAACTCCTATTAGACCTCCAAAGGGAGCTTCTCTGTTAATTTTATCTAGATCTGCATTTTTGTCAAAACTTCGACAGACAGCCAAAAAATAATTTTTCCTTTTTGTATTTCCAACAAAAAGTTGACTGATTTCTTTTTCGAACTCTACAATTTCCTTAATATTCATATCAAGCAACTGTTCTGAAAGAATTTAATTCAAAAAGTGAATAAACAAAGACATCACATACATTATAAAAGTTTACAAATACTTTTATGCACTTTGCGATTTTGTCGGGTTTTTGACTTTGTTCAGCACTGAAATAATTTCATTGCTCATTCGATGTAATTTCTGCAACTCCCCAATTCTGACAGAGAGGAAGCATTTCCTTCTAAAACTGTCCTTTTCAGTCCCTCGAGTGAAGAGCTTGATGCTGAAATAACATCGATTCGGATCATCTTGGTAAAATGTTCTGGTCACACATACTTTTCGCCTAGCAGTCTCACTCAATTCCCAGAACACATCGAATTTTGCTTTTTCCTCCACATCAGTTGGCTGGAACAAAGTTTCGTCAATCATCAATTTTGCAGTAACTTCTGTGGGATCAAATTGTAGTGCTTCTTTCAACATCCCAGGTAATTTTTGGATGAAAATTTTCGATTCCCAGACCGACAGCATCAGAAACTGATGTAGAACAAATTCACCTTCGACATTTTCGCGAAAGACTTTCAAGTGGGTCCAATTCGAGCTTGTGTTGATAGTCTCCTCTGGGATGCTGATTTGAAATTTCCGGTTGCTGTATTCTTGGAAAGACCAAAGGTTGTTGTTTCCTTGGCGATCCTCATTTGGTTTGCAAACAGTGTCCTCAACTTTCACGTTGATATCTTTATACAAAGAATATATGCTTTCATTATGATAATCAAACTGGGAAGAAGGAATAACTGGTTTTCCCTTATGGTTTCGTTTGCGGAAGGGGAAGGCGTAGGGTTTTTTGCTGTCAGCTGAGACTGAACTTTGATCCATCTGTGGCGTTTGAAGTAAGTAAAAGATGAGTTTTTAAGGCAAGAAAGGAAAAATTGAATAAATAAGGTAACTGAATATTGAAAACGAAAAGCAACAAATGATTGAATTATCTTCAAGAAAGAGCTTGATAAAACGAACCAATGAAATTTGATTAAAAACGAGAACAGTTGCGACTTCGTAACCAATGAGATCATGTAAAAGAGGTCGTAACTAATGAGAATTGACCGTGCATAATGACGTAAAAGTTATGTCACTTCTATTTTTAGCAACATCACGTGAGTGACAAATGATGTCATGTGAGGGAGAATTTAGCAAAGAACACAAGCAATTGTTAAGACTTATATTGGAGAGCACCTGTAGTTCGAGAAAGGAACATTTTGATGAAGTGATTGGTTCTCATCATTGTCAGTTTCTTGGATAGGAGGAAGAATGAGGTCTTGGAAATTGGGTAGATCGAAGATATCCGATTTTGTAGAAAATGTATCAGCATGTTTGGAGAACATGTCTTCTACCCACCATACACCGTAGTGATTTATGTCACGAGAGTACGGGAACAAAATACCTTTGCTGTCTTTCAGTGGATGAAATCCTTGTTCTTATCGAATTCTCTCAATGGCTTGAAAATAAGTGGGGAGAGAAAGTACTGAATTGTTGACTTTTTCCTCGGCTAAGTGGAGGTTATGATGTCTAGCTGCCTCTAAAGTTCTCCACAAATCTTTCGGAAGTGTTAGGCTAGTAGTCTGTGTTTTTATTGTTACTCTTGAGCAATCCACCTCAAAGGATAATTCGATATTGTTATCGGTTATTGTTGTTTTAAATTTTGATTCCTCTTTGTTTGGAACAAAATCTAAATCAGAATGAAGTGTCGAAAGAAAAGATGTTGAAGGAAGTAAAGGAAGTATCGGAGTATTTTGCATTTTTTAAGACCACTGATATTCAACTGAGACAAAACACAAAATGAACAGAATTTCTCGGTCCTAACTCATTTCGAGATAGATTATACAAAAGATATGATTGGTTAAAAAAATTATAAATTTTGCTTTTTGAAATAGTTAAAAAAACTTTTTAAAAAATTTCTCTATAGTAAAACAACATTTTTTTTCGAAAAAATTAAATTAAACAATTTAACATAAAACTTCAAACAAATTACAAAATGGAAAAACAGAAAAATAAAAACATCAAAATTTGCATTTTTTGCTAAAAACCTTATGTGAAAAACGACATTTTTGAAAGAAATTTATTTTAAGAAAAACGATTTTTTTTCAAAAATAAATAAAATAGAAAACTTCAAAAACTGAAAAATGGAAAAATAGAAAAATAAAAAACATCAAAATCGGGATTTTTTGTTATAAACATTATGTAAAAAACGACATTTTTAAATCATATTAAATTAACATTTTTATCAAAATGTTTAAATTAACATTTTTATCAAAAAAAAATTATTTTTGAATGAACTCAAAAACTCGAAAAAAATGAAAACTATTTTATTTGAAAACTAACAAATGAAAAATAAGAAAAAATCAAATTGTGCATTTTTCATCAAAAACCTTATGTAAAAAGCGACATTTTTCAAAAAATTCTAAGTAAATTAACATTTTTATCAAAAAAAATTTTTTTTAACTAATCACAAAAATTCGAATAAAAATCTTTTTTTTCGAAAACTAACAAATGGAAAGAAAAGAAAACATCAAATTATGCATATTATTGAAAAAGCTTGTGCACCTGCTGGATCTATCCGATAAAAAAAATTGTTTCCTGGACACAAAAAAAGGTTAAGTAGACAAGATTTGCTGAAGTGCATTAGAGCGGATGCATTTCCCTGGGGTAATTAAGATAATTACCCCTGGGTAATTACGATAAGATGACAAGTCTATTGTTCTCACTCTCTTTTTTAGGTACGTCTTTGGAAAATTGATGAAAATAGGCTATAGGTAATCTTTATACATAGGTACGTCCTTTTACCCCCCCCCCCCCCCCCCCACTCTTGCTCCGATATAACTACTCACTTACCCCCTCACCCACTTACCCCCCCCCCGCTTCACTTGACTCTGCACCTCATTCTAACATAAGTCCGAACGCTCGTACCACCTGCGCTAACACCCCGCCTTCCAGCAAGTCACAGTTACATCCTGACAGCCAATCGCTCGCCAGTTGTTTGTGAGCAATTCTCCCGACGTTTATTGCTTATGTCTTATGTTTTTACTATGTGAAACAAAACCTCACATCATTTTGTCGCTTGTCAACCTTCTGAATTATTTTTCTGGGCTAGTTTTATTCAATGCTCATTCAGCGAACCAATACAAAATGATTTGGGTCAATTTCGATAAACAAAATTCAAAATTGAAACGGTATAAATCCATAAAACCTAGTATCAGATGCCCGTTACTTCATTAGTTTGAGCTTCCTAGTCCAATTCGCATTTTTCATGTTGGAGCAGAAGTGAGTTTAATTAACAGGTTTTTGCTGTAAGAAAACAATTAACTTTATTCCCAAACCGGGCCAGAGTTCTCTTGGTAGAGTCGTTGGTTCTATGCAAAATTCATTACCATTGTTTACATCTGAATGGTCCCACTAGTGAATTAATCAGAAAACTCGATAAAGACATCAAATGGGCGATCCGGACTAACCTCGATCTCAAAAAAGACTGCTCACTTCCGATTTTAGGAAAAAATGAAATACCTACAACTTCAGTTCGCAAATTTTCTGAAAAATACAATTCTGGGGGCATGAGTTCAGACTGCCTTGCCGCGCAAAAACTGGGTAAAAAATTTAACATAAAAAGTATTATATTCGAAACAGTGCGTTTGATTAAGGTTAGAAGGGATCTAGTTAGGATATTTTTGCTCTGGATCCTAAACTTGAAACTAAAGGTGATAACTATTTCCGATTGTGATTACTAGTTACGATATTAGTAAAAAAATATATATGTTAAGCGTGATTCCACACTTTGTTCGCATAAATCAGTCTCAGTGTAAAATATTCGGGCAATTTAGTGTTTCTTATTTTAAAAATTCCATTTTTTCTTTTGTTTCAATGCCGAACGGCATCATGAGGAATCAATTGCGGCTATCTGTCGGGTGTTTTATCTCTAACTTGTTTTTAGACTGCGTCCGTTGGACATAATGACGATGAAGAAGCTGTGTGACAAAGTGAATCTGGTGCCAATCATTGCTAAGTCAGACACCATCACCAAGGCAGACTTGGAACTCTTCAAGAAAAAGGTCTCTTCATCACAAGTCAGAGGAACTTTCCCTGTTGATTTTTATATTTATTTTCTACCGTATAACCACGGTATGACATTTCTTGTGAGATGCATGAGATGAGAGCCCCCTCCCTCACCTCCTTAAAGCGATCTAGAAACGCACCGGAAAGCGCGCTCGACGTTGAGAGCTCTAAGTTTGACTGGTCGTTTATTTTTTTTGATGTTCAGATCCGTGAAGAATTGACTGCAAATGGCATTACACCATACGAGTTCCCTCTTGATGACGAGAGTAACACTGAGTTAGTTGCAGATAACAATGAGGCTAATAAGACTCTACCCTTTGCTGTTGTCGGCAGTCACGAGAAACTGAAGGGCAATAGAGTGCGCGTGTATCCCTGGGGAACTGTCAACGGTAAGATTTTTGATATTTTCACTGATTTCATGTGATAAGCAAATTTCTGTTTGCCCCCCCCCCCAGCTTAGTGGGTGCATATAATTTGCACCCCCCCCCCCCCCAGACGCACGTGCCATATTTTTACATAATGATTTACTGTGTAATGGCGCGTGCTCTGTAACTGGGGGTGCATACTGGGGTTGGGAGCACAAACGGAAAAGATCCTCAAATATTTAGGCAACCGTTTTGTGATGAAACGTCTATAATTTTTGATATTCGAATTCAGTATGGCTAACAAGCGGGTTCTGACAGCTTTCACGAACAATTTGACCTTTAGATGACTGGAAAATGTCTAATAAAATGCACTATAAATTAATTCATGAAATGAAAAGAAATCGAATTTTTTCATGACAGTGTTACGTGACTCTGTTCTGTGATTTTGAATTCACTGATTGCTTCCGAGCAAAGTTTGAAACAATTATTGTAAACATGCTGGTCTTTTTTATGCAGGATTTTTGCTTGACCGTTTTAAATTTTCGAGTGACTTTTTGCCCTTGACATTGTTTTGCGTGATCTACATTTGTCTCTCATTCACAATATTCAGGCAGCTGAACTCAATTAGCGGTAGTTGGCTAGTAAAAGTGACATCTGGTGTCATTTTTTCACTTAAAATTGTTACACAATAATCTCTAATCTCATTTGAATCACGTTGAGGAACTTCTTAGTCCCCCTCCTCCAGGCTATCTGAATCGCTGTCATTATTCAAAGTGTTCATGTCACCATCGTTAAGACATGCATTTTGCATGGGTTCCATACTTATAGAAACTGCAATGGAATTTTTTTGGTTAAGGTTTGTGGAAAATGGGCTGTGTTTTAGCAGATTTCGCGGGCAAGATGTTTTTTTTTTCAAAAAGAAACCTTGTTAATTCTTTTTATGAACTATTAATAAACAACATAACTAAGAGATAATGTACTCTAAAGGATTAGAGTATTAGGAACACAAGGAATTCTTAAACAGCATTGAGTGCATTTAAGTTCTTGTAAAATTAACTGAGGGAATGGAAAGTAAGAAAAATGCTAATTGTACGATAAGCATTTTTCAACAGACATGTATATGAAAACAACCGGCATCTGCGGAGCAAAATTTTGTATTACAAAGCACTTATGTTATCTTTGGGTCCTCGATGAGCTCATCACAGAAATGTTTTTGATTGTGTTTTTTTAGGCTCTTGTTTTAGGTAATTTTTAATGGTAAAAATGGCACTATGGTTCTTTTTATATGAAAAACCTGTTCCACATATTTTCGGTGTGCTGCGTTTTTCTTGCAGTTAAAGAAGGTTACTTATAGTTTCTCCGATGATGTAGACAGATAAAAGTTACACATAGGTATTTTTTTATAAGTAACTGGGTTGAAAGCTATTTGTATAAGCTTTGATTCTCCAATTTTTAGAAAATTTTTAAATCAGTTTTAAATACTTACATTGTTCAGTACGTCAAAAAGTTTTGTTGGTTGTCAAATCTGAAAGAGAGCAAGTTTTTCAAGCTGCTCTTTTGTTAACGGAATACAAAATTTTATCTCTACATTTGGTGTATCTCTAAATTATCTCAACGGCTTGTTATCCCATTCGTGTATTTTATTGTTTTATTTATCATGAGTAAATGTCCATTTATCTGTTGCACTTTAAGTAAAAAATCACTCTGAAGAAAGTTGGCGTTTTCTGTTCGAAATATGTTCTGATCGAAATATTGTCTGTTTGAAATATGTTCTCTTCGAAATTGTATACCTGTGAAAACCATTGCTGATGTAACATCAAATTTTGGTGTGTAATGTCGTGATTAAATCGTTTTCTGATGAAGTTGTTGACAGGGTTTAAGAACCAACAAACTGCGAGATTCAAATTTCCACCTGATGTTTTGAACGTAAAGATTTTTAAATGCAAAGATTTTTAAATCTAGATTTGTCAAACAGTTTTAATAGCCACCCTAGTCTTTCTCAGCAGGGTCTTATAGCGCTCCTAATTCGTTTACAATCCATGGTTTGGATTGTATAAGTGCTTTCTTTTTTGTAAGATGTTTTAACACATTTTTCCGTGACTTTGAGCTTTCAAAACGGTATAAAAGGGTAACGCCCAAGGGGCATTAGGTTTCATTAGAGGATCTAAGATGTCTTCAGTAACCTTTTAGGTGCTTGATGCGCTGAAACAGATTACGTTTTTGATGACGTTTAGTATACATTCTACAAAAACCTTTTTTTTACAGATGTGAAAGATTTTTATCCTTGAATACAGCAGTACTATCACCAATACTGGGTATTAAGAGTATGTCAACAATCTAAGAATACAGCTGCCGGTGACGCCTTTTTCAATGATATCAGCTATTAAGTAAACTGTCCAATATTAGGTAGTATTATAGGACATATGACGGAATCTTCAGTATCAATGGCGAGTTTTGTACGAGGGGCAGCTATTTTGATGCATGCAAAAACATGCACACTTGTAAATTCAGCGGTCCAATATACACATGTGACGCTGATGTTTTTTACAATCCAAGAATTGCATTGCATTGGTGCTCTGTCTTATTTTATCGTAAGATGTTTTTACACATTTTTCCATCATCTTACGGGAGTTTTTTTTACTATCATCTGGTAGTTAATGAAACTTTTAGGGGCTTGACTATGGTTTGTTGATTAGTTATAATGATGATAATAATAGATTTGGCTATTTTGATAAAAATTTAAATTTTTCATTTTGTAAATTTTCGGTCTCTAGGGCTAACGAAGCTTTTTAATATATAATGCATGAGCTGATGCTTAACTTGTAGTGTCATAAATTTCGTTTTGAGGTCATTAGCGTCGAAAAAATTGAGCTATTTTTAGTAATTGCGAGTTTTTTCCAAATTTTCAAGTTTGTCTAAGCTTCTGTTAGCCCCGTATATATATGCAGCGCCTGGTTTCTGCCAGCCTGTGTTCTTGTTAAGTAGATTTTATTAAACAATTTTGCAGACATTGTTAAATAGTTTTAGGTATGCAGAAATAGAGACGTTCGCAATAATCCCGTTTAAGTTTTTGGATTGTTTTAAGTCTTAATGTTTCTGAGCTCAAGTCGTCGATAAAACATTTTATGAACTTCTTGTTGCGTTTTTGCGTAAACAAGTACTTTTAAGTGCTCCTTTAGAAGGTGTTAACACCAAAATATCTGGCGATTTGGACCCCCGTCCAGCTCTTCGAACCCAACCCCGCTCGCTTGCCCCCCCCCTACCCACGCAAAGTTTGACCCGCCTCCTCACTGATACCCCCACTCCATTCACCCTGTTTAATGCACTCTTATGCTAGCATTCCTTAACCACAGCTCGCTATCGGAGGAGCCAACAGCTCCCGGTCGTGTGACAGCAATTCGCTCGATGTTAGTCGGTTATGTTTTTTTATTATATGCTAAGTTTTTGTTGCTCTTTCTACGTTTTTTAACGATGGCCGTGTTGTTCAACACTCAGTAAAAGTATATACAATTTCAATGTTATTTTTTTTGTTTTTTCCTCTTTATATGTGAAACCATGTTTGTCTGTTTGGCTGGCATTGTTCAAATAGTCTGGTTGTGTGGTACAGTGGTTTTAAGTTTTTCATTCAATTCGTTGGAGTATTTTCCAGGAAGATAAAAATTTGTTTTGCTTTACCTCATTTTGCCGTTTTTCAACATTTTGCATTTTTTTTACTTCTCTGGATTGTTTCAATCGTCGTCGGATTAGAAAAAAAATCAGTTCATTTGATGATTTACGCTTGAGGTGTAGTGTTTATCCACGAAGATCCAGTTCCGATCTAATATAATCATCAATTGTCTTGAAAATGACTAAGGTGTGTTTATCAAAGATGCACACTGTTCTCAGTGTTAAGTCTTTCTGCAGTGCATTAGTGCTGTGCGTTACCATCATTCACAAATTACTAATTGCTCTTGAACGAAGTTCAAAGCAATTATTGTAAACGTAATTGTCTTTTTTATGCAAATTTTTCGCTTGACCGTTTTTGCGCTTTTTCTCGAGAACATTCTTTGACTTCTCAAGTGACTTTTTCACGCTTTCGTTCTTCATTTTTGAGTGATCTCTATTGCTCTCACTCCGAAGTAAAGCTTGTTGCTGAAATTAAATTGATTGCAGCGAAGGTAAAATTTGTTTTTAGTGGAGAACGAGGAGCATTGTGACTTCAAACTGTTCCGCCAGTCTGTGATCAACCGTAACCTGTATGACCTGTGTACTAGCACTAGTGAGGTCCACTACGAAGCATTCCGCAAAAGGCGACTGCCCAAGATGGGATACGTCGCTTCCACCGATGCCAATTTGTCGTAAGTTGATCTGTCCATCACTTTTCAGATGCAGAGAGCGTCGACTACATATAGAGTCTCAGATTTGATCGTTCAGTTTTTAATTGCTATTGAACGAAGTTCGAAGCAATTATTGTAAACGTGTTGGTTTTTTAATGCAAATTTTTGGCTTGACCATTTCTTCTAGAACACTTCTCACGTGACTTTCAAAATGAAGCTTGCAAAAAGGAGAAAGCAATGACTTGTATAAATTATGCGTTGATGCTCCTCTATGTCGTAAATTTTTCAAACGTTCAGTTCATTAAGAAGACGAAGAATATTTTTGTACTGTATCATAATACAAGATACACTACACAAAACGAAAATATAATTGAAAATCGGAATACAGGAAGCGGCACCCTACGACCCTAACTAAGCTAGTTACGTTTAAACTCCTGAGAAATTAGACAAAAATGAGTAAATGAAAAATAACATTTCACGCAGAATTGCTGTGCCCAGATGAAATACTGACAGCTGAATAACCAACCCGAAAATTGATTTCCCGAAAAAACGAAAATCTGTAGCACCAAAATTTGAAATAAATGTGCCCGGCCTCGGTTCCCTAGACAGTCGGGAGTCTGTCATTGAACAGATATAAGTTACAGCGCCATAATATTGTGCAAAATAATTAAAAAATTGGAACATTATAGCACTATTTGAGTTTTTAATTAAAGAATACGGACAGCGCCCTCTAGCTACTGACGACACCATGCGCACCTGCTCTAATCTACAAGAAGAAAGCAATCGACAGAAATAAGCTCAAAATTGGTAATTAAATAAATTCAAGAGCCAAATAGTTGTTTAACTAAGTCTCCTAGGTAGTTTATACTAAGCGAATGGATTCTTTATTTCGTCTGTTTCGCTATGTTAGGAAATAATGATCGAATGTATCGGTTATTTCAATTTTTGTTCAAGTTCTTAATTAAACATGTTTCCAAAAATAGGTATATCTATCTTATTCCACTAATATCGTTATGAAGTTTGTTTTTCTCGAGTCACGATTTGGTATTATTTCAATAGAATTGTTTTTTAACCTGGTTTTCAAAGGTTTTCCTGATTTTTGGTAGCAAATAATGTTCGTTTTTTTCTCACTTATTGGTTTTAAGTTCGTTAAGTGATTCTCAGACCATTTCCGTTGCCTAAATATGCAATTTGATGATGCCCAGATTTTCATTTTCAAACAAGTTTTTTCAGGTTGTTTGAGAAAAGATGTATCTGAATGATAATGCTGTGTTGAGTTGATTACAATTCAATTTCTATTCTAATAATATGGGGAAATGATCAGGTTTAGTTTCCGTCTTTATCGTGGGATCACACATGTTTTGGTGTATAAAGTAGTAAATTCAATTGGCTACGATCTGGTCTTTTAATCCGGTGGGAATTTCCGATGCTAGTGCTAAGTTGTTTTGATGGTGTTGCTTTCCTCAGCGCTGGCTCAATTTCAGCGCTGACTGCGTTTTTTCCATTTTGCTGCAGAAGAGTTGGCTGGGAATCCTTGTGTCTAAGATTTGGCAATTAATCAAGGCTCTTCGCGGTCTAAAAGGGTTCATCGTTTTCACCACTCATTGACATTTCAATTTTCATTAGCTTCTCTAGAACTAATAAGTTTCACTAAAGTTAGGCCTAGTAAGTCCAATAAAGTTGCACAGCACGTTAAAAACTCTTCAAACTCAAATGTGTATCAATTTGCTTATTTTTTTGGTACTGCTTTTTCGTCTAGCTGAAGCTATCCAAACTTTTTTTGGATGTTCTACATTTGAGCTATGTCTACAAAGTTTGAAAAGTTCAACTTGTGCTGCAATTAGTATACGACTGACTATGTCACCGAAAAAATGAGTTGTTTTTCCAAGTTCAGTATTTCGATATTTGATAGCTTTGAACGATTAGCGTGTTCGGGTCCAATGGATCTTTTGTGCACTTTTTAATAACAGATAAACATGTGTTGTTGCGTATGGTAATGAGGATTTGACATTTTTTAGCTTCACGGAAACTATAGAGCGAGAGCGAGCACGTGTGACGTCCGACCTCCAAAGAAGAGAAGACGACATGAGAGCGACATTCATAAAGCGAGTAAAGGACAAGGAGAACGAGTTGCAAACTGCCGAGCAGGCATTAACTAACAAATACAACAAGCTAAAGGTTCATACTTTCTTGATTGACATTAGTCCCATTTAGGAGCTGCTTTAATTGTAAGCTGAGGAGTGCAATGAAGGCTTTGTTGTTTACTGATTGTGGCATTTGTTACAACAAATTTGCGCTATCGTCAATTTTATTGCCTTAATGGACGATTTTTGTGGTCAGCCTCAATTAGCTTGACATACGGGCATACTAGTCTGACAAAAGTTCTTAATTAAGTTACAATATTTATGTCACAAAATCTTTGTATGTTTTAAGATTCATTCTCTCCTTGCGATAATGTACTACTATGTTTTAAGGAAACAAATTTCGCCTGGGCTATCGAACTGTTTTGATCGAACAGAATAGTCTCGATATTGGCGTTAATAAACATGCCTATCTCTTCTCAGTTGGTTTTATCGTTTCAGGGTGAACTGGAGATTAAGAAATTGGAGTTAGAGGAAGAACGGAGTAAACTGGACACGGCCAAGATAGAGTTCGAGAAGGCTCAGGAAGAGAGACGGAGATTGTTGGAGGAACAGGCGGCTGCGGCTGCTCTTTCATCTTCTACAAGTCAGCAGGCCACTGCCACTCTGGGTAGAAGCAAAAAGAAGTAGACACAGTTCTTGGGGTGTAGTACTTTGTTTGATATGAGAAATGGTCGATATATTGGAGCTATTCTTATCTATTCTCCGCTTTGAGAAAAGCAATCAGCAATTTCTTGAAAGGTTATCTGTGAATGGCTTTGCCAAAAAATTGTGTAATCGCCATCTATCACCAAATATTTGATCATCTGATGATAAATTTGCAAAGATATCAAAAAATGTACGTGTAGGCTTTAAGGTGAACGTTTTCCTTCGCTCCCGTCAGTAAAAATAAATGACCAAAGTGTGCGAACAAACGGGGACATGTTTTCGGACTGATAATGGTTTCTTAATCTGGATTTATTAATGTTCATATGCTGAAGGTTGGGGTTGGTGTTTTTTGGAAGGAAATAGTTCCAGTTAACAGCATGATGCATTTGAAGAAATCTATCGAACAGATATTTATCAGAATTTCTCAAACTAAGGTCATCTTTTGCAGTGCTTTTCGCTTTTTGTACAAATAAATGTGATTGAAATTGGGACGACGCATAAAAATGTTTGAGCTAAATATATTCTTTCACGTTCACGTGAATTTTTTGTTACAGACCGGCACCTCCTAAATCATGTTCAAAGTTGCTAAGCTTCTCATATATTCATTTTGGTTTTAAGAAATTTAAATTTTGCTAAATTTAATAGTGCAATTTCTTTTCTGTGCAAATTTCGGCAAATGTGTGTCGCCCAGCCCACCTATAATACACAACCAAGTTTAGTATTACCTTGGGCGTTGAATATTTTAATATTCCCTGCCTTGTGCTTCACTTTAATTGTGTTTAAATTGTGGTATCGGTATGGAATCTGAACTGTCATCTTTTTGCTGTAATAAGTATTTCATTACAAAACTTTCCTATCCAAGATTTATCCAGTTCGTAGCTCAGTGCAAGATATAAAGAGGAAACGAACGTTTCCAGACGATATCCTGGTAATGCTCTGTTTAATTGCTCTCAAACAAAGTTTGTAGCAATTATATTAGTCCTGTTGGTCTTGTTTTTTGTGCAATTTTTCGCTTGACCGATTTTTCGTCTGAACCATTTGACTTTTTGTCCTCAAAAACAGGATAAACAGGCAACGCTCAGAGATCATTAAGTTCTTTTTATTGTTATATGTAACGTCCTAGAGTACACTTCATATGATAATTATTATGCCCCTCATACTTTCGTGCCATGAGTAATGATATTTGTACATGCTATGCTTGTGCTTTAACGGCCCTGTTAGTAAACTTGGTTCATTCAGACGCCCATATACATCCTGGATTATAAAGGTGAAATTGTACAATACCCTTGCCTTATCTCGTTCAAATTTTTGTTTTCAAATCTTGTGCTCTAATAGATTTGCTACTGACACTACATAGAGAGCCGATAGCTATAGCACAGTAGTCTTGTGAATTAAATATTTGCTGCAAAAAACCTTTAATTCTTGAGATAAATTCAATACTTAAAATAACTTTTCGGCACCCTGACTGCAACAAAAGGCTGAGAAATCTAAATTAATTAGCCTACTAATATTTGTTCTACTAGATGGCTAACATATAGGAGAATGTGACATGGTTATAGAGCTAGGCCGCCGTTGATTGGAATGTTCTTGGCAAAATTGAGTCAAGAGATTCAATCTTTTAGTAAAAACCATTTTATTTCAGGAAGCTGCACATCTCTTCTAAATCCAGCCCTTTGATTAATGCTGCCGCCTGTTTTGATATCTAGACTTAAGATTCAGAGCTTCACGCTACGGAAGAACGGAATGCTCAGGCAGCTTGGCCTTGGAGTCAATCTGTGGCTCTCTGTAGGTGTACGAATTCGGAACGAGGAGACTCGGTTCGAGGAGACGTTCGTCCCAAAACACTCAAAAGTTGAAAATCCGGGCAGATTTTCAGTGCGATGTGGCCTCGGGTGGTAACTAAGGATGTCACGAGGATACAAACCCACCCGCTCCTACGTCTGAAATGCCCGACCTGGTTTGATCCTTTCGTTGCTTGCAAATAGGGTTTTGTTTCTTGTTGCCGACAGCTGTAAAAACAAACATAACATGCACTCACAATTCATGCAGTCAGCAACAACCAGGAACTATTACTACATCTACAGGAGCTTCTATATTCTAACTTGCATCTCGAGGCTGCTGAACACCATCGGAGGCTCCCCGCGAAAAATTGAATGCCAACACTTACACTTTGGTCCTCAATTTTATCATGGGTCACCTCTGGAACAGCCATCTCCTTCGCTCTTTCCGCATTTCTTCTATGCTTATCAAGGAAGCTGGTTCGGACACAGAACTAACAGCCTCTGCCTGGACAGCGTCACAATTGATTGCGAACAAATCAGTTTCATCTGCAACATTGTTAGTAAGCTTGACTCATTCCCCTCCCATGAAAATCCGGAATTATAAAGCAAATTTTAAATGCCCTTACTTTTTCTCGTGCAAATGCTTACAAAAAATCTTGTGCTCTAATATTTTTTTCTACTGTCATGCCCGTCATATGCAATCGTGTAATGCTTAAACATATTCGTACAATCCACGCGCGTGCATTTATCCCATTGTTAAGAAAGTTTAACTCATTCACACGCCCATAAACATCCGGATTATAAAGATTAAATTGTACAATGCTCTTACTTTATCTCGTGCAAAATTTTAACATCAAATTTTGTGCTCTAATCTAATTGCCACTCTGAGAACAGAGAGAACCTTAGCTACAGAGCAGTTGACTTAAGAATAAAACAATTGCTGCAGAAAACTTTTATTTCTGGAGAGATTCAAAACTGCCAAAAAGAACTCTTTCGAGCATCCTGTTTTAAAATCATTAACACAAAAGTGTGAGAAACCCACAATAGTTAGCACCCTCAAAATTCCTCTAATAGATAGCTGATATATAGGAGAATGTCATATGGGTACAGTTATGCCGCCGCTGACATGGTGACAGGAGTGTTTTTGGTAAGTTTGAGTCAAGAGATTTTTCTCTTAAAACGAAAATTGTCTCCGAATGGAATTGATAATTAAATCGTAAAACCCTGCAATATCTTGTAAACTATGGCTCAGTTGCAGCCGTTTCTCTTTTTGACACTTTTTTCGGGATCAGAGAAAGATGACTTTACTCAATTTGAACGCGATTTCTTAGTTGCATTGGATTGGCAGCAATCGACGAAAATCAACATCGCTACCTGCATCTTCATCTTTAAGGTAGTATTTTAGTTTTTTGGGGCCAGCTTACAGAAGCCGTACGCGGACGCATTGAGAAATCGGTATGTAAATCCTGATAGAATGGAGCTTTATAAACTCGAATTTCAAAACAGAAAACAAGCCATCGGAGGAAAGCATTCATGATTTTTTAACAGAATTACAAGGTCTAGCTTTTCTCGCTTTCGCAAACATAGCTGCAAGAGCTGGCGCTAGTGGTGAGCCGGCAGTTGCTTCTGACCATCGTTCTAATGAGCGAGTTAGAAGGTTAAATGAGAACTTTTTAATGGTTTTCCAAATCAGCTTAAAAAGTATCTACTCACTCTTCCTGACCGCGCCACTGTGGAAGACTTATGTGAGCGTGCATCTAGAAGGGCGATGCTTAGAGAGCAATACCCTGAAGATGATGCTGGAATGGCATTCAGTGAAATTTTAGCCTCACAAATGACTTCACTTATCCAGAGCATGACTGCTTCAAATAAAAATCAAACAGAGCTCAAAGAAACAACAGGTAAACTAGCGAAGTCCCTGGAAAAGTATAGAAGTCGAAATACACACACTTTTGCTTCCAATGATAATTTTAGACAGCCGTATATTTTCTATCGAGGAAGAGGTGGGTTTTACCCAAGACCGATTCAATCCACCCTATCAGTTAAATAAATGCTGATAGATGCAACAACCCTTCCCACAACGAAGTTGGTATCCAAGTAGTCAGAGTCACACTGCACCGGGCTATCGAAGACTGGGCTACCGACAACAGGACAGTACCAACCATTCTACCCGAATTATGGCTATCAGTCACAGGGCCAACAGTCAGCGACATCTGATGACGCTGGAATGAAAACATCAAGTTATCTGCACCGCAGAGTATTAAATACCTTGCTACAAACCCCAATCGTGTTGTAAAAGTGGCAAATGCAACCCATGCAAAAACCCTATGTCAAGTTGAAATCACCTTCACTCTTGCTAATCAAGCATTCAGAGAAATTTCATTGTTGTTCAAAATGAATAACACAATTTTAGGTTTTCCATTCCTTAGAAACAACAAATTTCTAATTGACGTAGCATCACAAAAACTAAACCTGCCTCAAATTTTATTCAGAACTGCAAATTTCAGAACTGACAAAGCATAGTGGCAAAACTAGAACAAACTTAAAAAAACATAGGTTCTCAAGACAGTCCAAAAACTAGACATTTTCCCTAACAGTCAGGAAACTATAGATTGTTCTCTTGACGATAGTGTAGCCGATGATACAATTGGATTTGTAGATCCTGATCCCAATTCCGAAAACTCAACAGGTCTTTGCCTGACTAGCTCTTTTTCGAAAATCCACGCTTCAAAAACGCCCATCGCTTTCTCGTAACCACAAATGTTGTTTCTGTACCGAAAGAAGCAAGAGTCGCTCGATTTACAATTTAACACCTAAACAAACAAAATACTTGCACTTAATTGACCCAGCTCTCTTTAATATAGACAGAAGCGACAAATGAGCTTGATGACAGTTCCCAGCATAGTTTACCATACCTTACAGACTGTTTTTTGTTTCCTACAACAGAAAGTTGTGGGGATCCAGATGCATTAACAGGTATTCACAAAAGAATTTTTGAAACAATCAGAACAAGAAAAACTTGACGCAACAAAAGACCCTGAGTCTAGGAAGAAATTGCTTTCGTATTTTTGGTGGGAAAATTTAATCTTAACTGTACAAGAAAAAGACCAGATCGAAGAACTTTTAGTTTGTTTCCATGATGTTTTGGAGCGACACAATTATGATGTCGGTGGAAATGACCAATTTAAGATCGAGCTAATACCTGAAACAGCGGCAAGTCTTTACTCAGAGCCCACGTACTGCAATTCATTTGCGTGAGGAACTCCTTGTTGATTTAGCAATAATGCAGTACCTTGGGATTATTACTACACTGCCTTACTCCAAATATTTGAGCCCTCGTTTTGCGCAATGCAAACCATCCGGGAAACTTCGATTATTAGTTGACCTCAGGAGTATTAATCACCTAATACGACCTGACTACAACTCTCACAATTTCCCGATTTCAACCATGGAAGATGTCGGAACTCACTTAGCGGGTGAAAGCAATTTTGCAAAAGTAGACTGCACTCAGGCGTATTATGAGGTTAAGATGTCTGACCCACTATCCGTAGTTATTAGCCTTTAAATTTGCCTCCCGGATATTTGCCTACACTAGGTTAGCACATGTACTCATGAGATCATTCAGTGCCTTTAGTTCTTTCGTGCGCAAGTACCTTGATTCATCTATTGCTTTCACCAATGTTTTCAGTACGTGGACGATTTGGGAACAGGCGCAACTGATTTTCAACAAGGTCTTTATGGTAACTTAAAAGCAATATTCATGTATATTAGAAAATCAGGACTTAAGTTAGCATTGGGAAAATGTGAAATTGTTCCCGAGATAGCATTTTTAGGCCAAACAATTTCATCGGAAGGGACATCCCCGATAAAGGCCAAAATAGATAAATTTTTAAATCTTAAAATGCCAAAAAAAACTTTAAGCAAAACGAAAGACTCATTGGCTTTTTTCAGTACTTTAGAGCCTATTTACCGAAGCTCAGTGAGAGACTGCTGACTTTTTACAAACTATTAAAATCGGACAATTTTGAAATTACGGATGAGCACAAAAGTCGATGAGTGAATTAATAGAAATGATTAACAATGCTTCTAAAATAACCCTTCGCCTACGAAAATTAGATCTGCGGTACATAATATCAGACGCAAGCTACTATTCAGCAGGTTACGTACTCATGGTAGAGGACTATGTGTTGAACCATGAGGGACAAAAACAGCAGCATTATGCTCCTGTGGCTTTTTGTTCTTAGATTTTCAATACAACGCATCCGATCTAGGCAAAAGAGTTTCTGGGAGTTCATTTTGCTGTTGACAATTTTGCGCACATCTTATGTGGGACTAAAAATCAATCTAAATGGTGACTGATAATAAAAGTTTGACTAGCTTTTTCCAAGCAAAGACAATTACAACTCCAGTGTGGAATGCAGTAGATTGTCCTTAATTTCAATTTTGTTCTGGAACATGTCCCAGGTAAAGCTATCATAGCCGCAGATTATTTGTCTAAAATTTATATCAATCCGGCTACAAAGTTTCAACTGAAATTGGACACCAGAATACAAGTTAAAGATGGCGTCGAATTCCGACCAAAATTTCCCGATAATAGTCTTACAGATTAGCAGTGTTACTTAGAGGAATCAGGTTCTGATATAGTTGAAGTGTTTGAGCCTTCCTTTGATTTTCCCTGCAATTCATTTGCAGAATCTAATCCCTTAGATGAGTTTGATCTCAGCAGTAACAATCAGCCTCTCTTTTTGAGGAGCAACAAAAAGATGACAATGTTAGAACTGTTATCGACTGGATGAATAATATAGTGAAACCAGTTACCACTTACTCTAATACGGAATTGCTAAAATACAATAAACAGTTGAATCGACTAGAAGTGGACAAAATTCTAAACAAAATTCCTCTGCGATGCTTTGGAATAACAAACTGACGTATGTTATTCCAGAGCATCGCAGAGGAATTTTGTTTAGAATTCACAATAGTAAGTTGATGGGACGTATAGGACTACTCAGTTTCGCCAGAGATTCTTTTTCCCAAGATTTACTGAAACCCTGTTAGATTATGTTTTAAATTTCTCCTAATGATTACAAACAAAATCAGTACAACAGAAGAGTCTAAGGACACCACAGAGTCTACCAATAGCGTTCGCACAATGTTTTCCATGAGACTTACTTCAAGTAGATGTAGCAGTCAAACTAAATCCTTCTGGAGGTTACACCCACATTCTCTCCACTGTGGATGTTTTTAGTTGCGATTTGTTTGTAATTCCAATTAGGAACAGAGGTGCAGAAACAGTTGCTAAGTTTTTATATCAAATTTTCATGCAACACTCTTACTTGCCCACAATTCTCGGTTACTTGGGCTCAATTATCACGTCAAAAATGATGAAAACTTTATGTGAGTTGCTAGAAGTAGAACTGCAGCTGTGAAGCACCCTCAAACAATCGGTGCACTGGAACGTAGTCACGCTATAGTAAAGCGATTTTGCTTATTTACGAAGACATAATTGCAAGACACTGACACCGCTACATTGATATCGCAGCTTTTGTTTATAACACCACTTATAACTCTTCTATAAGATGACCCCGACTCTGCTTTTTTGATGGCCGTCAGCCGACAAAACTTCTTATTTGCGTTTCAAAACGGCACAGCCAACACAAGATTTTTTTTACAATAGTCAAGACCGAATGAACGCTCCTTGCTGGTGCTAGGGACAACTCAATCGTTGCATAGATCAAGTACCGTCCTTTTTATGATAAAAATGTCCGTTCCAAATCTCTAGCACTACATTGCCATTGTCTTTTAATGAACCCTAAAATAAGTAGGACTAGAGACTTTGCCGCCAAATCGTTAACCAATTAGTTACCACTCTATCGAGTTGAACGAGTTTCAACAAATTCAAACTATGTAATCCGCAAAGTTAATACCAACGATACACATCTCGTACACCGTATCCGTTCACGTCCAATTCAACTAAACTACGAGTTTGAAGATTTGAAAGACATTTGTTCGAAAAACTTCAAAACCGAACCAATCACAAAATATCTGAGCCTTTTTGAACAAACATTGAAAGATCTAGCCTCTCACCACTCCTCATTTATAGTGAGACCATCTAACGTTCCTCAATTATGCAATTTGGTGTGAGATCATGTTTTAATGCTCCAGCACATCTTGTATGTAACCCGGAGTTGCCGTTAAATGCGAACCTGCTTGAATTTGAAGATAATACAACTCTAGTTGCTGATGGACACAATTCAGACCCCGTATTACGACACTCCAAGCATGAGCCACCCATTTTGAGAACCTGCAAAGGCGAAAACCTGGAAAACAATTAATGCTTTTGTCACCAGTATCGAAATAATGAAGAGCAATTTGTGGTCGAAGGAAACCAAGATTTCCAACCAGGTACTCATCAGAGTGCCGAATGCATTCACACTCGACACTACCCAAATTACGTTCAACGGGTTTCTACGTAGCCAACAAGCATCTTTTCAAATGCGTTTTCTTTAGATCCTCCCATTAATTCAAAAAGAACGGGTCGAATTTTAGCTCCAGCAGATCAGGATCCACGTGTTGGTACTAACAGGGCATATGAACTTCGCCGAGAGGTGAACGTACAAAAACTCTATCAAGCCGGCTCATCAAACTGATCGAATTGCAAACTAAGTGTTTAAACTATCTAATTAAACAAATTAACTCCTCTCAGATAAACAAATTAAAAAATTAAATCTAGTAATATTTGAAATAACTTAACCTGACTCAATTTTGGATAGCACTCCCCTTAGTTTAAACATAACCTTTTCTGACAGAGTTCAACTAAACTCAGATCGCAAACAAACACAGTCAGAGATTTATATCATTTTCCAACTTGGACCAAAATTGAGCAGTACTCACAATTGGTGAACTTAAGTAAACAGATTTTAACTGAAGATTCGCCATCTTTGGTTGCAATTTTTATTCAGTTTCGCTTGCTTAATTCATAATCTTTCCTGTTCTGATAGCTGCAAACTCAGAACTTAATGGCATTGTATTCAATTTCCATCGAATAAAACTATTGTCTGAGAAATTTTAACAGATTGAATTTGTATTGTCTTTTCATACTTTCGACTTAATAATTGATAATTTAATCTCCAATATCTCACAAAGAATGGAGACACCTTGGAATCAACCTAACAAAGGATGCCAACTTGACTACAGTAACATCACTGCCACCAACTGCACTTAGCAATGGGTTCTTACAGAAGTCTTTGCAGAGAAGGAAAGAGCCGAGAATGAATTGGTCAAACTTCAGCAAGAACTGACAGAGCTGTTTCCTTCAACAGTTACAGAGCATCAACATCGTGAACAAAGAGGCGTTCCAGTTGCCCTGTTAGCTGGTGCTGCAGCTGGAATCTCTTTGCTTTGGGCAAACTATCCTGTACATTAGTACGAATGTTTGGTGGATGCAACCAGATTGGTAAGCAGAATAGAAACGCTATTCTAGATTCCATCAGTCATATGAACCAAATACAGCAAGAATGGGCTACGGTCCACAACTCTACGAATGAGAAATTTTTCATAGTAGGAAAAGAACGTCGAGACCTTCGTAAAGCCACTGAACACCTAGCTGAAGTCCAATGATCCAATGTATAAAATTGACAAACCCAGTTTGACACTGGCTAGCAGCATTAACTACATGCGAAATTGTGACAAATTTCTTTACATCTGTGAAGAAGTCAATCATCACATTAGTTTGCTGAACTCATTTTAACATCTGTATGCACTAACTTGCGCACCTATAGATCGGCTCCTTTTGCTTTTAGAATAAGTATCTTGAGCTCCACCACTGCTATTGCAGTTAATATGCTGCCACTTTCCCTTATACATTGTAACATTTTTATTCGAATTTTACAAGAAGTTTTGCTAGGAACTGGATACACCAGAGATCGACTAACACTTTCTATCCCAATAGAACATGTGATGTCATATTACGAGACACGTCTTGTGACAAGTTGTTAGTGTCTATTTTAGTCTCATGTTGACATTATCAATGTTAACCTTTTTCTTCATGTTCCACTGTCTTAGACGTAATTCACGCTATTCCAGTTCCAATGCCGACTAAACAGTCAACAAAAGCCACTGTTTGCGTCTTAGAAACGCCTTACATTGCAGTAACAGAATTGCAAAGTGAAGCTGCACTTTTGACAGAATTCGACTTACAAGAGTTTATAGCTAAGCTTTCTTCAATCTGTTCCTCTTCTTTTGCGATGGAAAATTCAAAGCAGTCATTTCAGGCAACTTTGGTTTGAAAGACACTATCTGCACTTGAAGTTAGCATTAAATCCATTCAATTACCCATGAAAGAAAAAGCTCGATCGTTAGACCAAGGCAGATGGCTGATTACTAGTACAGCAGATGGCTGATTACTAGTGCAACACGAAACTTTTTGCTCTCAACTAGATCTCGCAATTCTAGTCATTCTTAATGTAAAGAACACATACAAGGATGTCAAGTGTGTATTATCATTTTAGCGTGTGGACAGGAACTTGAAGGGCCTATTATTAATTTGAGATCAGATTGGTCTACCTGTCAGTATACAACTCCAGTTAGACTTGATATTAATCTACCAACATCTCGTAGCTTTTTATTCAATCAACTTCCATCTCTTGATTTTATGCCCCAGATGTCTGATGTTGACATTGCCCGAATCCAGTCAATAGAGGAGGTTCACCTCCAATTAATTCACATTCCTGACGTAATTATGATGAACTAGAAAAAGTTACTGAACCAATTGTTAATCGCATGAAACAATTTCATACTAGGATTAGAGCAAAATTCGAGGAGAAATTAATGAGTTATCTTTTTCACCGGTATATTCAAGTTCATAGACGTTTTCCATTTCGCCTAACTATTTCTGCTCACACTATCAAATCACAGCCTATTTTTTTAGTATCTGATGAGGATTATGACTACTTTCGACAGAAATCAAATCACCGATTTCAGGAAAATGATTAATTTTTCCGATGACGTGACTTAAATCTACCAAATCCATTTCTTAGCTCTCCGACAACTGTTGTATCAGACCCTCAATCTCCATCTTCTCCACTGTCAGAATAATCAAGTTTTCCTCCCCCATTTATCCTCAAGAAATTTCTGCGTGCTTAATTTCACAATTTTGTCTTACCAAAAGTTGGGAAAAAAGGTTTCAAATAAAAATAGATCAGGTTTCCCCTAACTTCAATTCAATTATAGATTCCATATATGGTAAATGAAACAAAGTTTCTTTGTCTTTCTTAAATTTTTCAAGTTTTGTTCACTTTACTAATATAACTGCAACTGATCTACTTGCTTTCACCAGTAATCTCTTGACACTTGCTTGCTGCCCTCATCCTACTGACTCAACTGTAACTGTTGCACAATTGCAAAGCTGGCTAAATATGCTGCCAGCTGAAGGATTCACTCTATTTTGCTTTGCATGCCCCTGTTTTCGCTGTAATTTCTCCAGCCTCACTTAAAAATTGCACTCCATCGCAAGCAAACCACTTCAATTTCGTCCCACAATTGGCCTCATCTCAATAAGTTGGAACCTTTTGACATCGACACTTGCAAAAGTGATAGTTACTAATGCCACAAACAAAACCTTTGTCATCATTTTACCAGACTTGAAAATCTTCTTAAACCATGAATTACTGACGCAAAATCTTGGAGCCTATATTCAGAAACAAAATCATACCTGTGCTACTCTCAGATCTATGCTCAATTATAAAAGATATTGTCTTCAAAGATTTAATTACTTCAGAGAAAAAAAAATTGTGAAACAGAATTATGTATGTATACACTTCTTAACAGTTGTAGAAAGTTTTGCTACGTAATCCATGCAGAAAAACATCCGATCTAAACAGTTTCTACAAACATAAGATTTTAAAACCCACTCATTAGGTGTGCTTTTTTCCTTTTTAGTAACCAGACCCTCTTGGAAAAAAATGTATACACATAAATAAAGTAGGTATACTTACTACAGTTTGACGACGTTTCGTTTTCCTTGTGATCCCCACTGTCCCCCAACTCTACCTCTTGCTGGTAGCTATTCGCTGCTGCTTCCTTCGTTCGGAAGCTGAGTGCGGCTTGTCGTTGGCTCTGAAATTAAAAACAACTCATTGATTTGCTAATTTAATTCTTAATTTTACTATTTTGTTAATGTTAAAACAAAAGCCCGGCCAAAGTGCTGGACAAAGAACTAACGGTTTTTGGTCAGCAGCTCTGAGATTATCTGCTCAATGTTTTTGGATAAAATGAAATATTGAACTATTTTTAAATTTGTTTTATGTTTTATTTGAAGTACGTGTATTATTGCTTGCATCTTTAATACAAAAGCCTGACTAACCTATTGGCTCATTCTTTACATAACTCAACAGTGTGCTTTTCCAAGTAATGTGAGTACTTGAGATCAATATTTATGTTGTAATCGAGCTCATTTTTCCTCGTAATGTGTAGTAACCCTTCAACGTTCTTAATTTTTAAACAAAAGCCTGACTGTTGTGCTAAATCAATAATGGTAATTTTAAAGCCACCCTAATCTTTAATTTCTCATTCGTGTTTTATGGGTAGTAATAATTGTTTGACTCATCATTTTCTTACCTTTATAATAAAAATATATGGAACAATAATATTTGGAAAATAGTTCGTTGCAGTTAAGACAAAAGTCTAAAAGTTCTGTTTGTTCAAAAGCTTTCATTGTCTCTATACAAACTTCTCAGCTATTGCTTTGCATTATATGCGTCTTTCTGTGCTGACTAGATTACATGAAGAAGCTAAAACTTTAATTTTGTGTTAGTTTTACACAAAATTATTAACAAAGTGTATTGAAAACAAAAGCCTAGCTTAACTATAAAAGACAGCGCTGTAATTTTTGACATAGTTTTTGATCAGAACAACCTTCGTGCTATATGCCTCCTTTCTCGTGCTTCTGTGCGCTAGATTATATCTATTTTCACCTTAAATGGGACCTGTGTGCTATTTATAAAATTTCCCAAAAAAAAGCCTCACCTTGCTATTTGAGCTACGCAACTCAAATTTAATATACAATTTCTAAACATTGTACTTCGTTATATATCAGTGTTATCACAACTACATTTTTATTTTATAATTTGACTTTTTTGTTTTTTATTCAATAATGTTTGGGAAAAACTGCGCTAAATTTTGATACCTTTTGTCATTGAGCTATATATTTGGGCGCTGAGTTCTTCCAAACCGTGCTTTTTTTGCTTTCTCTTACGAGCCGGGTTTTTCACGGGATGCTTCTCATGCTTCCTCTTCAAATGCTCGTAATCGTGCCCTCTAGCACGACTACCAGATGGCGCGATCCAACTAAACCCGTGCAACCTCTCTGGAGACAAATTTGTGATCATTGGTGACGATAGCAGACATAAGCCCTCTCCACTGATCCCACAGTTGATGATGCCAGGGAGACCATTGACAGTGAGGACAGCGTGCCCAACCATCTCTCGCAGATAGAGTGTGTGGCCCCTGAACAAGCATGACAATTGAAAACCAAGATGAACAAAAGCACTATGCCCCTAGTGTCAGCAGATGAACAAATAAACAGTGAAAACGAACTAATTGCCTAATTACTTTGTGGAAGATGCACATTTCTTTCAAATCAAGCCCTCTAATGAATGCTGCCGTGTTTCTTGACGTCTGGGCTAACAATCCGGAGCTTGAAGCCACAGAGAAGAACGGCAAGCTCATGCAGCATAGGCTTCGAATCAACATGAGGTCTTCTGTAAGTGTATGAGTTCGCGACTAATAGGCTTGGGTCATAGAGACGTTCGCCCGCAAACACGGAAGTTGAAAAAGCCGGAGATGTTTTCAGTGCGATGTGGCCTCGGGTGGTAACTAAGGATGTCACGAGTATATTTTTATTTTATAATTTGACTTTTTTGTTTTTTATTCAATAATGTTTGGGAAAAACTGCGGTAAAATTCGATACCTTTTGTCAGAGCTATGTTTTTGGGCACTGAGTTCTTCCAAACCGTGCTTTTTTTGCTTTCCCTTACGAGCCGGGGTTGCCGGGTTTTTCACGGGATGCTTCTCATGCTTCCTCTTCAAATGCTCGTAATCGTGCCCTCTAGCACGACTACCAGATGGAGCGATCCAATTTAACCCGTGCAACCTCTCTGGAGACAAATTTGTGATCATTGGTGACGATAGCAGACATAAGCCCTCTCCACTGATCCCACAGTTGATGATGCCAGGGAGACCATTGACAGTGAGGGCAGCGTGCCCAACCATCTCTCGCAGATAGAGTGTGTGGCCCCTGAACAAGCATGACATTTGAAAACCAAGATGAACAAAAGCACTATGCCCCTAGTGTCAGCAGATGAACAAATAAACAGTGAAAACGAACTAATTGCCTAATTATTTTGTGGAAGTTGCACATTTCTTTCAAATCAAGCCCTCTAATGAATGCTGCCGTGTTTCTTGACGTCTGGGCTAACAATCCGGAGCTTGAAGCCCCAGAGAAGAACAGCAAGCTCATGCAGCATAAGCTTCGAATCAACATGAGGTCTTCTGTAAGTGTATGAGGTCGCGACTAATAGGCTTGGGTCATAGAGACGTTCGCCCGCAAACACGGAAGTTGAAAAAGCCGGAGATGTTTTCAGTGCGATGTGGCCTCGGGTGGTAACTAAGGATGTCACGAGTATACACACCCTCGCACACCCACGACTAAAATTTCTAATCCGGCCCCAACCTTGCGTTGCTGGCGAAGCGTCCCTTGAAATCCAAGGGTGTCTTCATTTCCGGTGCCAACTGCTGTGAAAAGCGAACAACACAATATGCACTCACAAATCATGCAATGAACAATTACGCCACAATTGCTACAGCTATACGTGCTTCAATATCCTTACTTGCTTGTCGGGCTGTTGATCTCCATCAGAGGCTCAAGAAGAATGCCACACCCCAACTCTGGCCCTCAATTTCATCACGGGTCACCTCTGGCACAGACATTCTGCCATTCGAAATAAAACTCCAGAGCTCTCTCGCGGACTCTATTTTCCTTTGATGTTTTTCATCGGATGCTGGTTCGCACACAAAATTAAGAGCCTGTGCCTCACCAGCATCACAATTCATCGCAAATAAATCGAGATCAGAGTACCTTAAAAACTGAAATTTGGAAAGCTTTGCTTTAATTTTTTTTCTTTTGAAGTGGGAGCATCATGCCCCTTATATGCATTCGTGTCATGCTAAAGCATGTTTGTACAATCCATGCGCTTGTATTTACCCCATTGTTAGTAGAGTTAAACTCATTCACATGCCCATAAACATCCGGGATTATAAAGATTAAATTGTACAATGCTCTTACTTCTTCTCGTGCAAATTTTTAACGTCAAATGCTCGTTGCAGTTAAGACAAGAGCCTGGAAACGCTGTATGTTCAAAAGCTCTCATTTTCTGCATACAAACTTCTCAGCTTTTGCTTTGCCTTATATGCGTCTTTCTGTTCTGACTAGACTTCATAAAGAAGCTAAAATTTTAATTTTCTGTTAGTTTTTTTTACTAAAATTAATAAAGTGTATTTAAAGAAAGAGCCTGGCTTAACTATTAAAGACAGCGCTGTAATTTTTGACATCCTGCTTTATGCATTTTTTTCTCGTGCTTCTGTGAACTATATTTTGTTTAATTTCACCTTAATCGGACCTGTGTGCTATTTACAAAATTTTGAAAAAAATAGGAAAAACACCTTGATATTTGAGCTACGCAACTTAAATTTAATATACAGACTCTAAGCATTGTACTTCGTGCTATATGGGTGTTATCGCAACTACATTATTATTTTATACTTTGATTTTTTTGTTCTGTTTCTTCTTAAACCATGAATTACTGACGCAAAATCTTGGAGCCTATATTCAGAAACATAATCATACCTGTGCTACTCTCAGATCTATGCTCAATTATAAAAGATAGTCTTCAAAGATTTAATTACTTCAGAGAAAAAAAAATTGTGAAACAGAATTATGTATATATATACACTTCTTAACAGTTGTAGAAAGTTTTGCTACGTAATCCATGCAGAAAAACAACCGATCTAAACAGTTTCTACAAACACAAGATTTTAAAACCCACTCATTAGGTGTGCTTTTTTCCTTTTTAGTAACCAGACCCTCTTGGAAAAAAATATATACACATAAATAAAGTAGATATACTTACTACAGTTTGACGACGTTTTGTTTTCCTTGTGATCCCCACTGTCCCCCAACTCTACCTCTTGCTGGTAGCTATTCGCTGCTGCTTCCTTCGTTCGCAAGCTAAGTGCGGCTTGTCGTTGGCTCTGAAATTAAAAACAACTCATTGATTTGCTAATTTAATTCTCAATTTTACTATTTTGTTAATGTTAAAACAAAAGCCCGGCCAAAGTGCTGGACAAAGAACTACCGGTTTTTGGTCAGCAGCTCTGGGATTATGTGCGCAATGTTTTTGGATAAAATGAAATATTGAACTATTTTTAAATTTGTTTTATGTTTTATTTGAAGTACGTGTATTATTGCTTGCATCTATAATACAAAAGCCTGACTAACCTATTGGCTCATTCGCAACATAATTATTTACATAACTCAACAGTGTGCTTATTCAAGTAATGTGAGTACTTGAGATCAATATTTATGTTGTAATCGAGCTCATTTTCCCTCGTAATGTGTAGTAACCCTTCAACGTTCTTAATTTTTGAAACAAAAGCCTGACTGTTGTGCTAAATCAATAATGGTAATTTTCAAGCCACCCTAATCTTTAATTTCTCATTCGTGTTATATGGGTAGTAATAATTGTTTGACTCATTATTTTGTTACCTTTATAATAAAAATATATGGAACAATAATATTTGGAAAATAGTTCGTTGCAGTTAAGACAAAAGTCTGGAAGTTCTGTTTGTTCAAAAGCTTTCACTGTCCCTATACAAACTTCTCAGCTATTGCTTTGCATTATATGCGTCTTTCTGTGCTGACTAGATTTCATGAAGAAGTTAAAACTTTATTTTTGTGTTAATTTTTTTACACAAAATTATTAACAAAGTGTATTTAAACCAAAAGCCTAGCTTAACTATAAAAGACAGCGCTGTAATTTTTGAATTGATCAGAACAACCTTCGTGCTATATGCCTCCTTTCTCGTGCTTCTGTGCACTAGATTATATTTAATTTCACCTTAAATGGGACCTGTGTGCTATTTATAAAATTTCCAAAAAAAATACAAAGCCTCACCTTGCTATTTGAGCTAGGCAACTCAAATTTAATATACAGTTTCTAAACATTGTACTTAGTTATATATGAGTGTTATCACAACTACATTTTTATTTTATACTTTGACTTTTTGTTTTTTATTCAATAATGTTTGGGAAAAACTGCGGTAAAATTCGATACCTTTTGTCAGAGCTATGTTTTTGGGCGCTGAGTTCTTCCAAACCGTGCTTTTTTTGCTTTCCCTTACGAGCCGGGGTTGCCGGGTTTTTCACGGGATGCTTCTCATGCTTCCTCTTCAAATGCTCGTAATCGTGCCCTCTAGCACGACTACCAGATGGAGCGATCCAATTTAACCCGTGCAACCTCTCTGGAGACAAATTTGTGATCATTGGTGACGATAGCAGACATAAGCCCTCTCCACTGATCCCACAGTTGATGATGCCAGGGAGACCATTGACAGTGAGGGCAGCGTGCCCAACCATCTCTCGCAGATAGAGTGTGTGGCCCCTGAACAAGCATGACATTTGAAAACCAAGATGAACAAAAGCACTATGCCCCTAGTGTCAGCAGATGAACAAATAAACAGTGAAAACGAACTAATTGCCTAATTATTTTGTGGAAGTTGCACATTTCTTTCAAATCAAGCCCTCTAATGAATGCTGCCGTGTTTCTTGACGTCTGGGCTAACAATCCGGAGCTTGAAGCCCCAGAGAAGAACGGCAAGCTCATGCAGCATAAGCTTCGAATCAACATGAGGTCTTCTGTAAGTGTATGAGGTCGCGACTAATAGGCTTGGGTCATAGAGACGTTCGCCCGCAAACACGGAAGTTGAAAAAGCCGGAGATGTTTTCAGTGCGATGTGGCCTCGGGTGGTAACTAAGGATGTCACGAGTATACACACCCTCGCACACCCACGACTAAAATTTCTAATCCGGCCCCAACCTTGCGTTGCTGGCGAAGCGTCCCTTGAAATCCAAGGGTGTCTTCATTTCCGGTGCCAACTGCTGTGAAAAGCGAACAACACAATATGCACTCACAAATCATGCAATGAACAATTACGCCACAATTGCTACAGCTATACGTGCTTCAATATCCTTACTTGCTTGTCGGGCTGTTGATCTCCATCAGAGGCTCAAGAAGAATGCCACACCCCAACTCTGGCCCTCAATTTCATCACGGGTCACCTCTGGCACAGACATTCTGCCATTCGAAATAAAACTCCAGAGCTCTCTCGCGGACTCTATTTTCCTTTGATGTTTTTCATCGGATGCTGGTTCGCACACAAAATTAAGAGCCTGTGCCTCACCAGCATCACAATTCATCGCAAATAAATCGAGATCAGAGTACCTTAAAAACTGAAATTTGGAAAGCTTTGCTTTAATTTTTTTTCTTTTGAAGTGGGAGCATCATGCCCCTTATATGCATTCGTGTCATGCTAAAGCATGTTTGTACAATCCATGCGCTTGTATTTACCCCATTGTTAGTAGAGTTAAACTCATTCACATGCCCATAAACATCCGGGATTATAAAGATTAAATTGTACAATGCTCTTACTTCTTCTCGTGCAAATTTTTAACGTCAAATGCTCGTTGCAGTTAAGACAAGAGCCTGGAAACGCTGTATGTTCAAAAGCTCTCATTTTCTGCATACAAACTTCTCAGCTTTTGCTTTGCCTTATATGCGTCTTTCTGTTCTGACTAGACTTCATAAAGAAGCTAAAATTTTAATTTTCTGTTAGTTTTTTTACTAAATTTAATAAAGTGTATTTAAAGAAAGAGCCTGGCTTAACTATTAAAGACAGCGCTGTAATTTTTGTACTTCGTGCTATATGGGTGTTATCGGAACTACATTAGTATTTTATACTTTGAATTTTTTGTTCTGTTTAATAATGTTTGGGAAAAAATGCGGTAAAATTTTATAGCACTTGTCATTGAGCTATATTTTTGGGCGCTGAGTTCTTCCAAACCGTGCTTTTTTGCTTTCTCTTACTGGGGGGCCGGTTTGTTCACGGGATTCTCATGCTTCTCTTCAAATGCTGGTAATCGTGCCCTCGAGCACGACTACCAGATGGAGCGATCCCACTTAACCCGCGCAAACTCTCTGGAGACAAATCCGTGATCACTGGTGACAATATCGGACACGAGCCCTCTTCACTGATCCCACAGCAGGCGATGCCAGGGAGACCATTGACAGTGAGGACAGCCTGCCCGAACCATCCCGCAGATAGAGTGTGTGGTCCCTGAACAAGCATGACATTTGAAAACCAAGATGAACAAAAGCACTATGCCCCTAGTGTCAGCAGATGAACAAATAAACAGTGAAAACGAACTAATTGCCTAATTATTTTGTGGAAGTTGCACATTTCTTTCAAATCAAGCCCTCTAATGAATGCTGCCGTGTTTCTTGACGTCTGGGCTAACAATCCGGAGCTTGAAGCCCCAGAGAAGAACGGCAAGCTCATGCAGCATAGGCTTCGAATCAACATGAGGTCTTCTGTAAGTGTATGAGGTCGCGACTAATAGGCTTGGGTCATAGAGACGTTCGCCCGCAAACACGGAAGTTGAAAAAGCCGGAGATGTTTTCAGTGCGATGTGGCCTCGGGTGGTAACTAAGGATGTCACGAGTATACACACCCTCGCACACCCACGACTAAAATTTCTAATTCCTCTCACGGGCAGGGATGCAAGGTTGTTAAGGGATCCTCTAGTTGCTTCTTCTTCAAATTTAGATAGTCGTGCCCTCCAGCACCTACGACTACCAGATGCAGCGATCCAACTTAACTTGCGCAACCTCTGTAGACAAATCCTGGCTCAATGGTGACGACAGTCGACGCGAGCCCTCTTCACTGATCCCACAGCAGGCGATGCCAGGGAGACCATTGACAGTGAGGACAGCCTGCCCGAACCATCCCGCAGATAGAGTGTGTGGCCCCTGAACAAGCATGACATTTGAAAACCAAGATGAACAAAAGCACTATGCCCCTAGTGTCAGCAGATGAACAAATAAACAGTGAAAACGAACTAATTGCCTAATTATTTTGTGGAAGTTGCACATTTCTTTCAAATCAAGCCCTCTAATGAATGCTGCCGTGTTTCTTGACGTCTGGGCTAACAATCCGGAGCTTGAAGCCCCAGAGAAGAACGGCAAGCTCATGCAGCATAGGCTTCGAATCAACATGAGGTCTTCTGTAAGTGTATGAGGTCGCGACTAATAGGCTTGGGTCATAGAGACGTTCGCCCGCAAACACGGAAGTTGAAAAAGCCGGAGATGTTTTCAGTGCGATGTGGCCTCGGGTGGTAACTAAGGATGTCACGAGTATACACACCCTCGCACACCCACGACTAAAATTTCTAATTCCTCTCACGGGCAGGGATGCAAGGTTGTTAAGGGATCCTCTAGTTGCTTCTTCTTCAAATTTAGATAGTCGTGCCCTCCAGCACCTACGACTACCAGATGCAGCGATCCAACTTAACTTGCGCAACCTCTGTAGACAAATCCTGGCTCAATGGTGACGACAGTCGACGCGAGCCCTCTTCACTGATCCCACAGTCGTTTCCCGGGATACCATTTGCAGTAAGGACAGCGTGCCCAACCATCTCTTGCAGATAGAGCGTGTCCCCAGGCCGTTGAATCACGAATTTGAATCCCTTGTTTGCTGGCCCCTGATCAAGCATGACATTTGAAAACCAAGATGAACAAAAGCACTATGTGTGATATCCTTGGATATCAAGTAGTCCTGAAAAGGATTGTTTTGGTAATCATAAAGTTATTAAACATTTGGTTGTTTTAAGTTACATTTCTTAACCTACATATAAATTAACGTACATATAAATTATACAAATATTTTTGTTGTTAAATTTACTATGCTGTAAACTATTGTACTCAATGCCCATATATGCTTCTGTTGAATCCGGATAAATATATAATGAATATACATAACAAAGGTAACCTACTGAAAGCTACTATTTTATGAGAGAGAGAAAAGAATAAAGTCTTGAACCGTTGGTTGTTTTAACAGAAGAAAACCGTGATCCACCACTCCGAAAAGCCTTAAGAGCTCAGGCTGAAAGTTAAAACAAGATTATTAGTTGGTGACAGAAGGGAAACGGTTGATCTTACCTTCCATTGAAACTTTTACTTCTGATCTTTCTCTTTATTTCTGCCAAATTCAAATTGTCATCATCGCTTTCATTAGAGCTAAAAATCGCTTTAAGTTATTAAAAAGCCATGCAAATCATGCAAAAGAATTATGCAATTCAGTTGTGTTAATTTTGAAATGCTAATTGTAAAAAAGTTTTGGAAAAAACTTGTTAGATAACTTGCAATTCTTACCATTGGTTACTTATTGAGAATTATTAAGAACTTCATTGAAACCGACTTAACAACAAACACGGATCATCAAGAGACGACAATTGCAGGCCGGTGCACAAACAGAAAAGCTAACAAAGAAAAGCAACGCGATTTGGGAAGAACGGAAGAGAACAGTTGGGTGAAAACTGCAAAGAGCTGAGAACTACAGAGGACAGCCGCAAAAGGACTCCAAAAACTAGTAAGTCTACAATGCAGTAAAACCAAATATCTCAGTTTAGTTTATACATATCATCACGTGCGTTTACTTTCACTCTATTCTTCGCTAATCACTTTGTGCTATCAGTGCTAAACTAGTCATCTTTTAAAACGATTAGAAGGGTTTTTCACAAGAGTATACAAAGAAAATACCGACTCTCTCCTCCGTATTAGGAAAACGGTTAAACAAAATCGAGTTTAACAAAACGCATGGCTCAACCACATCTCTCTCAGCCCATTTTCGGGCCTCGAACGTGAAAATTGGCGCAAGTTTGAAGCTTTATTACGCATTATCATAGCAGTAACAGCAGTCCCTAATGATCAACATGCAAATTTCTTGCGACTTCACTTAAAAGACGAAGCTCTTAGATTTTTTCTAACACTAGCTGAAGCGACTCAAAACAACTTAGAAATTGCACTCACAGCACTAAGAAATCAGTATTGTGACCCAAATTTAAGAGAAGTACATGCAATAAAGTTAGAGAACTTTAAGTTTATGCCTGGAAAAAGAACGCCAGAGGATCTTCTAGTACAGATTCAAACATGCGCACAGCAGGCTTACCAAGATCCTAATTTGCCAGTTGTAGCACCAGCTGCAAATGACGCAGATTGAGAAAATTGAGAAAATCAAATTGAGAAAATCAAATTAAAAGAGCATTTATAAGAGCAATGCCAAACTGGCTACGCTTTAAACTTTTGAACTTCCTGAAAAAGCGACGCCGCAAGAAGCATGTAACGCAGCTCGGAAAAATTTAGTTTTGAAGGACCTTTGTCCCACAGATGAATGGTCACCAGGATCAGTTAATGAAATTCAACAAGGGGTAACAAACGGAATTTAGGAAATGCGCTCACAAAAATGGGCCAATCACAAGACTCACTAGAGACTAAAATTTCGGTACTTACACATAAATTTGATGATAGTCAAACCCGACAAGGAAGCTTGCAGAAAATCATTACTCAAAACACACCTGGTGGCGGAAAATTTTTTAAACCGCGAAATTGGAATAACTCAGGTCAGCGTTCGTTTAGACCGAATAACAATCAATGGGGCCACCAAAATTATCAACAAAAGACAAATAGACAAAAATATCCGAGAAATAGAAACATACAATGGCAATTTGCATTCCAAACATCTGCCCAGCATTTCTACCAGAACCAAATTCGGGCACCAAATCAATATAATCAAGAAACAAGTCAGAGCCAATTTTCTGAGCAAACCCCCCAGGTTTCCCAGCTTTTCAGACAACAGATCACTACCCATATGTGCAATCGGCAACAAAAATATGCTTCAAATGTGGATATCCCAACCACTTAGCAAAGGACTGTCAAGCTTCAAGAAACCAAAATGCTAATCTGTACAAATCTGAAACGTTACCGTTTCCGATGCAAAAAAACTAACTAAGCCACAGCCAAATGAGTACAATGAAAAAATTTAAAAGAAAGCACAAAAGGAAATCATTATGATCATCATGTAGAGTCATCATCTATAAATGCTGTTATAACGTTAGAAGGAGAAGAACTCTCCTATGTTTAAATTATATTCTTGAAAAATTTTAAACGTCGAGCACTAGTTGACACAGGAGCAACAACAAGTGCACTGTGGGAGTCAGTTTTATTGGAGTTAAAATAGCGTAATAAATAAAAGTTCTTATTGTGAACCAAAATTCAGTCAAGTTAAAACAGCATCAGGCCAAGCAATAAACAATGATAAACAAGTATCAGTCGATTTCCACATCAGAGACTACAAGTTCACAGAAGATTCTTAGTGCTACCTAAAATGAATAACATAATTATTGGAAATTCAATTTTCAGAAAAGAATATGCAAATTTGTCCTAGAGACAAAATACTCAAGTTTGAAGACATGTCTGTTCATTTGAATGAAATTAAACCTGTAACAGGCAGACGTAGAATATTGAAACCTTGCAAGTTCAATTTAACTGCTGCAAGAAAAATAATTTTTGAAGCAGAGTCCCAGAGAGACTTGAAATGCAAATTTGAGGACTCGCAGCCTGAAATCAAACATTGTAGTGGAGTCGTTACGCCTCAAAAACAGTTTGAACAGAAACAGAGTTATTGGTTAACTCAGCAATAGTAACAACAACTGAGACAAACACAGTTTCTGTCCCAGTTATAAATTTCAACACTCACCCAATTACAATAATAAACACACCAGTAGCACAATTTAAGAGTTACAAAAACTTCAGCATGTGTTAGTTCAGATACTATACAATTAGCAAAACTGAGAGATGAATCAAACTAATTAGAAGAAATTAACAATTTGATAGAAATACCAAAAGCGCAACAAATCGGGAAACCAGCACCAGAATACGAGAAATTTTGGTTTCCAACACCGGAAAACTGTCCAGACATAACCTGTCTATCACATTGGCAAAAACAGGTATATGTTGAAATAAGTGAGTACAGAGAAAAAGGAAAAATTAACCCAATAGAAAATCAGAGTGATAGGGATGAGTTTTTACAACTATTTTCTTGGCAAGACTCAATTTTATCAGAAACAGAGCGTAAACAAGTTGAACAACTCCTAGTAGAAAATTTAGACGTATTTGCTAAACACAGATTTGATGTTGGCTACAACTCTGAACTTCAAACAAAATTGACACCATCACACGAGTTACCTGTGTATTTACAAAGCCTTCACACTCCAATTCATCTTATAGATGAACTTCTGACTGAATTAGCTTTAATGCATTACTTCGGACTAATAACAACTTTGTCAAACTCACAGTACGGAAGTCCCATTTTTGCCCAACGTAAAGAATCAGGTAAACTCCGCATTCTCTTTGATCTCCGTCGAATAAACATTTACTACGAAACAACTACTTAAATTCAAAGTTTCCAATTTCAAATATGCAAGATGCAGTGAATAATTTTGCTGGAAAAAGCTAATTTGCAAGCTTGATTGCTCTCAAGCTTACCACTGTGTAGAGATGGCCAATGATTTTTCTGTACAACTACTATCATTTAACTTCGCATCTCGAACTTACGCATGTAAGTGTCTCGCACAAGGATTAAGCAAATCAGTAACTGGATTCAGCGCTTTATTAGACATTACCTGGATCTTTGCCTAACAGCAAATGTATGTACTCAATATATGGATGACATAGGAAGTGGAGCTGAAAATGTTACCGAAGTCTTAAGCAAATAATTGATTGTGTCAGAAAATTTGGGTTAAAACTCTCACCCGAAAAATGTGTATTTGGAACAACCAAAATTAAATTTTTGGGAAACATACTTACGACAGCTGGAATTCAACCAGAAAGTAAGAAAATAGATAAATTTCTGTCAAAAATGAGAATGCCACAGACCGTAACGCAGGTAAAGAGATTAATTGGATTTGTCCAGTTCTTTCGTAATCATATACCTAAGCTAAATGAAATCTTGATACCTTTTTACAAACTTCTCCAAAAGTCAGCATTTTTTCAACAAGTGATCGTCATCAAGAAGCTCTAGAACAGATACATAATGCCTTGAGGAAAGCAACAACTGTTGTACTCAGTTTTCCAAAACCAGGGCTCCAGTATGCTATGTGACGCAAGCTACCATGGAGCTGGATACGTACTTCTAGTTGAAGATTATCTGAAAGATGACAAACACAAAGAGCAGAAAACATATGCTCCAATTTTTTTCGGCTCGAAACTATTTAACAAAGCACAGCTTAGATTGTCAATCTTCTGCATAGAATTTCTTGCATTATATTTTGCATTAGAAAAATTTTTTCACTATATTTGGGGAGCAGAAAAGCAAGTTTTAGTTTTCTCAGATAAAAAAGCCTAACCCAGTTCTCCAAGGCAAGAACACTCCATCCTTCGACTTGGGGATACTTGGACAGAGTACTAGCGTACAATATTGCCTTAGCACACATTCCAGGTAAAGCAAACGTTGCAGCAGACTATATTTCACGAATTCAAACACCCTGCAAATGCAATCGAATTGGAATGTCAGACAGCATTCCAGTACGAGAACTCAAAATATCGTTATCAGCAAAAACGCCAGAGGTTGCATTGTCAGCTATTACAGAGTTTGAAAGTACGTTTGAAAAATCAGAGGATCAATTTTTTGACATTGAACTAAACGACAAATTAAAGGAGGAAGGAATCTACAATGATATGCTTTCACAGTTGAAAAACAAGGGAATCTCAATCAAGAATTCATCAAAATTGCAAAACCCACTGGACTCATTTCCAGACATAGCAAAATTGTTTAATCCACTATCATTAGTGGAGGAGCACTAAAAAGACAATGATATTGTCAAAGTATTAGGGTGGTTAAGCAAAATAATAGCCGTTATTTGTCAGTTGAACTCAGAAATTATAGGAAGCAGTTTCCACGTCCAATTGTTTGGAATCAAATCCTTTACAGAAAATTTTTTGACGACACAGGAGAGATTTCAGTCTACCAGTTTTGCGTCCCAAAGCACCTGAGGAAAGAGATCCTCTATCAGCTTCATAATTCAAAACTTAGCGGTCACATAGGTATCACCAGGACAGTAGCTGAGTTTAGAAACAGATTTTATTTCCCAGGTTTCACAGAATACCTTATTGACTTTATCCGAAATTGTATAACCTGTTTGCAGTTGAAAATAGCAAAAAATGTTACCCTTAGACCGCCCCTTCAGCCCGTATCATCAGAGCAACATTATCCAGGTGGTGTAATGCAAATTGATATCATAGGTCCGTTTGACAGTAATCAATTCAGATTTGCACTAACAGCAGTCGATGTACTTTCTAAGTACATGTTTGCCATTCCACTTTCAAAAGCAGATGCAACAACAGTAGCAAAGTCCTTAGTTTCGATTTTCTTCAGACATAGTTACATACCGTACATAATAATAGATGATTTAGGCTCATTTTTCACTTCTGACTTAATGCATGAACTAGCGAGTCTTCTCAAGATCAAACTAAGACATGCAACCCTTAAACATGCACAATCAGTGGGAGTGGTTGAGCAATCTCACCTGTCCATGAAAAGAATCCCTGGACTGGATTCAAATAAAACAGGCAATGACTGGCATAAATGGTTAGACATAGCAGCGTTTATACATAACACATCTTACTCCTCAGCTATAGGATGCTCACCAACCTTAGTCTTTCATAGCCGAGAACCTCATAAACCACTGGATGTTAGATTTAACATCAAAGCCATTCCAGCAGCCATGCCAAGTTCAGACTTCCTTGCTACCTTACAAGATGCAATGACACAACAATTTTTTTCTCGAGTCAAAGAGAAACTTGTCACAATGCATCACAAGTATAGAAGTTATTACGAGGACAAAGCGGAAGCTAAACCCTTAGAATTATTATCTTATTGTCCTTTGCTCAACCCGCGCTTAGTAAGTCAATCTGATCATAGTCACAAAGCAGTCCAAATTTGGCTCCCCCTATACAAAGTTGAAAAAGTTCTTACAAACTCTATCTGATTCGAAAAGTTGGAACTCCATTTACGCAATGTATTCATAGAATCAGATTACGACCAATAGTAGCACAGACCAGAAGAGACGATATTGATACATTAACAATCAAAATTGTTGCAGACCCGAGTTTGATCAAGAACCTGGACTTTTTGACGAAAAAATTGGGAAATTGTTCGAAGAAGAGTATTATGAAGATCGAACAACAAGCAGTAACGAAAACGATCATAGCACTCCTTCAGCGCAAGTCTATTGGAGTTTTCCGATAGGTCATCCAGCAACATCACTACCAAATGCGCCTGGAACACCACCAAGGGCACCAAGTCCACCAAATAATTTTGAACCACCGGAAGTACAATCTGACGAAGAACCAGTCCTTAATCAAGAAACAAGTCAGAGCCAATTTTCTGAGCAAACCCCCCAGGTTTCCCAGCTTTTCAGACAACAGATCACTACCCATATGTGCAATCGGCAACAAAAATATGCTTCAAATGTGGATATCCCAACCACTTAGCAAAGGACTGTCAAGCTTCAAGAAACCAAAATGCTAATCTGTACAAATCTGAAACGTTACCGTTTCCGATGCAAAAAAACTAACTAAGCCACAGCCAAATGAGTACAATGAAAAAATTTAAAAGAAAGCACAAAAGGAAATCATTATGATCATCATGTAGAGTCATCATCTATAAATGCTGTTATAACGTTAGAAGGAGAAGAACTCTCCTATGTTTAAATTATATTCTTGAAAAATTTTAAACGTCGAGCACTAGTTGACACAGGAGCAACAACAAGTGCACTGTGGGAGTCAGTTTTATTGGAGTTAAAATAGCGTAATAAATAAAAGTTCTTATTGTGAACCAAAATTCAGTCAAGTTAAAACAGCATCAGGCCAAGCAATAAACAATGATAAACAAGTATCAGTCGATTTCCACATCAGAGACTACAAGTTCACAGAAGATTCTTAGTGCTACCTAAAATGAATAACATAATTATTGGAAATTCAATTTTCAGAAAAGAATATGCAAATTTGTCCTAGAGACAAAATACTCAAGTTTGAAGACATGTCTGTTCATTTGAATGAAATTAAACCTGTAACAGGCAGACGTAGAATATTGAAACCTTGCAAGTTCAATTTAACTGCTGCAAGAAAAATAATTTTTGAAGCAGAGTCCCAGAGAGACTTGAAATGCAAATTTGAGGACTCGCAGCCTGAAATCAAACATTGTAGTGGAGTCGTTACGCCTCAAAAACAGTTTGAACAGAAACAGAGTTATTGGTTAACTCAGCAATAGTAACAACAACTGAGACAAACACAGTTTCTGTCCCAGTTATAAATTTCAACACTCACCCAATTACAATAATAAACACACCAGTAGCACAATTTAAGAGTTACAAAAACTTCAGCATGTGTTAGTTCAGATACTATACAATTAGCAAAACTGAGAGATGAATCAAACTAATTAGAAGAAATTAACAATTTGATAGAAATACCAAAAGCGCAACAAATCGGGAAACCAGCACCAGAATACGAGAAATTTTGGTTTCCAACACCGGAAAACTGTCCAGACATAACCTGTCTATCACATTGGCAAAAACAGGTATATGTTGAAATAAGTGAGTACAGAGAAAAAGGAAAAATTAACCCAATAGAAAATCAGAGTGATAGGGATGAGTTTTTACAACTATTTTCTTGGCAAGACTCAATTTTATCAGAAACAGAGCGTAAACAAGTTGAACAACTCCTAGTAGAAAATTTAGACGTATTTGCTAAACACAGATTTGATGTTGGCTACAACTCTGAACTTCAAACAAAATTGACACCATCACACGAGTTACCTGTGTATTTACAAAGCCTTCACACTCCAATTCATCTTATAGATGAACTTCTGACTGAATTAGCTTTAATGCATTACTTCGGACTAATAACAACTTTGTCAAACTCACAGTACGGAAGTCCCATTTTTGCCCAACGTAAAGAATCAGGTAAACTCCGCATTCTCTTTGATCTCCGTCGAATAAACATTTACTACGAAACAACTACTTAAATTCAAAGTTTCCAATTTCAAATATGCAAGATGCAGTGAATAATTTTGCTGGAAAAAGCTAATTTGCAAGCTTGATTACTCTCAAGCTTACCACTGTGTAGAGATGGCCAATGATTTTTCTGTACAACTACTATCATTTAACTTCGCATCTCGAACTTACGCATGTAAGTGTCTCGCACAAGGATTAAGCAAATCAGTAACTGGATTCAGCGCTTTATTAGACATTACCTGGATCTTTGCCTAACAGCAAATGTATGTACTCAATATATGGATGACATAGGAAGTGGAGCTGAAAATGTTACCGAAGTCTTAAGCAAATAATTGATTGTGTCAGAAAATTTGGGTTAAAACTCTCACCCGAAAAATGTGTATTTGGAACAACCAAAATTAAATTTTTGGGAAACATACTTACGACAGCTGGAATTCAACCAGAAAGTAAGAAAATAGATAAATTTCTGTCAAAAATGAGAATGCCACAGACCGTAACGCAGGTAAAGAGATTAATTGGATTTGTCCAGTTCTTTCGTAATCATATACCTAAGCTAAATGAAATCTTGATACCTTTTTACAAACTTCTCCAAAAGTCAGCATTTTTTCAACAAGTGATCGTCATCAAGAAGCTCTAGAACAGATACATAATGCCTTGAGGAAAGCAACAACTGTTGTACTCAGTTTTCCAAAACCAGGGCTCCAGTATGCTATGTGACGCAAGCTACCATGGAGCTGGATACGTACTTCTAGTTGAAGATTATCTGAAAGATGACAAACACAAAGAGCAGAAAACATATGCTCCAATTTTTTTCGGCTCGAAACTATTTAACAAAGCACAGCTTAGATTGTCAATCTTCTGCATAGAATTTCTTGCATTATATTTTGCATTAGAAAAATTTTTTCACTATATTTGGGGAGCAGAAAAGCAAGTTTTAGTTTTCTCAGATAAAAAAGCCTAACCCAGTTCTCCAAGGCAAGAACACTCCATCCTTCGACTTGGGGATACTTGGACAGAGTACTAGCGTACAATATTGCCTTAGCACACATTCCAGGTAAAGCAAACGTTGCAGCAGACTATATTTCACGAATTCAAACACCCTGCAAATGCAATCGAATTGGAATGTCAGACAGCATTCCAGTACGAGAACTCAAAATATCGTTATCAGCAAAAACGCCAGAGGTTGCATTGTCAGCTATTACAGAGTTTGAAAGTACGTTTGAAAAATCAGAGGATCAATTTTTTGACATTGAACTAAACGACAAATTAAAGGAGGAAGGAATCTACAATGATATGCTTTCACAGTTGAAAAACAAGGGACTCTCAATCAAGAATTCATCAAAATTGCAAAACCCACTGGACTCATTTCCAGACATAGCAAAATTGTTTAATCCACTATCATTAGTGGAGGAGCAGCAAAAAGACAATGATATTGTCAAAGTATTAGGGTGGTTAAGCAAAATAATAGCCGTTATTTGTCAGTTGAACTCAGAAATTATAGGAAGCAGTTTCCACGTCCAATTGTTTGGAATCAAATCCTTTACAGAAAATTTTTTGACGACACAGGAGAGATTTCAGTCTACCAGTTTTGCGTCCCAAAGCACCTGAGGAAAGAGATCCTCTATCAGCTTCATAATTCAAAACTTAGCGGTCACATAGGTATCACCAGGACAGTAGCTGAGTTTAGAAACAGATTTTATTTCCCAGGTTTCACAGAATACCTTATTGACTTTATCCGAAATTGTATAACCTGTTTGCAGTTGAAAATAGCAAAAAATGTTACCCTTAGACCGCCCCTTCAGCCCGTATCATCAGAGCAACATTATCCAGGTGGTGTAATGCAAATTGATATCATAGGTCCGTTTGACAGTAATCAATTCAGATTTGCACTAACAGCAGTCGATGTACTTTCTAAGTACATGTTTGCCATTCCACTTTCAAAAGCAGATGCAACAACAGTAGCAAAGTCCTTAGTTTCGATTTTCTTCAGACATAGTTACATACCGTACATAATAATAGATGATTTAGGCTCATTTTTCACTTCTGACTTAATGCATGAACTAGCGAGTCTTCTCAAGATCAAACTAAGACATGCAACCCTTAAACATGCACAATCAGTGGGAGTGGTTGAGCAATCTCACCTGTCCATGAAAAGAATCCCTGGACTGGATTCAAATAAAACAGGCAATGACTGGCATAAATGGTTAGACATAGCAGCGTTTATACATAACACATCTTACTCCTCAGCTATAGGATGCTCACCAACCTTAGTCTTTCATAGCCGAGAACCTCATAAACCACTGGATGTTAGATTTAACATCAAAGCCATTCCAGCAGCCATGCCAAGTTCAGACTTCCTTGCTACCTTACAAGATGCAATGACACAACAATTTTTTTCTCGAGTCAAAGAGAAACTTGTCACAATGCATCACAAGTATAGAAGTTATTACGAGGACAAAGCGGAAGCTAAACCCTTAGAATTATTATCTTATTGTCCTTTGCTCAACCCGCGCTTAGTAAGTCAATCTGATCATAGTCACAAAGCAGTCCAAATTTGGCTCCCCCTATACAAAGTTGAAAAAGTTCTTACAAACTCTATCTGATTCGAAAAGTTGGAACTCCATTTACGCAATGTATTCATAGAATCAGATTACGACCAATAGTAGCACAGACCAGAAGAGACGATATTGATACATTAACAATCAAAATTGTTGCAGACCCGAGTTTGATCAAGAACCTGGACTTTTTGACGAAAAAATTGGGAAATTGTTCGAAGAAGAGTATTATGAAGATCGAACAACAAGCAGTAACGAAAACGATCATAGCACTCCTTCAGCGCAAGTCTATTGGAGTTTTCCGATAGGTCATCCAGCAACATCACTAACAAATGCGCCTGGAACACCACCAAGGGCACCAAGTCCACCAAATAATTTTGAACCACCGGAAGTACAATCTGACGAAGAACCAGTCCTTTTCGTTGAGTATCCAGTCCCTGCTGAACCATTTGAGGATCTATCAGATGCCAATCATAATACTGATGAGCCTTAGAAGCCATTAATAACAATACAAGGCCATAAAAATGATCAGGATCAAACTCAGTGTCCAAGTTTTAAAAAAATCAAAACTTCCTATTGGAGATTCAAACTGGAGCAGACGACCTGATTCACCAGTCAGCACTTACACTTTGGTCAGTGACTAGCAATTTGGCAAACTTTAGCAAACCTGGAGTACTGTCTTGAACCATACGGAAAGGAATTAGGAACAAAAATTCCCTCTCTATTATACATTAGGAAAACTGACCACTGAAAATCGCCAAAAATCGGACCCTAAAAACTGCGATTTTTTTCCAATGAAAAGGTAGCCCTAGAAAATTGAAAAACATCACCATTTCTGACTACACTCAAATTAAGTTCACATTGATACCTTAGTGCATGCAAAAAGTCTGTTTCAAATTCGCGTTATTGGCAGAGTTATACACCTTTCGTTGTCAAAAATTTCTAAACCTCAAAAATCGCCATTTTTGCAAAATTCCGATATCTTTACAACTAATACAAAAAAAACACATTTTACTTTGTTATTTTTTGGCCCAGTATCGAACTTGGTTATCACAAAACCAAAGCCACACCAGTGAAAGGTCAAATGTTGTTAATTTTTTTTGCTTTGAACTTTAATCGGACGTCCAAATTTTGACCCCGAAAAATAGGTGAAAATTAGGCAAATTGCAAGTTATCTCACAAGTTACTGGCTAAATCAACGCAAGAACCACATTAAAACTATGCTCTATTCTGATTGTTAACTAGAAACCCAATTAGCATGCAGTTAAAGCCCAACATCAAAACAAATTTTTACTCCAACCTGTTAATACTGGATGTAAAAAATAGCTTAAATTTTGCTACTTACAAACGACCAATAGTACCACAGACCAGAAGAGACGATATTGATACATTAACAATCAAATTTGTTGCAGACCCGAGTTTGATCAAGAACCTGGACTTTTTGACGAAAAAATAGGGAAATTGTTCGAAGAAGAGTATTATGAAGATCGAACAACAAGCAGTAACGAAAACGATCTTAGCACTCCTTCAGCGCAAGTCTATTGGAGTTATCTGATAGGTCATCCAGCAACAGCACTAACAAATGTGCCTGGAACACCACCAAGGGCACCAAGTCCACCAAATAATTTTGAACCACCGGAAGTACAATCTGACGAAGAGCCAGTCTTTTTTGTTGAGGATCCAGTCCCTGCTGAACCATTTGAGGATCTATCAGATGCCAATCATAATACTGATGAGCCTGAGGAGCCGTTAATAACAATACAAGGCCATAAAAATGATCAGGATCAAACTCAGTGTCCAAGTTTAAAAAAAATCAAAACTTCCTATTTGAGATTCAAACTGGAGCAGACGACCTGATTCACCAGTCAGCACTTACACTTTGGTCAGTGACTAGCAATTTTTGTAGGTCATCGCGCATACCCAAAATGGTATGCCCATAAATGCCGATACCAATCTACACAGAACCAAAGATGTCAAAAGCAAAAAAAGTAACCTTTAAAGAACCTTCAACTTCGAAGTCAAACAGAGGAGATAAATCTTGTAAAACTCAAACGGTAGATGAAGCGCTGAGAGAATTTGGTATTTGAGACTACAGCTCTATAGGTGATCCAGCAAAAACTTCAGAAAGACGTAGAAAAGAACGGGAAAAGGAAAGAACAAACACCCTGTCAACTTTGATAGAATCAAGTTCAAGTCAAGATACTTCAAAAAACAAGTCCCAGAAATGCAAACCCAGTAGTTCTACGCAATCTCTGACAAAGGAGGACTATTTTAGTTTTGAGTTGAGCAATATAATTTGTATGAGAGCGGAAATGCGATAAATAAACGGCAGTATTGTACAAAGTACATTGTCTGATTCATTTTTTTCGATAAACTTTTGGCAAAATCTTGCAATATTTTGTCCTAACTTGGTAAATATTGACGTACCAACTAACATTAACCTTGCACCCGGCTCAATACATGTTCATTACGATAGTTACTTGGACCGATTTGTTTATACATCACAAAACAAAAAGTTTCGAAAAATGAGTTGATAGCAAAAGTTTACCAATCGCTCATTTTACTAAGAAACCATGCCGTAGAAAATCATTTGACACAAATTTTTGCACCAAGACTAGGCATTGGTCTTGACGCAGTGCCCTGGCAAGCATTGAAGCAAATTTTTCAGAATATATTTGGACAAACAGCGCTAAAGATTGTGATAGTTTTTCCAACAGCAATTGTTTGAGCTTGAAAATCTCGCCAGCTTAACAAAAATTTCACTCAAACATTTAGAAGCAGGCCCCCAATGGCTTCACCAAATCATGTGTCAAAAATTACAGACAGTTTGTAACATTTTTGCACATAAAATATGAGAAAATTTAATTAAAATATAAAATCACAAAGCTGAAATTTTTGACCAAACTTTGAAAAGCAAATAAATTACAACTGATAGATAGATAACCTCAAAAAAGGGGCTTAAACCCCTTTACAATATGACGTGGGGAAGCTAGATGACAAAAAATGCAAAAGTTTACGTTAAAAACTTAAGGAAAACGGAAAAAAACACCCAAAATGTAGAAAAAAAACGCAAAAAAATTTTTGCCCAAAAATACGCAAAGTTCTATATGAAGGTGTCCCAGTAGGAACACCAAACCCTACTATCATCTGCAACAAGTGTCTCTGTGAATGCCTGCCACGTTTGCTGGAATTTAAACAATAAGTGTACGAGTTATTAGCCTTTTGTCAAAAAAGAGAAAAAAAATGGAAAAATTAGAAAATTTGGGATTTCTCCATAGGCTATTTTCCCAACTTATAATCACACTAGAGCTACGAAATTTGGCTGTCTGGAATTTGGCTGTCTGGAAATTCTCGTTTGCTGGAATTTAAACAATAAGTGTACGAGTTATTAGCCTTTTGTCAAAAAAGAGAAAAAAAATGGAAAAAATAGAAAATTTGGGATTTCTCCATAGGCTATTTTCCCAACTTATAATCACACTAGAGCTACGAAATTTGAGTACTGTCTTGAACCATAAGGAAAGGAGTCAGGAACAAAAATTCCCTCTCTATTATACATTAGGAAAACTGACCACTGAAAATCGCCAAAAATCGGACCCTAAAAACTGCGATTGTTTTCCAATGAAAAGGTAGCCCTAGAAAGCTGGAAAACGTCACCATTTCTGACCACACTCAAATTAAGTTCACATCGATACCTATGCATGCAAAAAGTCTGTTTGAAGTTCGAGTTATTTGCAGAGTTATACACCTTTCGTTGTCAAAATTTTCTAAACCTCAAAAATCGCCATTTTTGCACAATTCCAATATCTTTACAACTAATACAAAAAAACACATTTTACTTTTTTATTTTTTGGCCCAGTATCGAACTTGGTTATCACAAAACCAAAGCCACACCAGTGAAAGGTCAAATGTTGTTAATTTTTTTTGCTTTGAACTTTAATCGGACGACCAAATTTTGACCCCGAAAAATGGGTGAAAATTAGGCAAATTGCAAGTTATCTCACAAGTTACTGGCTAAATCAACGCAAGAACCACATTAAAACTATGCTCTATTCTGATTGTTAACTAGAAACTCAATTAGCATGCAGTTAAAGCCCAACATCCAAACAAATTTTTACTCCAACCTGTTAATACTGGATGTGAAAAATAGCTTAAATTTTGCAACTTACAAACAGAGAAGCTACAGGCCCTTCTACACGGCGAGTTTGCCGTTGTTTTCCGTTGTTGAACTCTACCCTGAATTTTAGCCTTCCATGCTTTTTCTTGCTGTTGGGGGTTAATAAAAGTTGACACTGAGAGTAACGAAGTCCATTGGTTGTCTTGCGCAGGAGTCAAAACACAATGGTAACATCCAAACGGTAAATAAATAGTGTCACCAGGAAGCTGCAACCCTTGCACGCAGCTAGTTTTGAGCTTTGGTATTAACATTAAAAGGCTCTCAAGGGTTTCACTCAGCCTCTCGAACTCACTGGCTAACTTTCCAGGAGAAAAAAAATCCATAACTTTTTTGAGGTGCCGTGAAGGGTTATAAAAGCGTCTGCAGGATCTTCCCAATCGCAATGGGAGCTTGTATACTGCTTGCCGCAGCTTAAAACATTAAACCCAAGTGACCAGGGTGCCTTTGTGTAACCATCAGGAAGTGAAAAATTAATAAAACTCGTTGTTTTCAAAGGTAAACAATCATTATAGATTGGAGTATTAAAATAACAAGTTTTCTCTTGATTGCATGTAAACTTCTTTAGAATTGTCGAAAATTTTGATGCACTATACAGAGATTGCTAAAACGACAAAAAACGCTGATAAATTTCCTAGCTTATACTAAAAATCTTAAAAAATGAACTTCTATACTTACATCTAAATTTTGTCCTTGTAACGAATTAAAGGCTCGCGAATAATAAAGGGCTGATTGCGTACAATCTCATGCCCAAAGCCTTCCCTTACGGTAAGAGCTTCGCTTCTTATAGCCTCAGAAACGGCCTCAAGTTTATCCATTGGATCTGAAATACACCAATCCAGAGTAGTAGCGAAAAGAAGCAAACAGTCAAGTAAAATTAACTAAACACACAATTGCACAGAAATTTTAAATTTTCCCGCATATAATGATAAAACAACACGTGTTACTACGTTAACGCAAACGGCTCAGTACAAGTGCTTACTAATGACCTCACGTAAGAGTAAATCCTTCATATGTACTTAACAACAAACATGCTGTATACTACTTGTAAATACTTAATTAATTCTTAGCTAACTTTAAATGCAAGAAACATGCGCAGTCAGAATTTAACTCTGTCATCCTAATTTCCTAGTCTGCGGATCAATGGTCGCATACCTCTTAGCGCTGCAGCAAGAATTAGTAACAGAGGCAATAGCAAAACGAGCGCGATCCAGGAAAAGTCATATGTGACTGCTCTGATTGAACATCAGTTGGAAGTACAGCAACAGGACAGATTGGAGCTTGATCCTGAGTGGAAAAAAATGTCAAGCCTCTTTGATCCCAATAATGGGTGCTATTCAAGCAACAGAAGACGCCGAATACATAAAAGGAAATGTTGAAACACATTTTTAACTGAAAAACTCAATCCACTTTTAGCTACCAATTTCTTCAGATGGGAACCGAAGTCTACTGAAGTGAACAAAATAAATTTAAGTGGAAAAAGATATGGAAAAAGATAGAAGTGATTAAAATTTATTATGACAAAACTCTCAGTGATAAACATTGCAAACCAAAGCACCAAAAACATCATAAGATCACAAGTTCATCAGTAATCTCTCATTGATCTCATCAGAATCATCCGAATAGTTTTCTATCATTTCTCTCATGGACCACCTAAGCAGTACGTATGTAAATGTTTTTAGGAAAATGTGCTTAACCAGGATGGTGGGCTGCAGCAGAATTGCGGCAATACTGTTTGAAATCGATAAAAAAAATGGCATTCACGCAATTTGAGGAAAATCGAGAAAACGCAGAAAGTTTGTCAAAAGGAGTAATATTCCACGAAAATTCAAAATTTCTCCTAGCCGAAAATTGTTTTCCTGTTGAATTTCTCATTCCGTTCCCGCATTACAGTTTTACAGTGAAGACAGATCTTGAAAAACTGCTCAGAAAACTTAAAAACATGTGGCATAAACCATCTCTTTTCTGTCCTCTAAATTTTTCCACAAACTTTCAAAGTAATACGACTGAATTCAACGTGGATTGGTTTTTGCGAAAAATTGAGAATGAGGTGGCGATTGCTAGAACAGAGGTTAGCTACCTGCATAATGAAACACAGCATTTCTTGGAGTCAATACAAAACACAGTTCCTAATCGCAAAAAACGAGCAGCGCCAGTTGTTCTGGCAGGGCTGGCGGCAACCGGACTTTGGAGGAGGAATTGCTTTCGGATCATCCGGTAGCTGCGGATTTATTGGAGTACTTGGAGGTTGTCACGATAAATCGAAGAAAAACGCAGGAAACATTCAAAAACTGGCCGACCATACAGAACAGATAGCGACCTACGTTTCACTTGTCAAATCAGAGACAGACGACAAATTCTAATGAACTGGCCACTCTGCACAAGATTCAAAATGAACTTATTGAGAAGCAGAACAGAAACTGGAAAAGAATTCAAAAGCAGTTCGAAGTGTTCGAGAAAAACGTTATGATTGCTCCAGGATTGTGATCAATTACTTTTTTCAAATCAGCAGATAAACTTTAATTTTGACACTGCGGCATCGTTACTCAATATGATATACTCAGATGTCAAAAGCTATAGAGCTGCACTTACTGGATATCGCATGAATCTACTCAATTCGATACCAACACTGTTACAGAAAAGATTACCGATGTCCTTAGTACTTCGAGATTCCCTAATGAAAATTCTAGACTATGTTGCACGCGAACAGATGAACGCTAAAGTTGTACCAATGCAACAAAAAGGCACTGGAAGTGCAATTAGATGGAAAATAGAATCTCCATACTTAGCCGTATCAGAGGACTCTATGGAAACAGCAGTGCTAAGCAAAGATCAACTAGAAAAATGTTTAGGATCTTCCAGCTGCAGAATTTGTCATTAGACAATTCCAACGGAGTTGGGACACTCATCAGGTCTAGTCACACTCTTTTTCGGAACGAACATGGGCGTTTTAGTAACGTGTCCAACCGAAAATGTTGTTTTACCAGTGATAGAGGCAGCAGAAAACCTAGGATACGGTATCTGGGTAATCTTGTCAGCGACGGACACATTTACGATGCGAGAGTCTTCCATGGATAGTTCAAACGCTCTCCAAGTCAGAACTTACCCCGGTTGCCAAATATGTCTTATCACATTGGAATGTGGGAAGCAATTTACAACTACACACTTGAAAATTAGATCTGACCTAGGAAGCTGTCACAAGATTCCAGCAATTAAAATTCAAGTAGAACTTTCTGGCCCTCTCAAGCATTTATTGACTGAAGTGCCAGAAATAGAACAACTCCCATATTTCAACAATAGCAATAGATCAGGCCAGTCTTGCTCTTATTAGACAAGTGCAAGAGAAATTAATAAAAATGCCGTCAATAAGAAAAACAGAAAACCTTGCAGAGATAGCCGAGCCCATCGCCATTCAAATGACACATTTGAAAATTGTTTTGAGTAACACCTTTGAGAGCTACATGCCGTTTAAATACGCGCTCCTTATGGGAGTGGTATCATTCCTAGTTTCATTGGCCTTGCGCTTACTATGCATGTATCTTTATCACAGATTTAAGTTCTGTACGTCGTTTAGTCCCGAACTTTATGAAGGTCCGTAAAGAAAAGGTTCCAGTCAAACCAATGGTCGTAGTTGACAGAACTCACTTTCGTAGAATAGCAGGAGAGAGAGATAAGTGGAAAAGCGTGCACATGTTGTCATGAAAAAGTCCAAATCGGAAAACAGCCTTAGAGCCCCTGACACCGAAAGGGAGGAAGAGCTTATGGAGCGGAGAAAAAGTCTATGCTCGGTATATACAAAAGGTGACTCCATAAACGACTTCGAAGAAGTCAATTCGTAAATTATTCATTTATAAAATGTCTATCCTTCTAGTTCTGAAACTTTCTGTAAATCATTCATTAATATTTCAAAAAAATTGGACGCAATTAAGCTGTGGTAAATTGGTGTAATGATATATCTGTAGCCATATATTCTTATTTTTAAAAATAATAATATGCTGAAAGCAAAAAAGAGGGAGCTAGTGTGATATCCTTGGATATCAAGTAGTCTTAAAAGGATTCTTATGGTGATCTTAGAGTTAATAAACATTTGGTTGTTTTAAGTTACATTTCCTAACCGGTACATTTAAATTATACAAGTATATTTTTTGTTAAATTTACTATGCTGTAAACTATTGTACTCAATGCCCATATATGCTTCTGTTGAATCCGGATAAATGTTTAATGAATACACATAACAAAAGTAACTTACTGAAAGCTATTTTTTTATAAGAGAGAGAGAGAGAGAGAGAGAGAATAAAGTCTTGAGAACAGCTGGTTGTTTTAAAGAGAAGAAAACCGTGATCCACCAATCCGAAGAGCCTTAAGAGCTCAGGCTGAAAGTTAGACAGGACTATTAGTCTATGCTCCCCTAATGTCAGCAGATGAACAAAAAACAGTGAAAACGAACTAATTGCACAATTAGTTTGTGGAAGTTGCGCTTTTCTTTCAAATCAAGCCCTCTAATGAGTGCTGCCGTGTCTGTCTTGACGTCTGGACTTACAATCCGGAGCTTCAAGCCACAGAGAAGAACGGCAAGCTCATGCAGCATAGGCTTGGAATCAACATGAGGCCTTCTGTAAGTGTATGAGTTTGCGATTAATAGGCTTGGGTCATAGAGACGGTCGCCCGCAAACACGGAAATTGAAAAGGCCTCGGGTGTTAACTAAGGATTTCACGAGTATACACACCCTCGCACACCCACGACTAAAATTTCTAATCCGGCCTTATCCTTGCGTTGCTGGCGAAGCGTCCCTTGAAATCCAAGGGTGTCTTCATTTCCGTTGCCAACTGCTGTGAAAAGCAAACAACACATGCACTCAAAATTCATACGATGATTAACTGCACCACTATTACTACAGCTATACGTGCTTCAATATTATTACTTGCATTTGGGGGCTGCTGAACTCCATCAGAGGCTCCCCGCGAAGAATGCCCACACACACACTCTGGCCCCCAATCTCATCACGGGTCACCTCTAGCACAGACGACATCCTGCCCTTAGAAATAAAACTCCATAGCTCTCTCGCCCACTCTACATTCCTTTGATGTTTTTCATCGGATGCTTGTTAGCACAAAGAACTACCAGCCTGTACCTCACCAGCATCACAATTAATCGCAAATAAATCGAGATCAGAAGACATTGAAAACTGAAATTTGAAAAACCTTGCTTTATTACTCTTTCCTTTGAATTGGGAGTATCATGCCCCTCATATGCAGTCGTGTCATGCTTAAACATATTTGCACAATCCATGCGCGAGCATTTACTGCATTGTTAGTAAAATTTAACTCATTCACATGCCCATAAACATCCGGGATTATAGAGATTAAATTGTACAATGCTCTTACTTTATCTAGTGCAAGTAATTAACATCAATTGCTCGTTGCAGTTAAGACAAAAGCCTGGAAGCTCTGTTTGTTCAAAAGCTCACATTTTCTCTGTACAAACTTCTCAGCTATTGCTTTGCATTATATGCGTCATTGTGTGCTGACTAGATTTCACGAAATCTAAAACTCTTCCATGAAAGCTAAAACTTTAATTTCGTGGTAATTTTTTACACAAAATTAATAACAGTGTATTTAAAACTAAAGCCTGGCTTAGCTATGAAAGACAGCGCTGTAATTTTTGACATAGTTAATGATCAGAACAACCTTCGTGCTATTTTCTTCTTTCCCGTGTTTCTTTTCACTATATTATGTTTACTATCACCTTAAACGGACCTGTGTGATGTTTATAAAATTTCTAAAAAATAAGAAAAAATCCTCACCTTGCTATGAGCTACGCAACTCAAATATAATATACAGACTCGAAACTTTGTACTTCGTGCTCTATGGGTGTTATGGCAACTACATTATTATTTTATACTTTGATTTTTTTGTTTTTTATTGAATAATATTTGAAAAAGTGCGGTAAAATTTGATACCACTTGTCATTGTGCTATCATTTTGGGCGCTGAGTTTTCGACCAAACCGTGCCTTCTTGACCAAACCGTGCCTTCTTCTTCTGCTTCCTCTTATGAGCAAGGGTTGTTCACGGGATCCGCCTCATGCTTCCTCTTCAAATGGTGGTTACCGTGCCCTCGAGCACGACTACCAGATGGAGAGATCCAACTTTACCCGCGCAAACTCTCTGGAGACAAAGCCTTGATCACTGTGACTATAGTAGACACGAGCCCTCTTCACTGGTCCCACAGTCGATGCCAGGGAGACCATTGATACTGAGGACCGCGTGCCCAACCATCTCTCGCAGATAGAGCGTGTCACCAGGCCGTTGAATCACGAATCTGAATCCCTTGTTTGCCGGCTACTGAACAAGCATGACATTTGAAAACCAAGATGAACAAACGCACTATGCTCCCATAGTGCCAGCAGATGAACAAATAAACAGTGAAAATTAGTTTGAAGTTGCACATTTCTTTCAAAAACAGCCCTCTAATGAATGCTGCCGTGTCTGTCTTGACGTCTGGGCTCACAATCCAAAGCTCCACGCCACAGAGAAGAACGGCAAGCTCAGGCAGAATGGGCTTCGAATCAACATGAGGCCTTCTGTAAGTGTATGATTTCGCGACTAACAGGCTTGCGTCATGGAGACGTTCGCCCGCAAACACTGAAGTTGAAAAAGCCGGAGAGGTTTGCAGTGGAATGTGGAGTCGGGTGGTAACTAAGAATGTTACGAGGATGCACACCCACGACTAAAATTCTCAATCCGGCCTCATCCCTTCGTTGCTGGCGAAGCGTCCGTTGAAATCCTTGGGTGTCTTAATTTCGGTTCCCAAATGCTGTGAAAAGCAAACATATGCACTCAATTCATGCATACGTGCTTCAATATTCTTACTTGCATGTCGGGGCTGTTGAAATCCATCAGAAGCTCCCCGCGAAGAATGCCCACACCCACACTCTGGCCCTCATTTTCATCACGGGTCACCTCGCACAGACGACATCCTGCCATTCGAAACTAAACTCCATAGCTCACTCGCCCACTCTACATTCCGTTGATGTTTTTCATCGGATGCTTGCTCGCACAAAGAACTACCAGCCTGTACCTCACCAGCATCACAATTAATTGCAAATAAATCGAGATCAGATGACATTGAAAACTGAAATTTGAAAAACCTTGCTTTATTGTTTTTTCCTTTGAATTGGGAGTATCATGCCCCTCACATGTATTCGTGTCATGCTTAAACATTTATGTACAATCCATGCGCGTTTATTTACCCCATTATTAGTAAAATTTAACTCGTTCACCCGCCCATAAACATCCGGGATTATTAATATTAAATTGTACAATGCTCTTACTTTATATTGTGCAAATATTTAACATCAAATGCATTGCTCTAATCTTACTGCCACTCTCAGAACAGGGAGAACAATATCTACAGCTCAGTTGACTTGTGAACAAAACATTTGCTGCACAAAGTTTTTGTTTTTGTAGATAGATTCAGAACTGCCAAAAAGAACTTGAGAATCCTGATTTTAAAATCTTTGAAACAAAAGCCTAAGAAACTCAAAATAGTTAGCACCCTCAAAATTGCTCTAATAGATAGCTGATATATAGGAGAATGTCATATGGGTACAGTTATGCCGCCGCTGACTTGGTGACAGGAGTGTTTATGGTATGTTTGAGTCAACAGATTTTTTTCTCTTAAAACGAAAATTGTCTCCAAATGGAATTGATAATTAAATCGTAAAACCCTGCAATCTCTTGTAAACTATGGCTCAGTTGCAGCCGTTTCTCATTTTGACACCTTTTTCGGGATCAGAGAAAGATGACTTTACTCAATTTGAAGTTGCATTGGATTGGCAGCAATCGACAAAAATCAGCATCGCTACCTGCATCTTCATCTTTAAGGTAGTATTTTAGTTTTTGGGCCAGCTTACATTCTCACACCAAAGAGGGTACTATAGCTACAGCAATCTTCTTGTGAATAAAGCGTTTGCTGCACAAAACTTATAATTCTTGAATTAGATTCAGAACTGCAAAAAGTTTAACAGATTGTGTTTTAAAGAAAAGCTTGGCCTAACTAGGAAAGATAGCTCTGTATTTGATGACACAGTTATTGATCATATGAATCCTTGTGCTATATGCTCTTTTCCACGTTTATTTGTGCACTAAAATTTTTACCTGCTATCGTAATTGTTTGCCATATAAAAACTATTTGAAATGCTAAAAACAAGCCTCAGGTCGTTATTTGGATTGCGCAAATCAAACTCAAGGCCATAATTTTTGGACTTTGTGATATATGGCTATTATGGCAATTATATTATCATTCAGTCTTATATGTTTTGTTATTAATTGAGTTACAATTGGAAAAAATGTGCAGTAAGAGTTTTTTTTCCTTGTTATAAAGCTAATTTTTCGAGCGCTGAGTTTCCTTTTTTTCTGCTTCCTCTCACGGGCAGGGATGCAAGGTTGTTAGGGATCCTCTAGTTGCTTCTTCTTCAAATTTAGATAGTCGTGCCCTCCAGCACCTACGACTACCAGATGCAGCGATCCAACTTAACTTGCGCAACCTCTGTAGACAAATCCTGGCTCAATGGTGACGACAGTCGACGCGAGCCCTCTTCACTGATCCCACAGTCGTTTCCCGGGATACCATTTGCAGTAAGGACAGCGTGCCCAACCATCTCTTGCAGATAGAGCGTGTCACCAGGCCGTTGAATCACTAATTTGAATCTTTTCCTTGCTGGCCCCTGAATGAGCTTGACATTCGAAAACTAAAATAATAGTCCGCACTATGATACTATAGTGTCAGCAGATGGACAAGCAACCATCAACAATGAGTCATTAAATACGCTATTACTTTGAGGAAGTTGCACATTTCTGTTAAATCCAGCCTTTCGATGAAAGCTGCCGTCTGTTTTGTTATCTGGACTGGAAATTCAGAGCTTCACGACACAGAAGAACGGCAAGCTGAGGCAGATTGTGCCTATTATCAAACTGTGGCTCTCTAGGTGTACGAATTTGCAATGAGCAGACTCGTTTCATCGAGACAGCCGTTCGTCCCAAAACACTTAAAAAGTTTAAAATTCGGGCAGGTTTTCTGTGCAATGTGGCCTCGGGTGGTAACTAAGGATGTCACGAGGATACAAACCACCAAATCACACATCTGAAATGCCCGATCGGGCTTGATCGTTTCGTTGCTTGCCAATAGGGTTTTCTTTCTTGTTGCCGACTGCTGTAAAAAACAAATATGACATGCACTCACAATTCATGCAGTGAACAACAACCAGGCACTATTACTACATCTACAGGTGCTTCTATATTCTAACTTGCATCTCGAGGCTGCTGAGCTCAATCGGAGACTCCCCGCGAAGAATTGAATGCCAGCATTTACACTTTGGTCCTTAATTTCATCACGGGTTACTTCAGGAACAGACGTCACTCTTTCACTTGAAACGAAATCCCACAGCTCCTTCGCTCAATCACCATTTTTCGATGCGTTTAGCTGGAAGCTATTTCGCACACAGAACTAACAGCCTGTGCCTGGACAGCGTCACAATTCATCGCGAACAAAACGATTTCAGGCATTGTAAACTGAAAACTGAAAGCCACTTTTTTTGTAGAAGTGGGAGTGTTATGCCCCTCATACTCTCGTGACTTGAGTAATGATATTTGTACATGCTATGCTTGTTTTTTAACAACTTTGTTAGTAAGCCTGACTCATTCACATCCCATTGAAATCGGGGATTATAAAGATAGCTTTTTTCCTTACTTTTTCTTGTGAAATATTTAACATCAAATCTTGTTCTCTGCTAAGGTTGCTACTCACACTACGGAGAGAACTATAACTACAGCACAGTCGACCTGTTGAGGAAACATTTGCTTATATGAATAGATTCATAACAGCCAAAAGAACTCTTTTCAGCATTCTGACCTAAAACGTTAAAGCAAGAGCCTCAGAAGCTCAAAGTAATTACCACCATTAAAGTTGTTCTCGCAATTACCTAAGATATCGCAGAATGTCACATGGGTATTAATAGAACGCCGCTGACAGTTATGATTTTATTGCCTTATTAAGATGAGAAAATGTACATTTATTTTGATATCCTCTAAAATACAAGTTTTTTTGCTATAGAAAAAAAATTGTTCTTTTTGTATTTGATTTAATCGTTACAGAGGAATTTGTGCTAGTGCTAATCGGTATTATTATATACATTGCGCGTTTTCTAGGTTCGGTTTATTTGTCCGACACGTGCCAGCACGCGCCAGACGTTTCCTTTCAGTTGAATTAATCTGGATGTATTTGTTTTATGATTACTCTAGTGTAATTACGGCCCAAGTCTTGAAGAATCATAAGCTGAAAGACATAGCAAAGATGTCAAGCTGAAGATCAGCAGTCAGAAAGTTCAATCTTATATTGAACGCTTTTTAATTAAAAATCTTATAAAGGCTGTCGGCCCTGCGCCGATGTAAATCTCTAACCGCTCAGATCCTGTTCAAGGAATCCTTGAAATAGTAAATTTTAGATCAAATTATATTTCAGCTATTAGTTAAACAATTTATCGAGAAACATTACCTCATCAATCATTTTCAAATAACAAGGAGAATCAAATAACGTTCCAAAAAGCTATTTTTCAGTATTTTTGTTGGTGTTTATTTGGAACAGGAAGTGAAATGCGTGCAAACAAAGTGTTCAATTCAAATTGTCACAGAAAAGAAGAGAGCAGAGAAAAGAGAGCTTGGTTTTCTCTTCATCTCGCTTAACTGAAAGAGCGAAAAAAGTAGGTGTCAAAAAAATTTCACTAAGCAAGCGAAAGTTTGTGTTCACGTGTTTTGTTATTTTTTTTAAAAATAAAAGATTTCCCACTTTTTCAGTCAAAGGTGATTTTATTATCTTAACTAGTGACGGTGCGTTTGGAAGCTTTTTTGACCATCTGAAGCAAATTTTAAACTTCTGGTGTCAACTGTCTGCTTTTTTATGACTTTGCCTTCTTTTAAGCTTTTTCAGCAATTTTTGTTCAGTTTTTGGTGGCATTGTGGTTGGTTGAGATCAGTTGTTTCAGCACTTTCGATTGTCTCTCAATTTAATAAGTGTGAAGTCTGAGTTGTCTTATAAAGAAAAAATGATTAAGTTTGAGCAAATTGTTGCCAATTTGACTATTTATCATATTTTTGCCTACTTTTTCCAATTTTATGGTTCACGCTGTCGGTTTTACAACTCTATAGTTGTTGTTGAACTGGAGTGACACTTGAATGCTATAAAGTGACACTTGAATACTATGGAGTGACACTTTTCAGTGAAATACGTTATACAAATTTTTAATTCTTTGTTCTTTGCTTTCAGAACTTAAAAATGTTTCTCTGCACAGTATTAGGTGGTTGAGTGATCTAGCAGAAAATAATTTTGAATTTCTCTCAAAATAATATTTGGGAGGTTGGATTTTTTCAGAGAATTCTGTTTAGGTTTTATAGAGAATTTTGTTCCTTTGCCATAAACCTTCCCTTTGCTCAGTATTTTCTGTATCTTTGCCATAAACCTTCCCTTTGCTCAGTATGAACCTGTTTGATTGCCCGTCAATTGGAAATGTTTTGTTGCGAAGTATCTGTTCTTCTGTATTACAAAGTTTTTCTAGGAGTACATTTTCCAACAGTCTAATTAATTTTGGAGTAGGAATAAATAGCCCAAATAGGAATTGGAGCAAAAAAGAGAAATGTTTTGCGGCGTGAAGTGTTTTTGCTCTGATTTTTAAGTAGAGTGAGAAGACGGTGTATGAACGAAATTTCGCTTTCTTGCTAGTGATTTTTGTTCACATGCGGCAAATGGGCGATTTTAAGTTTTTTTCAATTATATCGGATTTTTTAGGGTTTTTTCGCATTCCAATCATTGTCCAATCCAGGTGCAGTCTTTTGCTCAATCAATAAAAGGTCTTTGAATTGTAGACTAGGGTTCTACTTCATTTCACCCCTATTCATTTAACCCCGATTTATTCACCCCTCTATCATTTAACCCCTCCATCATTTCACCCCTCTATCATTTCATACCGCTAATTAGCAGTCGACATTAAAGGCATGTTTTGTCATAATTAAGTGGATAGATTAATCCCACGTTCGGTTGTGATAGTTTCATATCAAGTCCCACGGGCCGCTGAGGCATGGCCATGGCCCGCGAGGCAGGGCCAAATGATTTTATTGCTAATTTAATAATCATTATTTTATAGGGATTAAAATCGGGGTGAAATGATAGTGGGGTTAAAAGATAGAGGGGTTAAATGATACAGGGGTGAATAAATCGGGGTTAAATGATAGGGGGTTAAATGAATAGGGGTGAAAAAATGGGACACCGTAGACTAGGACTTTTCCTGCTGTTTTTTATTTTAACCATTTTTTTACTGAACGCTTTCAATTGACTAAAGTTTCAAAGTTTGGGTGCCTATTGAAAGTTTTTAGGTAATAAATAGTAATTAAAGGTCTTGGCTATCACTGTGTTACGTGATATCCTTTCTTGACTTAAATTTTGCATTATCCATGAAGATGTTTAATTGGGAGAGTATGCTATGTTCGTTATGAGCCTTAAATGTTTCATTAGGAGTTAGTTATAACTATATTCAATAAGGTTGCTGATTGGTGGTAAGCAGTGGTGACTAGATTTGCCGATTGTAAATATTTTACCCTTTTCTTCATTCTCATATTCAAATCCATTCATTCATTCGCTATTTTCATTTTCTGCTCAAGAAAGATGCGGCTGATAATCATTTGCTAAGCTAATAATGTCTCATTTTGAAAGGGCAAAGTCATTTGTAGTTTAATTAATTTATGAATTTATTCTTTTTTCTTTACAAGTTTTACTTATGCCTTGGCTGCTTGAAAACAGCTACCACATTGAAATAATTAGCAGGAAAAAATTATTTTCGGCCAATTTTGTATTTTACAATATCAGGCGGGAGTAAGTAGACGTACATGAGATCAATACTGATTTGCTTTTCAGTCTGACAAAATAATTATTATTCACACTCCAGGGTCACATTCATTCAAAATACTCAAAAGTCGTAATAGGTCGTACGACCTTATTAGATCTACCTTAGGTATCTGTCATAATTTGGAAAAAATCGCAAATACTCCAGCAGCTGATCAGGTGAAATTTGTATTCAAACCCACAAGATTACTTACAATTTTTTGACAGCAGAGTTTAAAGATAACTAATTTCCGTCAAAATTTAAATGAGAATTGAGTGTTGTCTTGCCGAAGCGCGTATCGAATAGAACGTAAAACTTACAGGTTATGCAATTAACGGTATTGTAAATTTTTAATGGTAGTTAATCATGGAATCAATGGTAGTTAAACATGATCAAAAGGGTTCGATTGATTCTGTGCGCAGGCACAGAAAATTTTCATCCGAATTGAGAAATAATAAGGCGTAAATAATCTGAAATAAAAACAACTCATACCACTTTTTTCTCCAAATTGTGATGAAGAGAGAGCGTGTATCAAAGTTTCAAGGAAGAGATTTTGTCCAAAAAAAAGCGAAGGCCATAAATGCAGTCATAGAAAACCTTAAACCTAATTGACTGAGTCTTGAAGAAGTCACAAATTAGAAGGAATCTTTTTTTATAGCTGCAAGTCTGTTCAATGAACATAGGTATTGTTACTCTCGTTTTTTAAGATGGCTGTGAAATTAGCGGAACAGTTGAAGCACAATGCCGCGCGTGAAAATAAGTCTTTTGGCAACTCTGAAGAACAAAAGTCCGAAACGAGGCGAACGATTGTTTCATTTCAGTCAACTTTCTGAGAGAACGATTAAAAGCACCTAATTTTTTTTACGACTCGATGTTTAATTATCTTTAGTAGTTGTCTTGGCACCGTTTGATTCTCATTGGTTTAATTTTGTTCCAGAAAATGATTTTTTTTAATAAAAAGAGAGAAATAGGTTAACTGTTTTAAAAAATGTATCAAATATATTTTAATAGTTCCGACCCCTATTGAGGGGGGGAGGAACTATATATTCAAATGGGTTTTTTCTTGTTCAGTCAATTTCGACCGATCGAAATATTCATCGCACAGAGTTGTGAGTGGTATCATTAAAAATCCCCTCCAGCGTAGAATATGGAATTAAAAAGATTTTTTTTGAACTTCGTATTTTGCGGGGAATTATCGAGGTTTGAAGTTTTGTGAATAATAGACGGATTTCCATTGTTTTTATTCACATTTTCCGGAATTTCGCCTAAAATTTTGTCAGTTTTGCTAAAAATTAATAAGAATAGTACTGTGAATTATATTTTTAGAGACAGAAAAAGTATTATTGACAATTTTCATTTAATTTTTCTGGCTATAAATATTGGCTAAATTTTTCAAAATTCAGTCTTTTTCATCAAAAATTGCCCGAAATAAGCTTCTTGAGTCCACTTTGATTAAATTTGCTGGAAGTACATACCCCAAAAACAATAGATACAATCTTTGTAAACTACAAAGGCAGCTAGTTTTACTTCCATTTCCATTGAGGGTTGTCTAGAATCAAAATTTTGCCGTTTTTTTGGTAACTTTACTCTATGATAATCAAAAAAGCAGCATTTACTTTTGATCTTTTAACTAACCAATTATCTAGATCTAAAGCATTCGAAAAAATTGAGTGTTCTAAATGGATGGACAGCAATAGGGGGTGTTTTTTTGGTGCAATCTTGGACTGTTATAATCGATAAATAATTCGGATTGTAATCAGTCGGTCTTTTTTTAATAAAAATTGAGCTTTTTTATGTTAATTAAAGAACAGAACAATTCACATCAAAGCTCACTGTTGATAGGTCCCAATGGTTTTCTATACAGTTCCAAGTTATTGTATCTATTTTGTTTAATCGAAAGATTATGGTCGTTTTGACTTTTAAAAATGTTTGCTTTTTAAATAAATAATGGCTTTTTGAACTTTGAAACTATTTTTCTCTTGATTTGGTCAACTTGCAGCTTAGTGTCAGCAACGAAAGAATGCTTACTCATCCTAGTCTTTCCACTGATTTAAATTTTAATCTTTTGTGCGGTTTTACGCGTTAAGTTATGGTTTTCTGGCTTTGATACTAGATGTCACATTTTATTTTATTTTTAGGTATTGGCCAATTTTGCACGTTTTTTCGTTTTTTCACATTATCAGATTATTGACAGTTCACAAATTGCATTATCACCGCTCAAAATAAGGCACAATTGAACATATAAAAGTCTTGAAATGCACATCATAGGGTCTTAACGGCTTCGACACCCCTTTCTCGAAGAGTTTTATTTAATTTTTTACAATCGTCTTCAATTGTCGTTTTGGCTTTGTCTATTTAGTTGTATTAAACTAACTGGATAATGATAGGGTCCCATTGGCATTTTTTCAAGCCCAAGGAGTTTTGACTCTGATTTGAGTAGATAGGTGATGGGTAGATAGGTGATGGCCTTCAGGACTGAAAACAATTGCTTTCAAAAATAAAAATTTTTTAACGTTGTTTAACTTCTCATTTTTGTTCTTTTTGGTTCATTTTTTACCTAGTATCGTTAATTACAGGTCACAAATGACATTATTGTTGCTGAAGGAAGGTGCAAGTGTACAAAATCTAATGTTTTTTAAAGAATTCTTTATGAATTTACTGGTTTCGACACGGGTTTTTCGCAAAAAAAAGTAAACTAATTTTCGATCTTTGTCTTTTTTTAACGTTTTTGTTGTAGACGTAAGACATATTCTAACTAATTAAAGGTGTCAAGCTCTTCTTTTGGAAATAATTGTTTTCGAAAAAAACGTGCTTATTAATTTTGCCCCTTTTTCTCTTTTTGTTTGTTACCTATTCGCCTTAATGAGAAGGCCGATACCACATTTTTAGCGTTCGAGGAAGACTCTATTGAGCATATTTTGAGGGGCCAAATAAGGCTTTACGGCTTCAACAGCGTTTTCTCGCAAGTTTTAATTGATTTTTTTGTCTCTTTTCGTTGTTCTTTTTGTAACCGCATAAAAAATGATTATTTACCGGTTTTAATGCCCTCCTATAGAGGGTTTGTGATCATAAACATATTGGATCTTTTCAATTGCCATCTAATGGTTTTCCTTACTTTAAAATTAATTGATTTTAAAAATATAAGCCATTTTTTTGAATTTTTGCTGTTTTTTGTTCTTTATTGTCTAACTGTTACCGAGCCTTTTTAATGAGTGGTCCCATATCTTTTCTATTAAAATACTGGTTTTTTTTAGTTTCACTTTTAGCCGACACTATTTTGATCTTGTTTGTAAGTTTTTTTTTAAATGGACAAAGTTTTGGATGTAATTAATTTTTGTTATTGTTGTTTGATTTTGTTCGTCTTGACTTGCTTTCTTAATAATGACTGATCTCAAGAATCTAATTCAGCATTTTTTACTCCACTGAGTTATTTGCGTTGGAGGCGATCTTTGTTCATACACATTTTTTTTGAAAACTACTTGACTTTTTGGGGTTTTTTATGTGTTCCTCATTTAGTAGACATTTATGCAAAAATGTGGATGAGCGGGGTCGGAACTTTATGTGCGAACTCTCATTACCGAGCCTTCTTGTTTGATTTAAAACTAGCAATATTGGAGCCAACAGAAATATTTATTGACCCTTCAAATCAAAGCCGAGATAAATCTGTGGGCCAACATATGTCTGCTGTTACTATTCAAACAAAGCGAAAGAAACAGGAACAAAAACTCAACAGTTTTGAATCAAGTAGCTACTGTAATTTCTGTTTTAAGAAAATGCGCTAATGCCACCAAAATCATTATTTCCGCTCGAAAAAACAAATAAGCTAGATTTTTAGTGAATCAATATAATAATTTGCTCAAAGCAGACAAGAATTAAAAATTCAGTTGCAGAATTCGAATTTCAGTTGTGAAAAAGTAAGAATTTTACAAATTTGAATTCAACCTAAATATTTTAAACGATAGCTGGTACTACAGTACTAGTAATTCAAGAGTTCAGGCTAAATATGTCGGCCAACGTATGTATGCGTTTACAGTTCTAACAAAGCGAAAAAAATGAAAAGTTCAACAGTTTCGAAACTACGATTTCTAATGTTTAAAATATTGTTGATGCTCTCAAAAAGATCATCTTCGCTAAAAAAAAACTTTTGCGAGCTAGCCAAACTTTTTTTATGACCCTGTTATTAAAAACAGAGACAAGAGATATTTGCTAAATAAAGTTGATAAAATGAAAATTTTACAGAGTTTCAAATTTTTGGTAATCTTAAAAAAGCTAATATAATAATAGCTATCTTCTGCTAATTTTAAAACGGATTGCTCGGCAACTTAAGTCTGCTTTCAGCGTTCATAGACAAAGAGAAAATGAAATAGAGTTTTTTTCACAGGTTTTTCCTCAGGTTTGGTAAAATTATCAAAGATTGTTACTAATAAGTTTTAAAGTTTGTTCATTCATTCAAGAACCTAATACGCTCATAATATTGCAAATTGATTTTGTGAGCCAGCGGAGACATTTGTGGTCCGTTGAAGTCTAAAGGGACAAAAGATGCAAAACATTTCAGGCAGCCCTCATGAAAAATTTTGTGAAAGAGCTTGGTTTAACCTTTTGAAAAGAATTTTCTGGTATCGATGTGCTATGAAATATTAAATTTGAATTTTTTGGGATTCTTTTTTTGCTGGCTCCTGCAAAACCACCAGAAAAGCAATAAAAAGGTGGAAAACAAGTAATTAGCAGTTTTTTTGGTTTTAAAACTAGCTATACCTTTGCCACAGATACATCCAAAATACCATTTTCTGACCAACATAGTCTTGGCTAGCGTTTTTCGCCTATTAATATAGTTGTTGAAAGGAGAGCATTTTAATATGATATTCAGCAGAAACTCTTAAAGGCGGCTCTATATATCCCTCAGAAAAACTCGGTCAAAGTTGATAAGAGGTGTTCATATAGATAGAAGTTGCAAGCTTTAACTGCATATCAAGAGCTTCGATATGGAGACAATAATATTTCTCTATGATACCTTAAAACATTCGCGATTTGGTCAAAATGAAGGTTAATATTCAATTTCCATGTGTAATGCTTCCAAAAGACATTTTTTCGATATCTTCAGATAACTTTTTTGATGAAGCGTTGATGAGAACTTTGGTTGAAGTCAGTAAAACTTGTGGAACCATCACCATACTGATAGAAATGCATTGCCTGTCATTATTCAATAACACAGCAATTAAGTTCAGGGTCCTGGAGACAAAAATTAAGCTAACATCTTGATGGAAGGTATTAATTTTTCTTTTCCGGACCATCGCTTGAACAATTCTCATGACATTTGAAGTAAACAGCTATTTATTAGTACTTAGTCTTCTACTAATTTAACACCTAGCTACATTAGCTAAATAGGATCTTAAGACTGATTTAAAAAGGAATGTAATAGTTTATCTTACAGAACTTTCCGCGACGCTACAAAGATATATAATAATGATGATAAAATTAATTGAGTTTATCTTGACTACAAAATATATAAATTGAGGAATAACCAGGAGGGCATTCAAATATACTCGAGAACGACAAGCGGAAAGCCTTCTAAGGCCTGTGTGAGGCTGCCCTGTAAAATCATGAAGCATTTAAAGACACTAATACGAAAAATCTTTCATTTGCGGTGTTTTATATTGGGGCTTTTGGTTCAGGGTGAACCCAATGATATCGGAAAGATGTTGGGAATTTATTACACAATTGGGCTCCCAATGGCGTATCGTAAAGTGCAGTGTTACGTTTTGGATTCTTTCCTGTGTCTGCATATCATTCAGTTTATAATTTGTTTTCAGTGATATATGTGCAACTTCGAGCATGGATGATGTAGCATTGCTGTATGAAGATATATTCGACAATGGCCAGTAGAAGCCCATACCATCACCATCATCCACCCGCAGCTGTGAGGAACAAGTCTACCAACTGTTCTGAGGAAGACCTCCAGATCAATAATGAAGACACATCCGTCAAGGTATAAAGCTTCAGGATTTATATTATCTTTGATATTATCTTTGAATGTTTGTGGTTTCTGGCACGGTCGGGGAATATCAAAATTTTCTACTCCTATGCAATCGTTTTCTTCCAATAGAGTGGGTTTCCATATTGTAGTCATTGGGTTTGGGCTGGGATGTGGGATTGGGTTTTTAAAAAAGGACCTCATAATGTTTAACCATATAAATGCTAAATAGTCATTGCATAATTTGTAAGAATTCTAAGATTTCCCATCATATATCATTTGTTACGCGGAGGGATGCGGTGCAGCGTAACTAAAATGAAGTATTTGACCGTAAATTAGGGCGCAGTTCTGAGTAGAATATGTTCAAGAATACACACCTATTGGAAACAACGTTAATTTTGTTGTACATATGAAAGTGTTAACCAAGTAAGCTATTAAAACAGAAACATTGCAAATTCGCTTTTACTGTAAAATTGTGACTTAGCTATAAGATCCAATTCAAACTGTTGTAACTTTTAATGAAGAATCCGCGTGGCCAAATGTCACAAAAAGCAGCGTAATGATGATTACTCGAAAAGCAAGACGAGAAAGATTGTAATGAAAGCATAACAACATCTTAAAACTTGTGGGTTTTCTAAACTGCTCTTTGTCTCCTCGAAAGACATTTCTGCCTGAGAGATCTATAGAATGAGAAGTGTCAGAGTTCTGCAAGCTAACAAAGAATTGCTAAAATTTTGGGTCTCGAAGCTAAGAGAAATGGTTGCAACGATTGAAGGTACCAAAAATTGAACTGGTTGTTCAGAAGGATTCAATAAGAACGTTAAGCTGCTAAAAATTTGAGATACAAAGCTTCTTTGAGGTGAAAAAAGAGAAATGAAACGTTTGTTCACATAAGCAAATATTTTCAGCTGTTTTTCTCGCAGGATCATTTGAGAAAAAGGAGGGCATATATTTCATCAAAATGCAAAATATGTGATCAATTTTTGAGAGATGAATATCACTTTTATGACCATCATAGATAGCATTGCAAAATTAGAGCATCATAGAATCAAAGCAGATTATTTCACCGGCTCAACGCTATCGAATTTTTTAGTATTGTAATCACTTGTCTTCCTCGTTATAAATAAGCGTGATACTGATGCGATTGCTATAGGACCCGTGTTTGAAGGGAAAAGATACCGAAAGCAATGAGAAAATTTACAGCAAATTTCTTTTCTTGACTAATAGCTCTTAACGGAGTTTGTAGCAATTATTGCTGTCGTGCGTCTTCAAAATTTAGTTCAACCGTTTTTGTTTGCAACGATTCTTTTGCTCGCTTGAGTGATTTGGCTGGCCATCAAAAGAACGAAGAAACCCCATGGGCTTCAAGTTTCTGAATAGTTTTGTTTGTTTTTGTGGGCTCTTTGTAGGAAACCCTTTAATAAAATTGCCGAGGAAGCAGAATTTCAGCAGTGCAAAAGCAATTCCAGTCTTTGTAGTCTTGGAACCGCCTTTTTCTTATTAAACCCTTCTGGTTGCTGTCTCACAGAGCTGCAATTCGCAGAAAATTTTGTCGGGAAACCGGCGCTTATCGCCATTTGTAACTGGTACCCTAGTTGCATTTGTGTCATAATAAAAGTAGATTTATTAGTAGTAGTGTGACTGCCTATCCACAACTTGCTTGTGGTGTGGCGACCTTTCTGCATCTACGCCTTGGTGATTGACACGCGGTCACCGGGTTAGGGGGCCAGGAGAGTCACTGTCAACGGGGAAAGGGACAAGGAAGGCAGATTCTGTGCATTGTGGTCGTGTTTGACTGATGGTATTAAGTCCAGCCAGTTGGCTACCTCTACTGGTCTTTCCCACGGGTCAATAGTTTTCAGGTCCGTGGTGTTCTTACTGCATTTGAAAATGTGTTATACGTCATGTGATGCTCCTTCACATCTGGGACAGCGCTTATCAACATTGTTACAGATCCTGCTCAAGTAAGAGTTTAGCAGGGGCATTATCCCATTCTCAGTTTGCTAATCGGATACGTGCAATTGTGGCAGCGTTTGTTCTGCTATTATTGCTGGAGGTGTCTCTCGTTGCTTACTGTTTTTGTTCAACTGAGTATGGACCATGTGTCGGAGGATACTTTTGATAGATGGAACTGTTGGTAAATTGTCTGAGCCTAATGCGTCCCTCGTGCTCCAGTCGATGTTGATTGCTATGCTTGAGCTGGCGAGTTTGATGTCCGGGAGCTTTTACAGGAATCAGTTTTTCTTGTGCTGGACTTTTTGCTGAGTACTGCATCATTAGAGAGCTCTATTTCACTTGCAATATTGGTTCCTCTTGTGTCTTCTGGTAATTTCGAGTGCCATATAGGGATATGAGCATTAAAATCACCGACAATAATGCAGTCATCTAACTCAAGTACTTTACTGATTGATGTCTTGTGTCCTGCATCACAGCTAGACAAGGGTGGTATGTAGGTGTTCACAATTTTGATGTTATTACCATGTGCGTTGAGTTCTATGGCTTGGACTTCTAGGTGTTTGTCTAAAGTCTCAAGTTGAATTGCCTGAAACAGAATTGTGTCCCTAATAATCAAAGCTACCCCTCCACCTTTGCTTTTTTCTTTGGGCCTTTTCTTTTGGATTACGCATTAGCCTGGTGGACTTTTGAGGTTGATTTTTCATTGAGTTGGTCTCCAGGATGGCAGCTATTTGGATGCTATTTTTCTGCATACAGTCTATGATGTTGTCTAGTTTGTTTGTGACCATTACAATTCAGTTGTAGAATGTTGAGGTGTGTGTTGTGAGTGGGGAAACTTTGTCTTTTGTTTTATTCTATTATCTTGCACCCGGAGCAGCGCTTACAGTCGAACTTGTTGTTCCATTGCTCTATTGACTGTAAGTTAGTGCAATTCAGGTGTATTCATCCTCCGCGGCCACAGCAGACGCCATTTTGATTCGAGTTGCTAAGTTCAGAAAGTGCACAAGGCGTTGGGCCGGGGTTGGTTTCAATGCCGCCGAGAATGAGAAGCAGGGCAAATATGTGTTTCCCTGTCATATGCATACTAAGGACTAGAGACTGGGCTTGCACGCTCGTAGTTCTGCGTAGAGGCGTGTATGCTTGAGAAGAGGCTCTAAGGAAACCGTTTACTAAAACTGCTGAGGAAGCAGTTGTTCAGCGGTGTAAAAGCAGTTTTGACTTTTTGTGGTCTTGGAACCGCCTTTTTCTAAACCCTTCTTGTCTTTTGTGGCTGGCCTGCTAATTTCAGTTGACTACAATCAACGCCAACCCGTCGCATGCCGTTGTAGAGCACTTTTCCGTCTGCAGTCGGTTTGTTTTTTACCCTCTGATGCGTCCATCAATGATATTTCAAAAGAGTAATAACTTTGTGTCCAGAAAAGATATATATAAATAAAAAATCCGTCTTCAAAAGTGGTAGCTACCCTTCGAACCCTTCGAAGAAAATTCGAAGCAGATTTTTTAGTGAAGTCGCTATTTTTACATGACGTTTTGAATGTTGGTGACTTTTTTCCCTTGATTTCTCAGTTTTGCGTGATCTAAATTGCTCTCTAATTGACAGTTTTAAGCTGCAGAATTCAACTGGAGACCGTATATTACTAGCCTCGGATATTTTGGTGGTATTTCCAAGTTTGCTCGAAATGCGTTGAAAAGAATTGCACTACTAGCTGTCAATAGAAGTGTCCGAACAACTAGTTTAACAGCAACCTTTAGTCGACTTGTGGATACGGTTTCCGTTGCAGCAACATTTGTGTCCGCCACCATTTTATTCTGTAGAGATGCTCGTCTTTGATAGCAAAAATTAACACGAAAGCTGCCATGAAAGTAGTTTTGTATAACTGCTCTCAGCCTATGGAGGGAGGGGGTGAAGATTGCATGACCTTAATTGAATGAAAGCAGACATTTTGCGCAAACCTTTCTTGTGTCTTATCCAAAATGCGGTGAGCGACAAAATATTTGAAATATCGAGTAACGAAGATGAGTGAAATGAAATATGTCGAGAATGAAAACGGAAAACAAAGTAGAACGATGTTTGGATCCCTAATTATGTAAACTAATCAGAAAATGCTTCTTGGCAGATTGGTCAACTAAAAATTGTATTAATCCAATGAAACTTAACCTTATTTCACTAAACAAAATGAGAGTAATTTTAAGTGCAACCGGGCAAATTTTAAAAGGAGTTAGAAAAAGGTCGCTTACCCGATATAAGCAAATATCGTAGCTTTTTCAAAATGCTGTTTCGGTGCTGTTTGAGATCTCTCCATGTACAGTGGTTATTGTAACAAAAACGGGTTATTTTTTAGGTTGAGAAAATTTGAAAGCAAATTCGTAGTATCCGCAAAATGTGCTCTGAGTGTTGCCGAATGTTCGCAAAACAACTTTGACGCTTCCTAATTTCTCGAAAGATGCGAAATTTGAAAAATATTTGACTTTTGATGGGCTTTCTGATTATACTACTCATTATTCCATACGTTCAAATACAATTGACCAAAATTAACTGAACACAATAGCACTACCTCCCTAGATATAATTCTCATCATGAATGTTGATAGGAACAAATTAACTAACACGAAGTTGGTATTGTGAGTGGAATGTGTTCAGACTGGAGATGGTATCCGGGTGGAGTGTGGGACCTTTGGAGACATCATGGTGCGCAACACAGATATGCCAAATGGAATGTGCAAGGAGACTGTGGAGTTGTTTGCGGAGGCATTCATCCTACACTCTCCATGCAACGAGTCAGTCTCTCGCGTCGTCAAGGAGGCTCTCGACAAACGGTACTATGACGATGCTGAATTTTGATTGGTTGAAAAAGACTTTTGTAAATTTATACAGCACGCATTTATTATCTTGAAATTCACACGAACGATTCTGCTCAGTACAGTTCAGTTGCTTAGAAAAAATACTTGAATAAAAACTTGTAGCAGAAAAAGAGAGTTTTCACCGAACCCGCGCTCCGAATAGCACTTAGCAAAAACTTGCAATTAAAAGCCTTCATTAGAAAGGATATTGCAACGATAACTCTGTCTTCATACAATATAGCACTTGGCACTAGCACCTACATAGCCGCCTCTAAAAAGATAGAAAAGGTATAAGCAAACTAAGAAGAGAGTTATCATAGGTACTAAACTAATCATCATTGACAGTCACTTATTTATCCAATAAGAGCCCAGCTTTTTAGAGCCTTTTCTGTTTAATTGCTCCAAAATTGGCATTAATATAATTTGTGTCTTTTTAATGTAAAGTTTTGGCTTTGTAGTATTGCCTGAGGAATGGTACCTGTTTCAATTAATGTGGAACCAATGTTTGTGATTGTTTTGAGCAAAAACAGGTTTGAGATTTTTCCACTTGTGCCGCCAGTGCGTTATGCATCCCCCCAGCTCTTGCCATTACATAGTAAATCACTATTTAAAAATAAGGCACGTGCGTCGGGGGGACGCAAATAATATGCAATACAATTCAAATTCTTTGAAATGTAAAAAAACCCAAGAGCACCGCAATATAGCTCCGCTCAGCTTACAACTTCGCAGCTATAATAACAAACTTGGGATCTTTTCGGTTTGTGCCCCCCGCCCAATGAGCGGGGGCACAAACGGAAAAGATCCCAAGTTTGTTATTATAGCTGCGAAGCTGTAAGCTGAGCAGAGCTATATTGCGGTGCTCTTGGTTTTTTTACAAATCAAAGAATTTGAATTGTATTGGGGCGCTGTTTTTTTTTTAAGATCTGTTCACACATTTTCATGATTTTTGAAGTCAAATTGGAGTAGTGATTTTGGTCACGCCGAAACAGGAAGTGGAGTGAAAAAGCGAGTGGTTTTGCGGCGTGACAGTTTTCGCTCTAATTTTAAAGTAGAGTGAGAAAACGGTGTTTGAACAAAAATTGGGTTTCTCGCTAGTGGTTTTTTGTTGACATGCGGCATTTTGACATTAATTTTCAGTTTTTTTAAAATTTTTTCTGATTTTTTTAGAAATGGTTTTCACAATTCAGTGCTAGTCCGTTCTAGGTCGGGTGTATTGTTTAGTCGATGAAAATTTGAATTGTACGTCAGTACTTGTCCTGCTATGTTTTTTGTTTCGTCGTCTGACACTCTTTTTTCGTTTTACATTTGTTCACCGAGCAAAGCTGAAAAAGTCAAATTTTCTGCATTACTTCTTCCTCTCACTAACAGCGTTTGCGCGCGTGACGTCATTTCTCACTCTCTCTAGAAAAAATATTGAAGGCATTTGCGTGATTAGATTTGATCATACGTAACTTACCTCACTCATTAAAATGACTTTTGCACTTTAAAACTTAAGTTTAATTTGAATTAGTTTAAGGTCAAAAGAACTCATATGTGCAGTAAAGGTCCCTAATAAAAGGCTTCTGTGGAATGAATTTCAACAAGCTTTATTAATTTATCGCTGAATGTTTTTTGCATAGCTTTTTGAGCGGCGTCGATTTTTTTTTTCAATTTAGATCTGTATTATACGGCACGCAGGTCTTTTCTGTCGCAGCTATTCCGGCAATCTGCCGGCTATGTTCTTGCTTACTGTTAGTTTCGTTTAGACTTGTGTTATAAAATAACGAAAGTCTTCAGTGACAGAAGTTAAAATGCGAAAAGTTGCTATCTACATAGCCAGAAGTTGTTTTCTGTCATTTTCGAACGGGCAAGTTGCGCGTTTAAAGCAAGATCGTGGCTTAACTTATCGAACCGCTATGCAGTTCTCAATAAACGCCCGCAGTTGCTTCATGCATAGACCCGTAACTTAAAGTTATTACTTACGTGAAGCCTATTTCAAAAGGAAACTTAAGAACCGAGATATAAATAAGATATAGTCAGCTATCAGTTTTTTAAGCAATAATTGCACGATTTGAAATTCATGTGGATGGAAAAGTTAGCTCAAATAGAACAGAACGTAATTGCAAACAGGCTTGTGCATGAGGTTCAAGTGAAACAATAATTGAATCACAATTAATTTTACCTTTTTCTATATGCTCATTTTCAACAATGCCAATATATCTGGCTTTGCACTAAGAAAGGAGAATCGAGACCATCTTGAATCGGAAACTTTTTTAACGTTGCAAGAGTTCTCAAAATAATTAGAGTAACTGCATATACAATTTTTTCGAAAAATTAAACAAAAATTCGGCACGGTGGACAGTGCTATCAAAATTAACGATTAAAAATTTTTTTACAACATAACAATCTATTTAAATTTTGAATCTGCTCAAGCCAGTTTTTCAGGAAAACTCGTGGTGTCAGACAAAGTAATTGCAAAATTAGATCGATGGCTTTTACGTTGATTAAAATGTAAAGATGCTCCTGTTTAGTTGAAGAGATAATGTGAAACATGAACAGTACACTGATGCTCTGTTTCCGGAAATATATTTAGACGAACTTGTATCAACTTTGTGTTAAAAGTATCTGTTTGCCGGGTATTACGGTTTGGTAATAACGAAACTCGTTGAGGGTAAATGAAAATATCCCGTTTCAAAATGTTTTCCGGTAGCAATTTGTTTTTAGATAACACCAAAATTCAAATTATACATTTTTATTAATTAATTTTCCTAGGATTAGGCACTTAAAGAAATTGATCGAGAGTGTGTGCCAGTGAGTGACTACCGAAGGATATTCCTTTCCTTAATCTAGTCGGTTGTTGCAAAGTGGCTTTTAAATATCATCTGCCAGGCGGCTTAACAAATTTGCACTTTTGTCTGATGAGGAAAGGACTGTATCTGGTTGACTACAATTTGAATTGATTGCTGAACTTTAAGAGACGACGAAATCATCATTAACTACCGAAAAATCGTTTTCTATTGCATCTCAGCATATTTAAGTGCGTTACTTAAGTAGAATATAAGCAGTAGCCACAAGTCTCAGCCACCTGACACATGTATGTACTGCCTTCTTGCACCCAAGGCAAGCCAGCGGAGGTGGACCTGACGGTCGTCGCCCATGCCGTCATCAAAAATTACAAATTTGACGGATACCTCTGGCTACGCTTTAGCGTACGCTGACGAACGTAAATTAGCTGCCCATGATGCTGATCGTCAAGAAATCGGAACTGTTTCCCTCTTTCCTTTGAAGTCTTTGGATGATTAAATAAACTGATTTCAATATGGTTTATGACTTAGATTTCGATTTGAATAACCGAGCGTATAAAAATCAAATTTTTAATTGCATAACAGAAATATTGGGTTGATAAATATTCCTTGTGCAAATAAATCTAAATTTCAACAATTGGGATTGTTTTAGATTCGGCTCCTCCTGGCACGTGGTAATTGGCGAAGACTTTGGATTGGAGATATCACATGAAATGAGCCACATGCTTTACGCATTCTTCAAACAGGGAACCCTGGGAGCCTGCGCCTGGAAGTGTCCATAAGTTTATTCTAAATGACGATTAGCGACCATTTTTTGCTTCAATTGCAACATCCACAACTTGGGGTATGAACTTATTGGCTACCGACTTCTGAAACCTGTCTTCCGAACTCGCCTTTTTGGAACATTTTATGCAACTAATTGTTATATCCCGGGTTATTGTCTTATATGCGAACGAATTTATTAACATGCGTGCTTTCCCGAAATGTGCTTTACAATTGTCATCAGATTAAATATGTGCCTCGACGTCAGCTCCTGGACTTTATCAACCTACTGTCAATCTTTTCTCGGCCTTAAAATATTGCGATTAGTCAATGTGTCTTCAAGTGGAATCAAGTGATTAATAGTACGATTTTGGGACGTATTATTGCCTATCTCATGCTACCTGCATTGCCTCGGACCGTGTTGTCAACGAAGGGAAACGGCATCATTGGTTCCTGTAAATTTGCATGGTTTGGCACGTTTCTTGGCTTTGTGTTTAAAGAGTCTAGTTAACCAATCAGAGATGAAATGTGGCTAAAGCTTGAGGGTTATAACGAAGGCTCGGGTACATTTAAGTACCAAGATGAATTTGATAAATGTGTGCGTGTGTGTGAGCACGATAACTGTCGCATACTAATGTTTGATAAACTAGTTTGTAGCGAAGCTTTGGTTTAGGTCCAAACTTCGATCACTATTTTAGTAGCGTATTTATTCGAAAATATAATTTTCAATTTGATTCAGAAATTTACTATGTTGCCTAGAATTCTTTTTCTAAGGTATTAAGTTGTAGCTGAATGACTCTAAAGGCTGCTTCTTGTGGTTCTCGGGTAATTTTCTTGGAAGCATATGCTTTGCCTAAAATAGCCACCGATCATTTTTGCTTTATAAATCTTAATTTAATTTGTGCTCAGACTACGTATGTTATAACTATCAGCTCTAAAAATTTTAGTAATTGTTGTGACATTTATATCTAGCTAGATAGGGGGTAGATCAATTTTTATTCATCAGTGAATGATTGAGTTTTCACCAGATTTAATAAAATCAACTTTATTTTAAAACGGCTCTGTTTAAACTCTTAACAGATTACATCTGTGCCGGAGACAGGTGAAATATAAACTAACCGGTAATATCGAACAATTTAAATGATAATGATTTAATTTTAACAAAGAGGCGCGGTAATGTACGTTTGCACATAATGTTCCGACCCTGCTCATCTACATTTTTCACTTAATTGTCTACCAAATGAGAAAGAGATTTAAAAAATTAACATATCATTCAACAAACAACTAAATGAATAAAACAATCTACCTTAGAAGGCCGGTGAGACTTGTCATTAATGTGACTCCCAGAAAAGACGGCGATAAAAAGTCAAATAATTACAAATTTTAATTACGACCAAAACTCCTTGTCCATTTTTTTTAAAAACAATAACCAAATCAAAATGGCATCAGATAAAACCTATATAAAAAATTAACCTGTACTTCATTAGAAAACGAATATGGGACTTTTCCTCAATGCGACTTGGTAACAAGTCGACAAGAAAAAAGCAAAAGGGCAAAGTTTAGAAACAAATGTTGCTGCTTTTAGAAGAATTAATGTCAAACTCAGTAAAAACTTTATGTATCAACTGAACTCATTGAGAGACTAATTTGTACCTCCATAAAAAGTTATTAAGACCTTCCATTATCTAGGATGTGTCATACGGCTACAAAATGAACGACAAATACAGGCAAAACAAAATTCAAAATTTGCACGAAACCGGTTTCCCTGCCAATTAAACATTAAGTTGTGCACTGAGAACATTAAAAAACACTGATTGCGTTTTTTTTTTTCAAAGGGCAACAAGACCGCCAATTATTGCTATACTGTGAAAAGAAATCAGAAACCTGAAAAAAATGGCCAGAGATGCGAAAATCACGAATATTTTTTTGAAACTGGGTAGATAAGGGTTGTGGCTTGTCTAAAGAGATTCTAAGGTACAATTAAACAGAAACAAGATTGACAAAGCTTAAAAATCCATTGTCTTGTTTTAAAAACAAATGTTCTCAAGGTTCATAAAAAACATAAGTTTTCGCTAGAAGGAACAGACAGTTTTTCTTTCAACTTCTTGGAAAACTAATTGCGCCTGTTATGAGAGACTGAGTCAAAGGACTCTAAAATAACAGTAAATCCAAGCAGAGCAAGAAAGTTCACAAACATTACAAAACCAGTGTTGAAGCCATTTTATTTATAAGATACAAACTAAGAGAAATGACAACAAAAAGAACCACAAACAATGAAACGTATCTAAGTCTCACAGTTTTGTCAAAACGTTTAACCAACAGAGGAAATGATGTTTGGTTCAACAAAAAGTTAACACGAGATCTCTCAATAGTGAGACCAATTACGAAAATGATACAAAATTATGAAATACGAAAAAATGAATACTTTTAAACTTTTTTAAAAAAATTATTTGAAAGGCAATAGAACCATGAGCTATCTGGCAATATCAGTTGTTAAATTCAATTATATATCAATAGTTGGCCATTGAGACCTCTGCGTATTTTTCACGTTTTTTTGGGTCGTGTTTTTTATGACTGGTTTCCTTGTTTCCAGGCTCTGAGTGATGTTCATTTGTTTGCATAGTTCTTTCGAACTAGTTCAAAATTCAATTAACACTGAAAGCATCAAAAATGTGCGTTTTGCAAACTACCTTTATTACTATATTTTTTCAAATATTTTTGGTGCATATTCTTTTTTAAAAAAAACAAAGACATCAATTTCACTATTGCGCTTTTTTGAAACCTGGAACGCATTTTCAAATGACTCCGTAGGACTGGTTCTGGATAAAATTGATAGAAAGGATACTTCTGAAAATTTTCTCCACCTTGAATGCTTTTAATTGCTGCGATAGAAAGCGATTATTGGCCGTCTCTGAATTGGATTGTATTGGTGCTCTGTCTTTTTTTTGTAAGATGTTTTCACACCTTTCTTCATGACTGAAGTCTCAAACCGGGAGAAACAGGTAAAGCTCAGCGGGCTCAAGTTTCATTAGAGACCCTTAGCCGTGTTTAGTAGTCCCTCGTGTGTATATAGCGGAGAAGCTACTGGGAGCACCGTAATTCAAGGTTGAAAGGTCATTTTTAGGAGTTTTTGAGCCCAAAATGGTGCAATTTTTATCGTTTTTTCAAACTTCTTCGAATTTTGTTTTGGACCAGTATAAAATTGAGGTTTGTAAGAGTTGATAAAGGTCTTTTGCAGGACGGTAATTACTTTTTATGACCATTTTAAGAACTATAGGTTTTGATACTCCAAACTTAAACAGCCAAATTTATAATATTTTCCAGTTTTTTGAAAAGTTCTGACATTTCAGAGCCCTAGGTGTCAAGGAACCTCCTCTAGTGTTTAATGATAGGTTACGACTTAGTTTCTAGGGGGTAATGAAATGGTTTTCAACTTTTCAACATCACGAGTTTTAGCGGTTTTTTTAATTAAATTTTTAAATTTTTTTGAAAATATTTGTAATTTCTTAAGCTTCTCAAGCCTCAAAGACTTGCAAGACCGTAACTACTTTTTTTGGACCATTTTAAGAACTATATGTTTTGGTACTCCAAACTTAAGCAGCCAAATTTATAATAATGTTTACAGTTTGTTGAAAAGTTTTGACATTTCTCGAGTCTTTCAGCCCTAGGTGTCAAGGAACCTCCTCTAGTGTTTGATGAAAGGTTACGATTTAGTTTCTAGGGGGTAATGAAATGGATTTCAACTTTTCAACATCACGAATATAAGCAGTTTTTTAAATTAAACTTTCAATTTCTTTTGAAAATGTAATTTTTTAAGTTTCTCAAGCTTCAAAGACTTGCAATATGGTAATTACTTTTTATGACCATTTTAAGAACTATATGTTTTGGTACTCCAAACTTAAACGGGCAAATTTATAATAATTTAAACAGTTTTTTTGAAAAGTTTTGCCATTTCTTGAGTCGTTCAGCCCTAGGTGTCAAGGAACCTCCTCTCGTGTTTAATGATAGGTTACGACTTAGTTTCTAGGGGTAATGAAGCGGTTTTCAACTTTTCAACATCACAAATTTTAGCAGTTTTTTAATTAAACTTTCAATTGTGTTTTTGAAAATGTTTGTAATTTTTTAAGTTTCTCAAGCCTCAAAGACTTGCAGGACGGTAATTACTTTTTATGACCATTTTAAGAACTATATGTTTTGGTACTCCAAACTTAAACTGGCAAATTTATAATAATTTTTACAGATTTTTGGAAAGTTTTGCAATTTCTTGAGTCTTTCAGCCCTAGGTGTCAAGGAACCTCCTCTAGTGTTTAATGATAGGTTACGACTTAGTTTCTAGGGGTAATGAAGTGGTTTTCCACTTTTCAACATCACAAATTTTAGCCGTTTTTTAATAACACTTTCAATTGTTTTTTTGAAAATGTTTGTAATTTTTTAAGTTTCTCAAGCCTCAAAGACTTGTAAGAAGGTAATTACTTTTTATGACCATTTTAAGAACTATATGTTTTGGTACTCCAAACTTAAACAGGCAAATTTATAATAATTACAGTTTTTTGGAAAGTTTTGCCATTTCTTGAGTCTTTCAGCCCTAGGTGTCAAGGAACCTCATCTAGTGTTTAGTGATAGATTACGACTTAGTTTCTAGGGGTAATGAAATGGTTTTCAACCTTTCAACATCACGAATTTTAGCAGTTTTATAATGAAACGTTCCATTTTTAAAATGTTTGTATTTTTAAGTTTCAAGCCTCAAGGGCCACGGAACCTCCTCTAGGGTTCGATAAAATGCTACAAAATTTTTCTATTGGGCATGGAATGGTTTTCAACATTTTAATATTACAAATTTTAGCAAGTTTTTTCAAGTTTGAAAATTGTCATTTTCAGGTTTCTCTTGTCTCACGGGCCAAGGAACCGCCTCTAGGATTTAATAATAGTTTACTGCTTAATTTTTGGTGGTAATGGAATGTTTTTCAAGATGATTTTAATTTCACGAATTTTAGCAATATTTAAAAAAATGCATTTTTTAGTTTCTGTAAAGTTAGTATAGTTCTAGTATTTTTCTAATGGCAATAAAGTCGTTTTCAACTTTGTATTGTTACGATCATTAATAGTTTTTTAATAAAACGTTCAATTTTTTCAAGTTTTTATGAAAATGAAAATTTTGAATTTTTCTGGCACCAGGGGCGAGGAACCTCCTCCAGGGTTTGATTAGAAGTTACTGCATCTTGGCTTCAGGTATCGGAATGGTTATTGATATTTTAATAACACGAGTTTCAGCAATTTTTTGATAACATTTAAAGTTCAATTTTTCTGAGATTTATCATGTTCCAAGTTTATGGATCTTTATGAGCCACTGAAGCTTTTTAAAGTTTTAAATATGTGTGTACTGGATAGTCTCTTGGGACAATGAAATGGTTCTGAAGACTTTAATATTTAAAATTTTAGCAAGATTTCGTTAAAATTTGCAATTGTTTTTTAAATTTTTTGGAATTTTTTTGTCATTTTCTGAGTTTAACGATCTTTACTGGCAGACGCAACTTTTTCAAGTCTTGCAGTTGGATTCCATGACAGCTCTTGAGATGAAAAAGTTTTTTGGCGAAGTTTTGAAATTTTCTCTAAATTATGCAGTTTTCAGGTTTTTGAAGAATTTGTCATATTTCTCGAGTCTATCTACTTTTAGTGGCAAATAAATCGTTTTCAAGGTGTGTGCGTGAGCTAATGAGTATATTGAATTGTATCATATTTGGCCTTCAGGGTAAGAGCTTCAAGAGTTTATTTTGTTCAGAGCAACAATTATTTTGTTCAGTTTGTTAGATTATTTTAGTGTCTCAACTTTTGAGATTGTGTTTTTGGCTGGGTTTGTTCAAATGATCTGCTAAAAAGGTACATCATATCTCAGTTTTTCATTCAGTTCTTTGCACTATGTTCCAAGACTTGTCCTATGTTTTTTAAATTCCCTTTTCCTTGTGATCACGTTTTTCGTAAGTCACAATGCAGTAAATACGGTCAATGTCAAAAGAGCATAATGAAAAGAAATATGATAAACCGATAAAGCCCGGTCATAAAGTCATAGTGTATCAGGTTATCAAAGTTCATTAGAGTGCTTGCTAGCTTCAATTGGTATTATGCTTATTAGCTATCAGATTAGAAGCTGAATTAAGTATAGTTTTTGTACCTAACAGAAACTGCGCACCGATTTAGAACACTTTTTGAAACTTAGAAAAAAATCTGTCAATTCTATCCTCTTTTTCTGTTTCAATCCCAATGTGCGTCAACAGTGGCTATTTCGGGCAATCTGCGGCTATGTTTTAAATTTCGTCTTCAAAATTTTTGTTACGGCCGCATAACGTTCTGATCACTTCGCAGCAATTTCATTCAGTCATGCAATTTTTACTAAATTACGTGCGCGACGTCATTTCAATCTTATTGTTAATTTTAATTTTTAATTTTGGTTTGTGTTTTCATTGTAATGTTTTGTCTTTTGTGCTTGTGATCTCATTGTGTTAGTAGAAATTTGAGAATATTTTGCACAAAAAGGATGGCCTCGTTTTGATCCGACGTGGTTGTTCGCGCTTGTAAAAGAAGCGAATCAAAAAAATTAAGTTTTTTGAAGTTAACCTCGTTTTCATTTTCTAAATTGATTTCTCAACTGGCCTACAACTTTATCATTTGCCATAGAGAACTGAGTGTGGGTTCTTAATTTTTTTGCCTTTATAAACCAATTGTCATTTTAGCGAATCATTGCTTTGTTTTTTCCAGCCTATTCAGGATCACAAATATTGGTTATTCTACAGCCAACTTCATTGAATTATTCAGGGTACTGACATTCAATAGTTCAATATGATGCACCTTTGAGCTATGCAAATTCAAAAATGTTTTATTGCATTCTGCACGAAATTTTGTACCGGTTAATTTATTCAAAAGTTGATTCATTTGACTCTTTGAAGATAGGGTGTTTTCAATAATACCTGTGTTTTTTGATAGCTAGATTTGAGGAAAAATAATTGTTTTGGTGATCTTTTCTGCGTTCAAAGCTTCAATTCTTCAAATGGTCTATATAAAATCTTTGGCTATGATTATTTGCTATTCCAATGTTGAATTCTCCAAAGTAAATTGAACCATTTGAAATTTCGTAATATGAGTACCTGTTTGTTTATCTAGATTTTTCACGGTCTTCTGTCTATTTTTGAAAGTCACCTTTGTATTCCTTGCGCCTAAATTTTTTAAGTTCTCAATTCCATAAGTTTAATTTCGCGTCAATTTGTTCGGTTCTCTGTTTAAGTAATTTGTTCACCCTATGACTTTCTGAAAGGGATTCGTTTCTTTCAATAAATAGTTTTTCATCAATCTTGGGTAATTTCACTTTTTTAATACTTAATCTCATAAGTTAAATTCAAAACTCTCTTGGTTTCAAAACAAGCATTTTTAGACGCTAATTAATCGAATATCATTAAGTTTGTAGCTCAAAAGAAAGCGCTTTGAAAGAAATTGTTTCGTAGGTTTACTTTTCTTGAATTACTCGTAAATTGTTTTTATAGGTCAAACATGGCGTTTCTCAGATGCATTTTTTATTCAATTCTAAGTTTATTTAGAAAACGACTCTGTTCGAAGGTGTTCAACCTTTTATAAATCTAGGAGGTCTTTGAATTTAATCTGAAAGGTATACGATGAGTACATCGACTGTTTTGAGATTTTTTTTTGAAAAACCTATTTTTCCGAATAACCTGAAACTTTTAGACCGGCTGCTGACGAATAATGTTACCTCTAGGCTGACAAGAGTCCTCTTTCGGGAGGTCATATGATTCTTACCCTACTATAAGAAACGTGTTTTTTGCCTATTCATTAGAATTTTTCCTTGGTTCATTTCCTCTGCTAAAAGTCATCTAATCTATAAATGACCTCTGATTGTAATATGTGCAGACATTGTCTGATGATTATCAGAGGTCGCTTTGGTTTCGGACCTCAGCGTCGGTGAGAAGTCGACCAAACAGAATGTTCACTTTCGAAAAGTTCGGTTGCGTAATCTGTTGACAGGGTGTTTCAGATTTGTATAATGATATTCAGTGAGTCATCATTAGCAACTGCGTATCGCAAATTGGTGAATAAAGACCTCTTGCAAGACAGACAGTTTAAGTCGGTGGCTGAGGCAGGTGCAGAGACAGTAGTACTATCCGGAATCTATCTCTATGGGCATGCTAGGACTATACCATCTGGGCTACGCTTGATGATGAGAACAGGTAGGGACATGCATAATATATAGTATGATCAGCTCATGCGAGTTATTGTTTGTTTTCTTATGGCTTTGATGGTATCTACTAGGTTAGTAATAACTCGGTTAGTTTTCTCTATCTTCAATTGTGACACTTCTTGATTTTGACATTTTTGCTGTGACGCAGAATATGGCTTTTGGCTTTTTAGCGTATTGTATACGGCTTGTATAACTTTTATACAGGTTTCTCATATCTGTTTTTGTGAATACCGTCCTTAAGCTTTCTATGACCACTGCTTTCTAACGTGCTCCTGAGTTTTTAATTCAGTTCGAATTTTTGGCTGTCCAGTGCTTTCATGTCGTTTCCTTCTTGATTTATGCGCAAGATCATTTCCCTGTTCAAACGGAATGTTTTTTCTTACAGTTCCTTAAAACATATGGTATTTAACGTTTTCGAAAATTCAACGTGCAATTTTTGTCAATTTAATTGTTTGCGCCAAAGCGTAGGCGATTGCGTGTCCGAAAAAAAAATTAAAAAATTCTTGATCTTTTCCTCCGAATAACTCAAAAAAGTTTATCATTGGAAATTTGAACAAAGGCCTCATCTGTCAAGAAAACGTTCTGTCAGAATTTAATGCTTCTTGAGCATCTTTCGGAACCAATCGGACTAAAAACACGGATCGCTAACTAATTTTTGTTTAGATTGTTTTCGATTTAGTCGTCCGATTGAATTGTTGCAATAGAAACTAGTATTGATGGGATAACGTGTGTGTCCGTGCTGTGAGCTGAATCATGATTGATAAATTAAGATTTTTTAATTTTCTCCCTGAAAATTTTACCACTCGAAGCGTAACGTGTGTATTATTTAAAGTAGATCTTCCTATCTCTTATGAGAATATGAATATGTTGTCTGCTCATTGCTGAAAGAGCATTAGTTTGTTAACATAGGCTAATGGAAACAAATTTTGAAACTATCGAATCATGGGAATGAGCAACTTATTTTTGAAAAAATAGTCACACATGGGAACTTGGGAAGCGCCACATATGGCGGTCTGTAACGTCATAAAGCACGTTTTGTATGATAGTTGATATATTTCCCCCTTTTTACTATTGTCGTTTTATTAATAGCCGCCTCAGCTTCTCAGCCGGCTATTATAGTGCTCCCGTTTTTTTACGATGCAAAGAATTTGCATTAAATTGGGGCGCTGTGTTTAAGATGTTTTCACACATTTTTCAATGACTTTGATCTTTCAAAACGGGATAGACAGATAAAGCCCAGCAGGCATTAAGTTTCATTAGAGGCCAAAAGTGGGTTTTAGTAGCCCTTCAAGTGCTTAGAGTGGTGAAGCTGCTGAGATGGCCTAAATTTAAGGTTAAAAGGTCATTTTTAGGAGTTTTTGGACTCAAACAGGTGCAATTTTTTGCCATTTTTGAGTTTTTTTGGTTTAATTCTTAGGTTGAAGTTTTTTTATAGTTAATGGAAGTTTTTTCAAGACAAAATTACTTGTTATGGCCTTTTTATGAGCTATATGTTTTGGTACTACAAACACAGACACTCAAAATGAAACTAATTTTTGCATTTTATTCTTGTTTTTGAAAATTTTTGTCATTTTTTGAGTTTTTCCAGTCTCAGGTGCCAGAGAGTCTCCTTTCATCTTTGATAAAAGTGCACTGCGTTGTCTCTAAAAACAATGGAACGGTTTTCAACATTTTAATGTCTCGAATTTTAGCATTTTTCTCCTAAATTTTTCCAAAATTGTTGTCAATTGTTGATTTTTGTCCGTTCTCAATCCAGGAAACTTATTTCACGGTCTGATAAAAAGTTACTGAATGGCTGTTAGTGTCAATGGAATTGTTTCAAACAGTTCAAATTTTTGAAACTTTTTGACAAAATTTGCGTTTTCAAGGTTTTTGAAGACATTTTTCTGTTGTTCAGTTTTTCTTGGCTCAGTAACAAGGTAATCTCCTCCAGGGTTTGATATTGTGTTATTAAAGAGTTGCTAGGGGCGATGGAATTGTTTTCAACATTTTAATAGAGCGAAGTTCTATTTTTTGATAAATTGTCTTTTACCTAGTTTATCGGTCTGTGAGCCAATGAATTTTTTAAGGCTTGAAATTGTGTTCCTGGATATCATGTAGAGACACAGAAATGGTTCTGAGGACAGTAATACCACGATTTTCTGCAACATTTCATTAAAATTTGCAATTGATTTCAATTTTTTTTTGAATTTTTTGAGTTAACCGAACTTCAAGGGCCAATGTTTTTTTCAGATCTTTCAGATATAATACTGGACCGATTTGGGAGTCAAAATTTCGTTTTTAACGTATTTTTGAAATAGGTGTATTTAAAGGGATCAGATTTTTTTTCGGCGTAGAGGCTTCAAGAATTTTACCAATGAGTATATTTTTGTTTAGTTTGGTTTTTTTAGTTCAACTCTGAGATGATTGTTTGTGTTTTGGATAGCATTGTTAAATTGATCTGCTGCTTTTCTAAGGTTTCCAATCAATTCTCAGGATTGTGTTTCAGGACCTGTCCTGCTGTGTTTTTTTACTTCGTCGAACTAATTTTTTTCGCTTTACCTTTGTTCACAGCCTGTTAAATATTTTGCGTGAAGTCTTTTCACTTCTCTAGGCTAGTTTCACTCGCTCATTCTGCTGCAAGTAATTTTAAACAGCAGTTGCGCATCAAGCAATTCAAAATGAACAGTGTCAGTATCAATGAACGAAATCAGAAATAAGTCCAGTTTTAGATGCCCGTTACTCGAACTTTTTTCTTATTTCTTATAAGTCTTAGTTACCATCTCTAATGCTTATTGGTATGGATACTAGCTCCCGTATTGTCTCTCTATGAAGCAGGAGTATGTTCAACTACAGCATGACATCAAAACAGTTTGAACTTTTAAATTGTTTTTTACACAAATCATTGTTAAATATTTTATCTTCTCTCAATGCTAATCGTGGTTATGGGAACCAGCGGCGGCTATTTTTCGGCAATGTGTTGGGTATGTTTGAACACTGTATTTCCAACACCATTTGTAGACTTGATTTTGCTGACTTATTCAGATGCGAAAGTGTTTATTCTTTTAAATCCTGTAAATTTTTTCAAGCATATTTGCTATAAAAACCACTTAACTTTTGTATTTGTTTTACTCATAATAGAGAAATTTCTGATAGTGCTAACCGGTGTTTATATTTGCATTGTACATTTTTCAATGTTATTTGACCTGCACGTGCCCGAAGTGTTAATCTCGATGTTTTCGTTGTATGATTACGCCCGTGACCCAAGTGTTAATCTCGATGTTTCCGTTTATGATAGCTCAATTGTTAATACGGCCCCGATTTTTACAAATAGTCAGCTAAAAGACAGACAAAGTTGTCAATGTAAATGTCAGCAGTAAGACAATTCAGGCTCAAATTGAACTCTTTACCTAGAGTTCTTATATTGTCGCGGCCATCTTCCGATGTAAATCTCTAACCGCTCACGCCCTGCATAACAAATCTTTAAAGCTTTGGCAGAATATATTGTAGAACAAAATTTATGTCATTTAGTAGTTAATTAATTAGGCGAGAAAGATTACTGCAAGAATTTAACCATCTCAATTAATCACAAAGTCATATTACAAGGTGACAGGAGTGTAGACAGCTTGTTAAATTGTTTTCACTGCCAGAAGTGGTCTACTTTATTTTCAGTTTTATCAATTCCAGAGTTTTTCTAATCACTATTTTAAAGCTTATATTCATCAGACGAAGTTAGATAGTTGTATAATTTTGGATTTACACTCTTTTCTTACGGAAGTGCTCAAATCAAAAGTACATCTGTGGAAGCATACTACGTGTTCTTTGAAGAGAATTTTTTTGTCATCGTTAGATTTACAGACCGTTACAAATATCGAGTTATCGCGATAATATTCTTCGACGGCAAACACAATTTTAATTTAGTAGTTAAAGAAATAAAGAGAGATGCATAGCTGCACTGAAATTCGAGATAGTTTTTGAAAATGAAGATTGTAATTAAAGTTAGTAGTTTGTAGTTCATTCTGTTATAATATGTTAGGGGGATTACGGCCTTGAATTTAGTATAGCATTTCTTAGGATTTTTTTTTTCGCATTTCCACTACTGTCGTCTGACTTTTTATGACAAGAACATCTATCATGTTCTCGTTTTGATTGTCGATTGTGAATGGTACAGATTATGAACTTTGAAGAGGAAAAGGAAAAGCGCTTCAGTGACAGAATTACTACACATAAGGGGCACACAGAGATACTGGTAATCAAATAAATTGAAGATTGTGTTGAAACTTAATCCGTAAAAATAATATTTTGATGCTAATTTGAAATGCCCTTGCCTGATTAATATAACACGAAGTAGCTAAGAACTGTCGCTACTGGAAACATTTTGATGAATAGACAGAATGCAGTTATTTTCAGTTCGCTAGCCCCCAAACAATGGAAATCATCATCTGAACAGTTATCAGTGCTGTTTTTTCCTACAAAACAAAGCCAATTGAGTTTTTAATACAAGATTCTAATGACAAACGTGCCTGAGTTAAGTGCCCTAAAAACCAGGAGACAAAAAGCCCATGAATTTAATGAACTTCTGATCTTTGGCTCTGAATTTTACTTGGATGATTTCAAAGCTCCTTTCATTGTAATTTCAGAATAATGGTTTCCTAGAATAATAACTTAGAGTTGCAAAAAATAGTGATTTAATTAGGTGCCCTTGATAACATTCGGTTGACCTGACATTGACTTGGATGATTTCAAAACCCTTTGATTGTAGTTTCAGAATAAGAGAACTCTAGATTTAATTAAGTGCACTCGACCCTTCCATATCGTTCTTTTTAAATTTTGCCAGTGAATTTTCGAGATTTATAAGTGACTGAGATGGCCGCTAACGGGCAAAGAACGTTAGAACCCTATAGCGGAGTCGAAAATCAAAGTTTCCGCTAGTTTGTGCTTCTTTTCGAGGATTCATCGTCGTACCATTATTCCCTGGTAATAATCTAATTTTCTCTAACTTCACCTTCGTGGCGCCCCGCTGCGGAGCTTCAAAACGTTGCCGGAAGAATGTTCTTTGATATCCAGTAAACTTTCTCAACTATTTATGCTATAAAACCACTTTTTTATCTTTCTTTATTTGATTTCCTCATAATAATTACATTGTAGGCTTTGCTATATTCAGTACATTTGAACAGCACGCGCCTGAAGAGTTTATCTTGATGTTTTTGTTTTCTGATTAGTCAAATTTAAATACGACCCTCGAGTCTTGAAAACTAGCAAGTTGAAAGACAACCAAAAATGTCAAACTAAAGATCAGCAGTCAAAAGATTCAATCTCAAATTGAACTCTCTTCAACTCGGGTTCTTATAAAAGATGTCGGGCCTGTTTCTAAGTAAATTCCTCGCCGCGCAGGCTCTGTTGAACAAATCCTTGAAAGAATAGATTACAGAACAAAATATTTTTCGTTTAGTAGTTAATTAATTCAGCGAGAAACATTATTCAACAATTTAGAATATTAAGTATTTAGTCACAAAGTCATATTACACGGTCTCATTGCTTGAATGAATCGCATCGATTGCGTGATTTTATGAGTATCAGTTTTATATATAATTTTTTGGGATTGACTTTTGCCTACTTTACCTGACACTTGTATGCCTCCTTATCAGAGCCCTTTAAATTTGTTTAAAAGGAGCAGTATTTTCGAGGCGAAAAAATTGAGGCCTACTTTAGCCCCTTTTTATGTTTTGTTCCTACTCCATTATTATTCAATCTTGATTCTGGCAAGGAGACCCGTTCAGGTCGCCTCTTTTGTTAGCCCTCTGCACCTTGTAAGGCAAATTGGGAGCTGCAATTTGATAGTAAACCTTTGCAGCTTGCTACCTAAAAAGTTGCAAAAATTTGCTATTGAATTTGCTATATAATCCAACCAATATAGATGATCCACGGTGTGCTTTCGGTATTTTTTGGTTACTGTCCGATTAACTCAAGGTTAGTGTACTCTACTCAACCTCTGATGTAACAGCCTGTAGCCTGGTAATCGCTTCTGGCGTGAACTTTTTGACTTTTGAGAAGCTTTGCCGCTTAGGTAATCCCTGCATGAAGCTGAACGCAAAAGTTTTGTTCCTGCAAAACCGAGTTATTAGTTAACAGTGTTTATCGTGCCGTTTCATGTGATGGCCCCGGCTACATAGTTTTCCGCCAGATTTTGTTCTAACTGCTCTTTTTAGACCAGAAAAATTGAGCAACAAGTTAAAAAATGGCAATATTGGCACCAAATTGGTATTCAAATGGTGGTTCCAGTAGTTTCTGGTGGTTCCCAGTCAGCACTTTTTTTACTGTTTTGAAGCGGTTAGCGCGAATGAGCGCTATGCCTGAAAGCAACAATGAAACTCACGAGAGACGCTAGCTGTCTCTTTCTTTAAATCACATATGAATTGTTCGTATTAAAAAAATTGTTTTCTTGATGGAGTGGGAAGAACTCGGACCTATGAGAAGAATACAGTGTTGATTTTTTTTCTGTCAGTTTTTCAATTAATCGCTGTTACCTGATGTAGTTGGTTGGAGAGCAGATATGTTAACACGTAACCTGTGCATTAGCTACACCTAACGTGCCATAAGACAACCTTCCGAGGCAACCAGATCAATTATTTAATTTGGATCTATGAATGAGCTCTGTATCAAAAACAACTTTTTATAACTGATTAAATTATTTAGAAATAACTTCTTAAATAACTAAGTGTCTTATTTCATCATTCATCTAGCAAAAGCCGGATAAGATCATCGTTCTTATCTGACTATGTTCTGATGTCAGTTATTCTTTCTGTATACTGGTGCAAAGGAAAATCTATTTTTTAATGCAGTACTTAATATGCAATATGAGCACTGTGCAATTCAGACGTAACTCTGTAGCTCAGGCGATCAAGGTTGCACATCAACACGAAAAGCAAACGCGGAGATCTTTGATCTGGATATTTTTGAGGTGACTCGAGATAATTAATTGCTCTCGAACGAAGTTCCTAGCAATTACTGTAAACGTGTTGGTCTTTTTTCTGCACATTTTTCGCATTTGCGCTTTTCTTCTAGAACATTCTTTGACTTCTCAAGTGACTTTTTCACGCACTTCTTGATTTTTGCACCCATTAAGAAAAATTTACCTAGGCTACAGCCCCTGAATTAAATTGACTCGACTGTCGTTCGAGAGCAATTCTTCCATCGTTAGTCTTATGTTTTATTTCAGGTGTGTTCTCAGCTGTGGTCTTCTCAGCATCTTATCTGATCAACTACCATCTGATATTCAAACCGCCGTCGTCCATTTATTCGCAGAAAGAGCTCAATCCACTCGATAAATACGAAGATTTGTCACACTTAGGATACAGAGATCCAAAGCAGTTATTACAGTGACGTCAAATGTGATCGAAAACTGCCCAGCACAACTGATATATAGACATTCTAGTTTTGACCTACAATATTATAATTAACGATTTTATGAGCAAATTTTTTCAGGTCGTAGCTAGATTCTACTGGAGAATCTATTGGATAGATTCCGATCTTTTGTAAAGAATTTACGAGAATTGAACCATTTTACGTAATGCAGTATACTAGAAATGATAACTCCACCCCAATTACCACTGCTGCAATAAAACCATGTGCAATTGACTATTTTGCACCTTTTTGTAGTGGTGTGAATGAATTGTTTAGTGAGTCTCGGCTCACATAAGACTATCTAAACAATTGTCACTGCAGAAACGAGCATTAGTTTGTGACACTCATGGTTATGAAAACAAAAACTTTGCTCACGGGATGAACTCATTGGAAAAGGTGCTGCTCGGAAGAATAACGCAACTTTGCAAGAGGCCATAAACAGGATTACAGGGTTGCATCCCTGTTTTCCTAATTCAAGTTGAGTTAATTTCAAATTTTCAGTGTTAGCGATTTAAAAGTTTTCCAAAGATTGGTAAAACATGGAACCGCTCTTTTTCAGGTTTAACATGTATTAGATTGAATCTTTTAATCCAGTTGGCTGAGAAATGGTGGACATTGGCGGGGTATCTCTAACGAGTTCCAAAGGATCGAGATGTCCAGAGTTAGCCCTGGGAGTACCTCAAGAAATTGTGGAATCCTATTTCTCATTTTTGACACCCTTAGATCTGATCACGTGTTCTCTTGTTTGCGACAGATGGCGATCCATTATAGTTGGCAATCGGTAAGCTTTTGAATTTGGAATTTGAACAATTTATTCTAGTTAATCGGCACTGGAAGACAACTCAAAGAACATATTTCGTGCTCTAATGTCAATAAGTCTGTTTACAAAAAATTTTGTGGTATAGCTAAATAATCAAAGTTAGATAAGGTTATGATAGCTAACAAACTATAACGCATTAAACCTATTAGCTCCCATTCAATCTAATTCTACGGTAAACTTTTTGGTAGTACCTTACTGAAATGGGGTAGGATTACTAATTACGTCGAATTTAGTTCAATCGCGCTATTGAATTCAATTAAGACGAGCAATGAAGGGCTTTACTGGGAAATCAAGTACTATTGTTTTTCCTGAGAGAAATTATTCTCGAAGGGTATTCTTGATTGTCAATCTAGGGCCATCGGTATAGTTTTGCGTTGATAGGAGTGATAACATTTGAAAAATAGATTCCAGAGCTTGAGATACTTTTAATTTGACGTTTTTGTATTTTTCCAGCCATTATGGAGCGTAAATTTGTAAACATTGGGCGTATTTTTCCAAATTTATTTTATTTTTTGAAATTTGTTGTTCAAATTTAAAAACATTCTCCTATCAATTGCTCTCGAACAAAGTTTGAATCGATTATTGTAAACGTGTCTTTTTTAATGCAAATTTCTTGTGTTACTCTTTTTTGCTCTTCCTGCAGTACAACATTCTTTGACTTCTCAAATGACTTCTTCACAGTGACTTATTCGTTGCTGGCGTTATTATTTAGAGGTCAAAAAAGCCTGGTTTGTAAAAGTCAGTTTGCTGAACTGCTTGGCGTTACTTTTTTGCAAAGTGTAGGCCAGTTTTGCAATAATTTACATATTTAATATAAAAATACAATTTTTGAAAATTTTGATCATTTAGCATGGTCTGCTTCAAATAGTGACGAATTATGGAAGAAATTCAATCACATAGGCAATTCCATTAGCTGAGTTCTGTGTTTGTATCTATATGTATTCTACGGCCGCAATTCTATATGGCAGCGATTTCAGCAATCTGCCGGCAATGTTCTAACTTGCTCTATCATTCACAGTTTTAGGCTGCGTACCTCAATTGACATCCGTTATATGCGCCAAAATTGCACCAAACCCCATTTAACTGGAGCAGACCGTAATAGATTCCAGCCGTTCCAGTAGAGCAGTTTTTTCTCCACCAGTAGGTTATGTAAGGTTTTGCGTCAGTAAGCAAGCACTCTCAACGACTTATTAATGGCGTATGTGTAATGTTGCATTTCTATTCTGTTGAATTTGTAGCATTCATGAATGACCTTTTACAGTTGTAAATACATGAGCGCATGAACGTCAAAGCAATTCACTGGAGGAGTTAAAAATAAAAAAAATGAGATACGTCTGTTCACTCCATGCTTCTCATAGATTCCTGTTGTCAAAACTGCACTGCTATGACAATGTGAGTGACTACCCTGGAGTGTTCGATGAGGACAATCCTGTACAGTTGAAGTTCAGACTGTTCAAGAACTGGGATTACTACAAACGACTTCTTCTCTACTACAATTGCAGTGCATTCTCTAAGTTCGAATCAGGTACTACATAAACAAAATCGTTTCCTACCGAATTTTGCTTTTAATGTGGGTTTCCTTGGGAGGTCCATATCCTGCGTTGCTGTATGGACTATTTTATCCAGGGTCGGATAAGTGAATTTGATTAGCCCCTGAGAAAGTTAATGAAACCTCTTTATGTTTTTTCTCTTTTTTGCCTAAACTCGGAAAGTAAATGTGGCTATCGAGCCAAAGAAAATAATCGGAATTCCGGATCCTCAATTGCGCAATAACAGACAGTTATCGCCCCCTCGTTTCTTTGTTGTACATTCATTTTGCATCAAGCTATTCATGGTAAATATATTGGACAATATTTTAGACAATTCAATATCATTCGCACCAAAGCCCAACCTAACCTAATCGCCCCTTTTTTGAGTTAGTCATTACTTTGGTCTCTTTTGTTTTTATAAAACTATTTCATTGGAATTAAAATGAGGCTGAAGTAATTATTTGGACCAAAAACGTGGCGACTAAATTAGGCGTTTCTGGAAGTGACATTTGTTTTTCTAGAACAAAAAAGATATTACCATAAATTGTCTGAAGAAAAAAATAAACGGACAGCTGAGAAAAGTGATCACTATTGCTGGTCACTTAGCAATTGAGGGTGTGGAATTTTAGCAATGTGTTTTGTTGCTGGACAGTCATAATATCTGTCTTTTTGTTCGCAGTGACTGGACTGATACAGCCATCTTTCGTCTCAAGTGAGCTAACAACAGGCTGGACACCTCTGAAATTTTTGCTCATCAACACAAAGCTATTCTCAATTATTGTGAGTAAGCGCAAGGACAGACTGAAGCTGGTGAGTCTAGAACAAAACAGCAGAACAGGAGTGGGTAATCAAAAAGAGGAGACGACAGTTGCAGAGCTGGAGTTCGCAGAAACCTGCACTGGCTGTGCCACTGCATTTGTTAGAGGTTATTTTACCATCTTTTAATTTGCCTTTATTGTCGGATCGAATAGATGCTATCATTAGATGCTATCGGCATACTAACGAGTCAGCTTTTTGCTTTGATATCGTGTCACGATTACCCCTCCTGCATTGATCTAGCAATTTTTTATAAACACTTCTCAAAAACATGTGTGTTTTTGTTCAATTTATATAAGACTCGGAGATGAGATGTCTTTTTTAATACTCGAGAGGATTACTGGTGGAGCGTTTTTTTTTCGATGATTTATGAAGTCTATTTAAAACAGGAAGTAAAAGTCAATGCCGCGCATGGAAACTAAGTGTTTAGGTCAAGCGGCTGAACGAATTGAAAAGCAGAGAGAAGAGAGCAATTTTCTGATCATGCCTCATTTTTAATAGCCGCACAGCGATAGCTGGGGCTATTATTGGCCTTCTCTTGGTTTTTTACAATTCAAAGAATTTGAATTGTATTGGGGGGCTGTCTTTTTTTTTTTAAGATATGTTCACACATTTTCGTGATTTTTGAAGTCAAATTGGAGTAGTGATTTTGGTCACGCCGAAACAGGAAGTGGAGCGAAAAAGCGAGTGGTTTTGCGGCGTGAAATTTTTTTGCTCTAAATTTAAAGTAGAGTGAGAAAACGGTGTTTGAACAAATATTCGCTTTCTCACTAGTGATTTTTTGTTCACATGCGGCAATTTCACTTTGATTTTTACAGTTTTTTCGATTTTTTGGATCGGATTTTTTTCTAAATGGTTTTCTCAATCCATTTATAGTCCGTTCGTGGTCTAGTTTTCTGTTTAGTCAATAAAAATTCTTTGAATTGTACGTCAGGACTTGTCCTGCTATGTTTTTTATTTCGTCTTCATGATTTTTGTTACGACCATATGACGTCACAGCCACTTTTTGTTCATTCGTTAATGCAATTTCAACTGAATTGCATGTGTGACGTCATTTTTCGCTCTTAGTGGAGCGAATTGTTTTGTTCATGCGCGTGATTAAATTTTTGGTCACACTTGACTTACCTCACTCTCAAAAATGACTTCCTCACTTTGAAATTGACTTTTATTTACTTTAATTCAAAGAGATAAGGTCAAATGGGTGTGTTTCACTCTAAATGAAGGTTATTTGAGATCAGCTAATAGAGGCAGCAATAACTTATACAGATTTTTAATCAAAATATAACAGATCTGCCTTCAATGAAAAGACGAATTTTTTTGGTCTGTTTTTTTTAGACTGCCGATCTACAAATCTATTGCGGCTATTTTCCTGGCAATCTGCCAGCTATGTTTTCATAACGTCTTTTTCAAAACCTTTTTTTAAAGTTTCAATTGTTCTCAAGTAAAGTTGTTTTTTTTGTAAACCATATTAATAGGTATTTGTGCGTTTGGCATCATTTTGGCCATCTCAATCATTTAATAGATTCTCAGATTCAATCTTGAGCTATATTTGTAATGTCTCAGTTTTAGAAGCTGTAGTGGTTTTTGCATTCTTTTTCAAATTTTTACCGTATGTTTTTAATTACTCCCGAACGAAGATTGAGGAAACTATTGTAAAAGTGTGTTTGTCTTCTTTGGGCAAAATCTCATCCGAGGTTGAAGTATCGAAAGCCTCCTCAAAGTTCTTGCCCATAAAAGTTTCTCTAGCCTATACCCCTTCTAAATTGGTTGCCTCGCCTGTCGTTTGAGAGCAATTCGTCTGACGCTAGTCGGTTTAAGATTTTCTGTATAATTTAATTAGCTTGGGTGACCTTTCGATTCAGTTGATATTAATTTGAGTTTGTTTTAATTAAAAAATGGCTAAGTTCGAGTCGATGTTGTGCTTAATTTTGTCTTTTCTTAAGGTTTTTTGTCTAGTACTTCCGTTTTTCTGGCGAAATTTTCTGCCGAATTTTTGTTAGGGGAGTAAGTGAAAACTTTTTCAAGAGTTTTTCCAATGCATTTGGGTTTAATGTTGCTCAATGAATAGGCAGAAACTATAAAACTGTATGGTAATGTGTGCTAACAGGAATAAATGATACGTCGCTAATTATAGAAATTGTTATAGAAATAAGCAGATTTGTAGATTTTTTAATTTTTTTTTTCATTTTGATAGGTTTTCTCCTTTTTCGATAAGTTTTGTTTTCTTTTTGTACCATATGACCTTAAGTTTGTTGGCCATTTGCTAAGCATCATTTTAACCATTTCAATCATTGTATTGTAAGCAATGGTTTGGAGAAGCCTTTATTCAAAAGTTTTAAAAAATATCTCGATTTGATTTTTACTTCTTTCCTCCATTTCTTGTTTCAATTGGGAAAAGTTAAGTTTTGCTTCGAGTCTTTTCCAAAGTCTTCCGATTGTATATTTTTAAATATTTGTTCACACGTTTTCATGTTTGAAGTTATTTAAGTGGGATTTTGGTCACGTCTACCTCAAAGTGAGTAGAAAAAAAACGAGTTTTGCAGCGTAGATTTTTTAAACTCAATTTTAATTTAGGGTGAGAGAACGGTGTTCGAAAAACTCGCTGGCTCGCTTGTTGTTTTTCGTTAACATGCGGCAATTTGGCTTTGATTTTTATTTAGTTATAATTTCCGATCAAGTTATATTTCACTTTAGGTCTAGTTTTTTATTTAGTCATTGATTTTTTTTAAATTACGAGTCAGGACTTGTCCTGCTATGTTTTTTTAAATTCGTCAAACAAAATTTGTTTTGCTTTACAGCTTGTTCGGCATTTTGGGTTTTCTAGGCTAGATTCACTCCTCTCATTCTGCTGAAAGTGCTTTTGAGCAGCAGCTGCTCATCGAAATAATCATGCATTACTTCAACACCCCTTTTCATCGAAAAAACTTGTGAGAACTTATTTGTTGTTGATCAATTTATTAATGACTCGAAGCGGAGATGTCTTTTTTTACTCTAAGAGGAGAACTGTTGGAGGGTTTTTTTATCGATGATCATTGGAGTCTATTTAAAACAAGATGTAAAATTCAATGCTTCGCCTGAACACTAAGTGTTAAGGTCCAACGGCTGAACGGTTTGAAGAGCAGTGAGAAGAGAAAGCGATTTTTGATCATCCCTCATTTTTGAGAGAGAGTGAGAAAAATAGGTGTTGGAAAACTTTCGTTCAGCGAGCAAAATATTTCACGTGCGCATTTTTCAGTGCGTTTTTTAATTTTGAAAAGTTGTTATCTAGAAGTTGTTATCTTCTGTTTTCTTCTAGAGCACTCTTTCGATATTTCATTTATTGATTGATTTTTAACGCTTCACTGGTTGACTTTTGAGTGATCGGAATTGCGCTTAGTCAGAAATTTTGTCTGTTCTTATGACGTTTACTTTCGATTGATGCTAATTCATATTTGTTGAAGTTGCAAAAAGTAGACGGCTACGTTCAAGTCGATTTTGTGCTTAACTTTGTTTTTTTAAAGAAAAAAGTTTTTGACTGATTATTCTGTGTTTCTGGTGTTCCGAATGTTTTTTCATGCTTAATTGCTTATTAAGAGTTATTACCTGGAGTTATACCTGGGGGTATTTTTATTCGGGGGGGGGGGGGGGAATGACGGTTTTATGCGTCAGATTTTCCTTAGAAAATGATCCTACTGTTTTTTCAATAGTTCTTTGCTTCGTTTCGTTCTCATTGTATAAGCAGAAACTCGGTTGTAAAGTGTGCTGAGAGCAATAAATGAAACGTCGCCATTTTTAGAGATTGTTATATAAAACTAACTCATTTTTGTATTGTTCTTAAATTCTTTTCATTCAGATCGGCTTCTCTGCTTTTCCGCTATTCTTTGTTTTCTGTTTGTACCATATGATAGTCATTTGTTGAATATAAGTTAACTATATCAGACAATGTGTTTAAAAGATTTATTTTTGGAGAAGTTTTTTGTCTACAATTTTAAGAAATATTGTCATCTCCTTTTGCTATTTGCTTCGATGTTTTTCCTCAGTTTTTTGGTTTCAGCTCGAATGATATAATTATGTACATAGTTTTATTACGTTTATTAGTGGTTGGCTAGAGCATAAGATAAGTTTTACTGCAATGTTTTTAGATTGCTTCACATATTCAAGATATTGAATTGATTTTTGTCACGCCTAAACAGAAGTGAGGCAAAAAAGCGAGCGCTTTTGCTGCGTGGGATTTTTTAGCTCTGATATATTAGAATCAAAGAACGGTGTTTGAACAAATTTCCTTCTCTCGCTATTGGTTTTTTGTTCACATGGGGCAATTTTTTTCCAATCCATTTATAATCCACTTTTGGTCTAGTTTTTTTTTTATTTATTTAATCATTGATTTTTCTAAAATTCCGGTTCAGGACGTGTCCTGCTATGGTTTTTAATTCGTCGAACAGAAATTTGTTTTGCTTTACTAGCTTAGTTCACAACTTGTTCGACATTTTGCGTTCGACTTTTCTGGCGAGTTTCACTCATCTCTTATTCTGCTCAAAGTGCCTTTGAACAGCAATTGCTCTTCAAAATAATCTGGAATAAAACGGAAACATTATCGAAAAACGAAATCAAAAATAGAAGCGGCATAAGCCCGCTACGTGAAGTTTGATTTTATGTGTATTAGTTACCATGCCGTCCTATGCAATTTTCTATTGATATTAGGCCCAGTATCCTCTCACTAATAAGCAAGACTGTATCCAACTACGCAATGACATCAAAATAGTTCGCACTTTAAAAATGTTATTGTGCAAAAATCATTTTTTTTTTCATTTTTTTCTTGTAATGCCAAGCGGGATTAAGGGAATCTATGGCGGCTAATTACCGATAATCTGCAGGGCATGTTTAGTAGTTTACACTATGTGCATTTGTTCCGCTATCATCAAAACAAATGAGTCTTGCTCATATTGATTTTTCGAAATATTAAGTTTGTTGCTTTTTAATGGTTGAAAGTTGTGTTTTATAGGCATTTTTATATCAGATCAATTTTGCTGAAACTCATTATCTGCTCATTTAAAATATTAACTCAAATGTCAAGTTCCAATATTTGCAATAGAGTACTGAGTTGGTAGCTTTTTTAAAAGCAATACCTATGAAATGACTTGTTTTTCCAGACCAAATTCCCCTGGGCATGCTGAAGTCATTTGTGTATGTGTACCTCATGCGGTCACACCCCGGAGTGTACGTAACTCTAGTGTCCTTCGATAGTGACATGTCACAGTATGTGAGGACAGATCTCAGGGTCACCAATCTCTCCATAGACAGGGATCTCGGACAGGGTATCAAATTCTTACAAGTTAGTCCTCAGGGTTTTAAAGCGGCTTGCTTAATTGTTTCTCTGGGAAAATATGTACTTGTTCTGCTTTGCTTTTAATTTGAAGTAACAGGCTTATAGTTTGTCTTTTTCAATTGCTCTCAAACGAAGTTTGTAGCAATTATATTAGTCCTGTCGGTCTTTTTATGCGATTTTTCGCTTGGCCAATTTTTCGTCTGACGCTTTTAATTTTTCGTCCTCAAAAACGGGATAAACAGGTAGCGCCCAGCGGGCATTAAGTGCTCTTAGAGCCTTTCAACTCACTAGTCTTCAAGTATGCGAGTCACAGAATCTGTTTTGGAGACTTATACTTATGGTGTGGACCCCCCCCCCCCCCCACTGTTGCCACCCAATCAGCCTCCCGTGACGAAGCCAACCGCTCGCCCGTCATTTCAGAGCAATTCGCCCGACATTAGTCGGTTATGTTTATTTTCTCTGCATTTAGATCATCAAATATGTTTATAGCATTTGTCTAAGGCCATTATCCCGCAGGTTATGTATTTGATATCAAATTAAGCTATTAGGCAATAATTTTTATAGTCACAATGCGATAGACAGGCGGATCTTTATCGAGCTCTTTTGCCGTTTTGTTGTTTTTCAGTTAATGCTCTTAGCAAGTATTTGAGTCTTTGCTCTTTTTGAGGTGTTGTTTGTCTGGCTGATGTGACTTTTCTGGTCAACTTTCCGCCTTGCTAATTAAGAGCTTTATTTGAAGGCATTTTACTACAATAAAAAAGACCAGGCAAATTTTCACTTCCTAGTTAAATTCAGTTGAGTGGTTTATAATTTAGTCTTCTAGCTTTTTACTTGCAGTCTGTAGAGCTCAATGGAAAATGGTCACCGAGTTCTCGGTTTTGCAAAAAACCGATATTGCAAAAAAAAACGCGACTTGTTAATTACACATAAAGTTTGTAGCAATTATTGTGAACGTGTCTTTTATAAGCAAATTTATCATTTGGCCGTTTTTGCGCTTTTGTTGTAGAACATTCTTTGACTTCTCGAGTGACTTTTTTACGATTGTATTCCTCATTTTTGTGTGATCTCAATTGCTCGCATGTCGCAGTAAATTTAGTTGCTAAAATATAAAGCAATTGTAAGATAGGAAAGCACAAGAGCTTGATAGCCGAGTGGCGAATTCTTGTGTCGAGAACTCCGGTGGTTGGGGGTTCGAAACCCTCCCTGGTGAGACATTTTTGCAGCCATTCATATAGACCTACCGTCCTTGAATCAAATTGCCCCGCCTGTCATTCGAGAGCAATTTGCCCGTTGTTAATCAGTTTATGTAAAGTTATTAGGTTACAATTGCAAAAAGGCGGGAAAAGTTTGAAGATTTTTTTCAACTGTTCAACTGCTACAAAACTTGGTCCACCTCGCTTCGACAGTTAGCAAAATAGGTGAGAGTTTTGATGGCAAAATTAATGCCCTATTGTCACCATAAGAGTATCACAGCCCTTGAAGTGAGGGGGTAAGAGCGAAAGCAAGCTAGGAAAATGGCAGTGCTCCACACTGATGTTGACTACTAATTAATGTGTGGAGCGCTTTTGTTGGAATTGCCTGGGTTCGTTCTCACCGTCTCTTTGTCTTATCTTTTAACTGCTCTCAAACCAAATTTGTAAATTAATTGGGTCCTGTTGGTCTTTTGTGGGTTACTTTTCTCAATTGTTTCATTGATTAAATTCTTTGATTTTTCGCCCTTGTAAACGGAATAAATTAATGAGGTCTAAGAGGAACGTCCCTAGTTCAATTCCACGGAGGCCGCAGAGAAACTAAAAGGGTTTATAACAGACATATCAAGAAACGAGGGGTACTATTGAGGTTTTCGAACGTGACAAATATGATCACCTTTTATATCGGTTTTTCAGTTTTTAATTGCTCTCAAACAAAGTTTGTAGCAATTATATTAGTCCTGTGGTGTTTTTTAATGAGCTTTTTCGCTTGATCAATTTTTCGTCTGACCCATTTGACTTTTCATCGAATACTATTTTGTTGTTTTCTTATGCTCCCTTCAAATCCAGCCTATGTTGGTTTGGTAGCTACTGCAGATCGGTTTTTGGTGTTTCCAAAGTTTTGGTCTGAAAAATGAAGTGCGGATCTTGACGGAAAGTTAGCTGTCTTGGTAAAAAAAAAACGTCTGGTAAATAAATTGAGACAAAATTTTGTTTCTATGATTCTTGTTTTTCTCTGCTCTTTTGAAATAGCGAAAAATCTGTCTATCTATTTGGCGTCGAAATTCTCGATGCTGCATGTTTCACTGATAATACAGCTCAACAAGTAAAATTTGAGGGACTAAGATACACTTCAATTTTAATCAGGAAGTTAAATTGAGACAATAATTTCATATATTACTGAATTGAGCATAAAGCAGCCATTCATATAGACCTACCGTCCTTTTACCAAATTGCCCGGCCTGTCGTCCGCGGGCAAGTTGCCCGTCGTTAATCAGTTTATGTAAAGTTATTTGGTTACAATTGCACAAAGGCGGGAAAAGTTTGAAGATTTTTTTCAACTGCCACAAAAGTTAGTCCACCTCGCTTCGACAGTTAGCAAAATAGGTGAGTTTTGATAGAAAAATTAATGCCCTTTTGTCACCATAAGACTATCACAGCCCTTCAGGTGAGGGGGTAAGAGCAAAAGCAAGCTAGGAAAATGGCATTGTTCCACACTGACGTTGACTACTAATTAATGTGTGTAGCGCTATTGTTGGAATTGCCTGGGTTTGTTCTGGCCGTATTTTTGTCTTATCTTTTAACTGCTCTCAAACCAAATTTCTAAATTAATTGATGGTCTTTTGGGGGTCTTTTTTTGGGGTCCTGATGGTCTTTTGGGGGTTACTTTTCTCAATTGTTTCATTGATTAAATTCTTTGGGTTTTCGCTCTTGAAAACGGAATAAATTAATGAGGTCTAAGAGCAACGGCCCTAGCTCAATTCCACGGAGGCCGCAGAGAAACTAAAAGTGGTTTATAACAGACATATCAAGGAACGAGGGGTACTATTGAGGTTTTCAAACGAGACAGGCATGATCACCTTTAGCGGTTTTCAGTTCTTAATTGCTCTCAAACAAAATTTGTAGCAATTATATAAGTCCTGTGGTGTTTTTGATGAGATTTTTCGCTTGACTAATTTTTCGTCTGACCCATTTGACTTTTCGTCAAATACTATTTTGTTGTTTTCTTATGCTCCCTTCCAATTAAGTCTATGTTGGTTTGGTTGCTACTGCAGATCGGTTTTTGGTGTTGCAAAAGTTTTGGTCCCAAAAATCAAGTGCGTATATTGACGGAAAGTTAATTGACTTGGTCGAAAAATAGCCATCTGGCAGTTAAATTGAGACAAAATTTCGTTTCTTTGATTCTTTGTTTTTCTCTGCTCTTTTGAGGTAGCGAAAAGTCTTTCTATCTAATTGGCGTCGACTTTTCCGATGTTGCTTGTTTCACTGATAATACAACTTAACAGGTAAAATTTGAGGGACTAAGATACACTTCAACTTTAACCAAAAAGTTAACTTTGAGACGCTAATTTAATATATTTCTGAATTGATCATAAAAAAGCAGATAAAAATGTTACTGAAGGTTTCTGGTTTCCTGATTGTAAACTAGAGTTTTTTTCACCTTTGTAATCGGCTGCCTGTTGATATCAATTCGAAATTGTTTGTTTGCGGGGATACTGTATGGCTTGCTTTGAACTTTTTTTGTTGTGGATTTTTTGTATTTTTCTTAGTGTTTGCTCATAAGGATAGCGTGAGGTCATAGAGTAATGCACCTTCAATGATATACTCCTAATTGCTCACAAACTAAGTCTTTAGCAGTTACTTGGACTCAGTGATTCAATATTGATTTTAAAGTTTATACGACTTGAGGAGGAGGATTGTTATTCTACAGGTTTCTGCTGCGACTTAGAGGAATATTAACATTTGTTCATGATTTTAACTTCCGACCATTGATTTTGTTTTAGAACGTTGACTTCGGTTTCAATCTTAAGACTTTTACAGTAGCTTAGTTACTAATACATAGTAATTCGGAACTGCTGGTAATGGTCAAGATTATTTTGAGAAGTTTTCTTCCCGTAACAGTCCATCCTCCCCATTCGAATAACAGAAACCACCCACCACTTCCCCCAACCCTACCTACCTACCCATCCCTCCTTATCTACCTACCTCAACAACCTACCCACCACCCCAGTAAGAGCCCCCCCCCCCATCTCCCACCTACCTGTCCGTTAATGGGAAGCCGTTTCTAAGTAAAAAGTTAAAAAAAATAATCGGGAGAGTGTGGTTTCTAGCGTTCAATTGTGCTCCTATTACCACCTTCCGAAAGATTTGTGCGTGCACCAATATTTTCCATCTAATGATACTACATAGATATGGCCAATTTTGTTAATTCAGGTGGATATTAGATTAGCTAGTTTTTTTACATAAACAAGATACTGCCGAGACAGAAATAATATTTTGAAAAGTATTTCTATTCATTTGACAATTAAACCATTTATCTCTTTAACGATTTGATGCTTGCTCATTTTTTGTGTTGTGATCAGAATCAAAGCTTGTTTTTTTAAAAAAATCAATTTTCGGTACAACTGCTTCTATGTCTGTCAAAATTTAGCAGGAGGTAGTCTCGATCTATCGACCTGTGAGTTATGGGCCCAGCCAACTTATACCGGATAGTAGAATAAGATTAATGGTGTAACAGTGACAATATTTGAATGGTGATGAATATACAATGTTGCTCAAATTTTTCCTCGGATTGCATCGGCTACGGTCACAAACTGTGCTAAATTAATGCTTTAAAAAACTGTTAGCAGGAGGTAGTTTCGATCTACCGACCTCTGGGTTATGGGCCCAGCACGCTTCCACTGCGCCATCCTGCTGATATTGTATCTTATAATAAGATTAATGGTGTAATGGTGAAAATATTTGAATGGTGATGAATTTACAATATGGTGCAAATTTTTCTCGGATTGCATCAGCTACGGTCACACACTGTGCTAAATTAATGCTTTTTAAAAACTGTTAGCAGGAGGTAGTTTCGATCTACCGACCTCTGGGTTATGGGCCCAGCACGCTTCCACTGCGCCATCCTGCTGATATTGTATCTTATAATAAGATTAATGGTGTAATGGTGAAAATATTTGAATGGTGATGAATTTACAATATGGTGCAAATTTTTCTCGGATTGCATCAGCTACGGTCACACACTGTGCTAAATTAATGCTTTTTAAAAACTGTTAGCAGGAGGTAGTTTCGATCTACCGACCTCTGGGTTATGGGCCCAGCACGCTTCCACTGCGCCATCCTGCTGATATTGTATCTCAGAATAAGATTAATGGTGTAGTGGTAAAAATATTTGAATGGTAATGAATATACAATATTACGCAATTTTTTCTCGGATTGTGCTATTGTGCTATTCTGCGCTATTCTGTGCTACGCTCACAAACTGTGCTAAATTAATGCTTTAAAAATGCTTAGCAGGAGGTAGTTTCGATCTACCGACCTCTGGGTTATGGGCCCAGCACGCTTCCACTGCGCCATCCTGCTGTTCCTTCTCATGTTCGGTGCGACAGAGTTTTACTTATCTCATTGAAGATGAAGCATCACACGCCAATCGTTTAAATGAAAATTAAACTGCTACATGATTTAGTTGTTACAGGTCGCACTTCCGCAAAAATATATACCGTGTACTTCGTTGACTATTTACTGTCCCGATACCTCACGAAAGTACCTATTAATGCATGTTATAAAATAAATAATTTACAATAGAGCCGTCGGCAAATTTACGAACTGCGTCTAACTGTGCAGAGGAGCCAACTGGGTAAACATAATATCTATTAAACTCACGAGAGCCGTTAATGAGCTCCCCCAACAAAATTTTGTGCCCACTAAGAGGAGTGGAGAGGAAGAGTCATAATAAATTCAAAAAATGTAAACGAGAGCTGGTGACATCCGTTTTGATTTAAGGTCAATGGACTGACGGTGCTTCACAATTTTATCCTGTTCGAAGTGAATTGTTTCAACCTCACCGAGAGCAGAGCTGTATCTTACTGTATGGTGCTCAAAATCAAAGAGGTAGCTGCGATGCCAACTCTAGAACTGGTCAGAACTGTGCAAACAGAACAGTATAACCTCAATGTTACCTATCACTGTTTTGGAAGACGATTGTACATTCTGAAGTGCTCGCATTCGAAATCAACAGAATCGGTTTATGAAGCTGTTGTTTCAATTCACAACGAGTTTAGATCTTATCACGTCCTGGACACAAATACGCGTGAACTTAAATATTTCTCATTTTGGATTAACTACCTTCTATACGTTGATGAGAGTCGCAAACGAATCCATTTTCGTCCTCTAGAAGAATCGGAAAAAGTTACAAAAGTGTATCAAGAGTTAGAACCAGCGGAATCTAAAAAACCTTTAGTATCTGTTATAAACGGAGACATTTTAAGCATCAGAACTCAGATGAATTACTTATTTGTGCATTTAAGCATGGGAGTTGCCGCAATATTAGTGTACAGATTGGAGGAATTGGTTTCGAGAAAGAATTCACGTGGACTTGTAGCTTCACCTGTTACTGATTTTGCGATGAACAAACATTGTAAAGATGTAGATGTGATTGGTTGTCATGGAAAGCATTTAAGTGTCGTTTTGCACTAAAAATTTATAAGCGTAAAAACATTTTAGATATAATTGCAACTTAATATTGCGCTTGTTAATATTGTCAAACTAAATATGAAACGAGGTTTCACATATTATCTTAAATAGAATTTTGCTACTATTACTTTTTTCATCCTAGAAATGGACTTTTGAGGCCAGATAGGAGAGTTAAATTTATCCATAAGAGTTACATGACTGCGTGTTCGAAAAAAAACTTTAGAAGTATTCCTCAGACGGGCAGATCTGATACAGAATAGCACAATCCTAATTAAGAATCTGACCATGCTAGTTGGAAGACGTGTCAGAATACTACAGAGTCTATCAATGAGATTTCAAGAGGCAGAAGGAAAGCAGACTTTGGAGTATGTGAGCAGAGCAGAGGTCTTGTGCCTCTGCTGCAAGAGTAGATCCAAGTTTTAAGCAACTGTGTCAAGCAGAGATAGCTCTCGCTGGGGTTTTATTGGCATTTTTTGCCAAGGGTAAAAGATTCCAGACTTGATGTTTTCTTGGCAGATAAAGTGCAAGACTGTTTTCTCTGGGCGAAAAAGAGCTAATATTTTTCAAATGATGATAAGTATGATAAGTATTTTTGCAATGGTAATCAGTACTTTCAACAAAGTTTTAAGTACAAGCATTTAAAGATAAAGCATCAGTTGCAGCAGAAACGTATTCAATGGAATCTATTTCACTAAAAGGAAGTCTGATGAAATGCAAGCCAAATATTTTATCATCACACAGCCCAAAAAGATACATAAAACAATTCAAAAATCCGTGTGCTGAAGCAGCTCCGGTAGCATCAGAACATCCACCATTGTGCATAAAAGAACATATGACACACACAAACACATAACATCCATTCAATGAGAAAAAACACTGAAAAGTCGCTCAACTCACTGTACTTTTCAGAACAAAAAACATTTGCGCGTTTTCAGCCCTTAAATTTTATATAGGAATATTAGAATAAATCTGTGATCACTGCCTACTTCGAGGTCTAAAGCGCAATTAAAAACCCAACATTTTCTTAAGTAATTTGCTTCGCAGAGGCTAGAAGCAGAATTTTTACCAGGGCAAAAATTTAAACCTTTCTCAACCTTAATTGTTGAGAGCAAACTACTAGGAACTCCTTGAAGCAATTGGACGCAACTGCTGAAAAGAATTGCCAAATAGAACAAATCTTAGCAAGATTTATAATTGTCGATTTTTTCCTAAGCAAAATGCAAGTAATGTTTCGTTTTTTGTTTCACATGCTAACTGGTGGGACTAATCTAAATTGCAGTATCTTACAGTTAAAACGTTTTTCTGAGCGGGGTCAAACTTTAATCGAATGAATTTGAAGATCAAATATAAAAATTATTTAAAAAATTAAAAATTATTTTGAATAATAAAAATTATTTTGAAGTTAAAATTATAAAATTGTCCAACATTTTTACTATGCAAGGCAGACTACTGTTTACGGCTGCTTAACAATCTAATCGGCAAAACTCATATAGGAGTGAGGCATGGTTGATCGAAAATATTCAAAACTCGATTGGAAATATCCTTCCGCAAAAAACTGAGAAAAGAAGACTAACATTAAACTTCTACCTAGTAAGTAAAACAAAAAATTTTTTTTCATAGCGTGACTCATTTGCAAGCAGTTTTTTAACGAAGATGATTTCGAGCCCAGCAACAATAATGTTTTTCTAAATTTCGATGTCTAAAATTTTCGTGGTTCCTAACATATCGCAACCTAGAAGTTGACTCTTTATTTTCATGAAAAGAAAACAGTTTTTGGCTCTGACCTGAGAAAATCTGATGAAGTCATAGTTTCATTTATCAGTAAAGTAAATTCTTTTGTCATTTCTTGTGTCATCAAAGTTCGGAGTGAATAACAGAGAACAATAAATCTAATTGTAATTGTAATATTTTTCTGCATCAAGTTAACCGTCGTTGTCTTCAGAACAAAATTAACAAGGCCGATATTCTGCTCTTATGATGGCCATTCAACTATTGGCTCCTCTCTGCTTCGAGGGTTTCCACAACTCAAAACCTCTAACAATATTTTTGATATCTTTCAACCTTATCTCGTGAAATTTTCATGCTCCTTTTAACCAGTTTGGCTGTTACACGGAGTTTCTCCCTTTCAACATATTTCGATATTACCGAGCATTTTTTAAGACTTTTACTGGCCCTTAAATATGCTATTACTCTAAACTGCTGAAAAGATATGAATTCAAGGTACCTACACTAATATTTAGGACCCCTGTACAACAACCTCTCTCCCACCAATATCAACTACCAAAAAATATGCTGTGCAGGTATTAGATTTTGGTGTAAAGAACAATTTTATCTGGTTTAGATGCACCCTTACTTATTCCCGCATATTTTATGCCAACTCACTCGTAGAAGATAACCCTCTGAGCATTTCGGAAATGTGTACCTTTTTGCGCTTTTAAATATTTCATTTTAAAGATGCTGCTGGTGTAAAAAAAGTTTGAATAAAATAATCTATGTTCAAATGAGTGATCAACTGGCTTTTAAATGAGCTGCTGTATTAAGTTTATTTTTTAAATAATGAATGGATGAGGTATTATTCATTATTTCGTATGGCAAAAACTATTGCTTGATTGTTGTATCAAACAAATTGCTTCGAATCAAACATCTGTTTCTAAAAGCAAAGGGGGGTTTGAACACCTTTTTTGAGCAAAAAAAAGTTATAGAAATTTTTTGTGTAGAAAAACGTAAAAACTAAAAATTTTGTAATCAAAATCTTACTAACGGCTGAGACAAATTTTTGTTTTAGTGCAAAGATCCTTTAACACCCTCAGTTTCAAGTATAAACAATCAAACAAGTTGAAAAAAATTTGGAATTTTAATTTGTTCTACGTCAGATCAAATAACATTTGTTACGTAATAGTTGCCTAAATGTAAAAGTACTTCGTTTTTTTTTTAGATGAAATGCTTTTAAGTATCTTTGTTAGACATATCTTAATCAAATCTTAGTTAAAAGGAACATTAGCCTAAATCATGAACATATCAAATTCTCAATTAGTACATATTTTAAAATTGCAACCCATACGAACAGCTTTCAATGCTGCAGTATAATTTTCATGACCAGCCTGATTTTGTTGTTTGGTAGCTTGTTTCGAGTCTACCCGCTCATTGCATGAGACAACTTCGTAATTTTACTGAAGTTTCTTTTGGTGGTAGGTAACTCACTGTAACCATTCCTTTGATGTGCTTGTGTTAATTCCGATTTATTTCCTTGTTTTATTACTTACGGCAGATCTATTGGCTGCTAGTTTTGCCAAATTGATCCGAAGAATTTTCTTGCAAAGTAAACTGAACTCTGACTGCATTTTGCCCTGTATGTGCTGATGAGATTTTAAAGAAATAAGTTCTACATGTTCTTATACATGCTGTTTTTAGGGAAAATGTAAAATTATCAAAAAGCATTAAATTTTCCAATAAATGTCGTTCCTTATCCGTAATAAGTTTTATGTTTCGATGCTTTTTTATAACACAAGAAAGTTGTGACAAGAATGCAGTTGAGAGGTGTCGAATCATCAAACGCAAATTTACGATACAGAGTTTTCTTGTTTCTCAGGCTTGAGTTTTTTTCGAAATATGTACTGCATTTCTTCATAATTAGTAAGATATTGATACTTAAGCTACCTCTTTTGCAAAGTTTAGAAACATGTTTTAATGCTCTTATTCAGTTGCTGAATTGCAAACTAAAATTAGAACATCAAATATTACGTCATTTTTGAGTTTCTTACAGTAAATATTTGAATGTTTTAAATTTGGGCTTAAATGTGACCGATTTTGAACAACGATTTAATTCAGAAACTAAGAACGAAACCGTCGACAAGTTAACTTAGTTTAACGTCAAACTTACCAACTTAGTTATAAACTATTATAGCTATGCAATCTGATGATTCAAAACCTTCAACTCTAAATGCGAAAAGTGAACTGAGCGAAATAGCCGTTAGCGATAATACTTCAATTGAAAAATGGATTTCGCAACTTGAAAATTGTAAACTTTTATCGTTTACCGACTTATCAAGTCTGTGTAAAATAGTCAAAGAAATATTTTCAAATGAACCGACGTTAAAACATATAAACAGTCCAGTTACTGTATGTGGTGATGTACATGGCCAGCATCATGATGTCCAGGAGCTGTTCCAGATAGCTGGAAAAGTTCCAGACACAAATTTTCTCTTCATGGGCGATTATGTTGACCGGGGATACTATTCGGTTGAAACCGTTTGCTGGTTGCTGGCTGTGAAAGCCAGATACCCCCACAGGGTTACTGTACTTCGAGGGAACCACGAATGTCGAAATGTGACCCAAGTTTATGGCTTCTATGATGAGTGTTTGAGGAAGTATGAAGTTGGTGGCAGTGTGTGGGGGTTGTTGACAGATGTGTTTGATTACCTACCTTTGGTGGCTGTTATTGATAATGATATTGTTTGTATGCACGGAGGGTTGTCACCCTCTTTTAGCCATTTGGATGGAATTAGTACAATAGACAGGTGAGACCACATTTTATTGTTCCGACCCCTCTTGAGGGGGGGGGGGGGGGGGGACGGTATACTCAAATGGGTTTTTTTATACAGTCAATTTTGACCGATCGATATATTCATCGTAGAGAATTGTGAGTGGTATCATTAAAAAGTCCTTTCAGCGTAGAATATGAAATTAAAGATTTTTTGAATTTCGTTTTCTAGAGCGAGTTATGTAGGCTTAAATTTTTGTGAATTTTGAGACTGATTGGCGTTATTTTTATTCACATTTTCCGGAAGTTTTGCCAAAACATTAGTAAACTTTGCTAAAATATGTAAAAATGTTAATAATAATGTTGTTCATTTGGTTTTTGAAGAGAAAAAAAAGCCTTGTTGACTATTTTGATTTAATTTTTTTGTATAAAGTTTTGGCTAAATATTTCAAAATTCAGCGCTTCTCATCAAAAATTGCACGAAATAATCTTCTTTGGTCCAATTTGAAAAAAAACTGCCGGAATTACACACCCAAAAACCACTAACATAATCTTTGTGAACTCCAAAGGGGGCTAGTCCTACTTTAACTTCCATTGAGAGTGCCCTTGATTTAAAGTTCTGCCGATTTTTGCTAACTTTTCTCGATGATTATCGAAAACGCAGTATTTACATTTAATTTTTTACTAATAAATTATCTATATCTATAACATTCGAAACAATTAAGTGTTCTTAATGGACAAACAGTAATAAAAAGGCTTGTTTTCTTTTAATCTTGGACTGTTACAATCGAAAAAAAATTAAGTGTAATCAGTCGATCTTTATTTAAAAAAACATCGATCTTGTTTGTGATAATTAAATAACAGAACAATTCAAATCAAAGCTCACTGGTGATAGGTGTTATCGGCTTCCGAAGCAGTTTCACATTAATGTATCTGGATTTTTACTCGAAAGCTTGTTGTCGTTTTGACTTTTAAAATTGTTTGATTTTTAATTGAACAATGGCGTTTTGAATTTCATCCCCTTTTTTCTCTTATTTTTGTCAACTTGTATCTTAGTGTCGGTATGGAAAGAATGCGTCTTCATTCTATTGATTTGAAATCTAATCTTTATTGCCGTTTTAAGTATTAAATTATGGTTTTCTAGCTTCGGTACTACCAGATTTCACAAAATTTGTTTGGCTTCTAGGCATTTGCCCATTTTCACGCGTTTTTCTCGTTTTTTACCAACTTGTCACTTTTTTGGCAGTTCATGGCAACAAATTAATGGCGTAAAGGTGCAGGTTATGCTTTTAACGGCTTCGAAACCACTTTCTCGAAGAATTTAATAGCGTTTTTTTACCTTTGTCTTTAACTGTCGTTTTCAGTTCGTCTTTTAGTCGTATGAAATTTCCCGGAGAATGAAGAATCTCATTGTCTTTCATGGAGAATAGATGCGCTTGAAAACCGATTTGAGCAGATAGTTGACGGCTTTCATGACTTTGAAAGCAATTGTTTTTTTAAAAAAACTTTTTAACTCCTCATATTTGTTCTTCTTTTTGTGTGTTTTTGTTACCTAATCTTGGTAATTACACAACACATATTACATTATCTGCACAAAAGAAATGCGCAATTTCGATAATCAAAAGTTTTTAAAATACTGGTTTTACTGGCTTCGACACGGTTTTTTTGCAAAAAAAAGTAAATTATTTTTTTATATTTGTCTATATTTGACGTTCTTTTTGTAAACGCAAGACATATTCTGAATAATTATAGGTCTCAAAAGCTTCCAATGGACAAATGAACAAACCTATTTAATTTTTTCTTTTTGTAGCTAATGGTTTTCATGACTTTGAAAATAATTTTTTTCGAAAAAAATATTATGTCTTAAATTTGCAACTTTTTCGCTTTTTTGTCAACTTGTCATAAAGAGAGGTCTTATACCACATTATTGGCATTCCAAGAGGGCGCAAACCATTATGTTTTTTAGAGCAGAATATGGCCTTACAGCTTCGAAGGTGTTTTCTTATAAATTTCTATTGAATTCTTTTTTGTTGTCTTTAATTATTGTTCTTTTCATAACAGCAAAAAAATCTTATAAAGACAGGTCATAATGCCCTCCTATTTAGGTATTTTTGACAATAAAAGATTTGGATAGTTTCAGTTGATATGTAATGTTTTTCATTATTTTGAAATTAGTTATTTTAAAAAATGTAAGGGAATTTTTTAACTTTGATGTTTTTGTTCTTTTTTGTCTAATTGTAACTGAGTCTTATTATGGACTGGTCCCATATCTTTCGTAGTAAAGTACAAGTTGTTTTGTTTATTTTCAGTTTTATCTGACACTATCATGACTTTATATTTGATTTTTGTTTATAAAAGCACATAAGTTTTTGATGTAATTTGTTTGTTTGTTGTTGTTGTTGTTGTTGTTGTTGTTGTTGTTGTTGTTGTTGTTGTTGTTGTTGTTGTTGTTGTTGTTGTTGTTGTTGTTGTTGTTGTTGTTGTTGTTGTTGTTGTTGTTGTTGTTGTTGTTGTTGTTGTTGTTGTTGTTGTTGTTGTTGTTGTTGTTGTTGTTGTTGTTGTTGTTGTTGTTGTTGTTGTTGTTGTTGTTGTTGTTGTTGTTGTTGGTGTTGTTGTTGTTGTTGTTGTTGTTGTTATTGTTGTTGTTGTTTGATTTTGTTAATCGTTTCGCCTCGCTTTCTTAATAATGGCACATGTCATCAATCTAAGGTGACATTTTTTCCAGAGAAATAATTGCGTTGGTGGCGATGATTTTTGTTAAAACACCAATTTGTTTTGAAAAATACTCGAATTTTTGGGGGTTTTTTTCGGTTCCTCATTTGTTAGACAGTTATGCCGAAAATGTGGATGAGCGGGGTCGGAGCTTTATATGCAAACGCACATTACTGAGCCTCCTTTTTTTAACTAGAGTTACATCTTATTCCACCAGATTGAAATTCCTGGCCCCAAAAGCCATCAGAGTTTTTAAGCCAATTTCAACATGATTTCATATTCAAGTCTAATTTAAAGATGAATAACTAATAATGGTGTTTTGCCCACGATTAAAACAAAGAACAAATATGAGTATGGGACAGATGGCGATCTATTCATAATTTTAGATTTCTTTATTCTCTTAAAAAGTAATTGGTTAAAAAGAAGCGTAAAAAGTCATTTTCCTGTCGTATAAATTGAATTTTGTCAGAATGTCATAACTTGATCTCTTTTGTGTGACCGAGTAAATGTGGAGGGTCTTTTGTTGTATCGACGCATGGTCAAGAAGGACAAGCATTTGGGGGGATTTTAAGTCTTTTTGGAGCCATATAGGTGTCAAAGGGTGTTTTCATTTGTTGATTTGTCAAGTAGGGTTTGATGTATGGGAAAGAGAACTTTTTTGAAAATTTTCTGGCCACTGTTGAATATTTCAAAAATTTTTCATTTGCAGTTTCCAATAATCAAATATACGCCTCATATGATCGTTCAAGCAATTACGTTCTTACTTTAACCGATATAACCGATATTTATCACCTATAGAATTGTAAACCCCATTAATTGACCAACTCACTTCTAACCAAGTTTATCAAGACTCAAGTCCCCTGTAAGAAGTAGGAGTGGTCTTTTGTTGAAAAAAACTCTATTTGTTCTCACTTCAATCAATTTTTATCAAATTCTTTAAATTTTGGGATCGAAATATTTTCAAATATTGATTGTCGCTGAAATGAGTTTTTAAATTATGATCATAAGCTAGAACTATTTTTCTAAAGCACCGCTAGAGAAAAAGTTGCAATTCTTCCCATACTTTCAATCTGGCTTGAAACAAGGATGACTTCTTATTATTTATTTTTGTTAAAAATATTTGGACTAAATTTTAATTGCTTAAAGCGCGCCCGTCCATACTCCTGGTTTAATAAATTGTTCGGGCAATTGCAAGCTGAACGTAGCTATATCACGGTTTTCCTGTTTTTTTATATGTTTCGTTCGCTTATGCGGATTTCTCATTTTTATTTTTTTCATCTTAAGCCTGAAAACATCAGTTTTTCGCCATTTTTGCCAGTATTTTCATTGTTACCCATCTTTTCATGCTAGCTCTATCTACTTTTGTATGCACGACGGATTTTTTCACCCATAAGCAGCAATTTTTGAACAATTTTCCTAGTTTATTGTTCCGACCCTTCTTGAGGGGAGAGGAACTAAATACTCAAATGGGTTTTTCTTTTTTTGTTCAGACAATTTTGGCCGATCGATATATTCATCGTAGAGAGTTGAGACTGGTACCATTAACAAGCTTGTCCAGCGTAGAATAATGGAATTAAAAAGATTTTTTCGGTTTTCGTTTTTTACAGAGAGTTATCGAGGTCTAAACTTTTGAGAAATTAGAGTGAATTCCGTTGATTTTATTCACATTTTCCGGAATTTTTGACTAAAATTTTGCTAATTTTGCTGAAATTTGTTAAATTTTTCTAGAAAGTATTGTTGACTTTATTTTTAAAGACAAAAAAATTGTTGGCTGCTTTTATTTTATTCTTTTGGCCAAAATTCTGGCTAAACATTTCAAAATTCACACTTTTTCATCAAAAACACCACGAAATGTTTCTTCAGCCCACTTTGATTGAATTTGCAGGAAGAACACACCCAAGAACCACAACACAATCTTTGTAGACTCAAAAGGGGGTATTTATTTTTTAATTTCCGTTGAGAGTGCTCAGTCATTAAAATTTTGCCGTTTTCTGCTAACTTTACTCGTTGATTATCAAAAACGCAGCATTTATTTTTGATTTTTTAAATAACAAAATATCTTTATCAATAACATTCGAAAAAATGTTTCTGAATGGAAGAGCAGCATTAGCGGAGCTAGTTTTGGACCAATCTTGGATTGTTACAATCCAAAAAAATTCGGATTGTAATCAGTCGGTCTTTTTTATAAAAAAAATTTCTATCTTTTTTACTTCTTAATTAAATAACAGAACATTTCAGATCAGAGCTCACTAGTGATAATTCCGAGTCGCTTCCTAATTAGCTCTAAATTGTTGTTTTTGGTTTATTACTTAAAATTATTTGGTCGTTTTGACTTTTAATAATACTTGATTTTTAAAAAAAAATAATAGCTTTTTGAACTTTGCCTCCATTTTTCTTCTAATTTTGGTCAACTTATAGCACAGTGTTAGCAATGAAAAGATGCCTCTTTTTTCTAATGAATTCAATTTTATTCTTTATTGCTGCTTTACACCGTAGGTTATGATATTCTGGCTTTGATACTACTAGATTTCTTATTTTTTTTTTACTTTCATGTATTTGCTCATTTTTCATGTCTTTCTAGTTTTGTTTCATTTTCACGACTTTGGCAGTTCATGAATCACATTTTGGCATTCAAAATAAAGCACAATTGGCAATATTAAAACCCTTAAAAATCTACACTTTGATTTTAACGGCTTCGACAAAACTTTCTCAAAGAAATTAATTAAGTTTTTTAAATTTGTCTTTAACTGCCGTTTTTGTTTTGTCTATTTAGTCGTATAAAATTTACTGTGCAATGAACCAGTTTTATTGGCCTGTAATAAAAAAATAGATGGGCCGATATTCTGATAATAGCAGACAGCTTTTTTGACTTTGAAAACAATTGTTTTCAAAAATTAAAGAAAAAAAACATTTTTATTTTCGCAATTTTGTTCCTTTTATTGTCTGCTGGTTACCTAGTATCGTTAATTACAGGCCAAAAATTACCAAACTGTTGTCGAGTAGAGGCGTCAAAGGGATTGGTTTCACAAATTCTAATGTTTTAAAAGAATTCTACGTGTTTTTACTGGCTTCGACACGGGTTTTTCACAAAGAAATAAATAAATTTTTGACTTTAGTAGTCTTTTTGTAGACGTAAGGTATATTTCGGATAGACGCTGGTCTCAAGGGCTTCCTTTTGAAGAGCTAACAAAACTGTTTAATAATTTAATTTCGCAATTGTTTGCTTTCATGTCTTTGTAAATAATTTTATTTAGAAAAAAAAAGAGTATTAAAATTATAAAATAAAAAAACAAGAAATTACATAGTTTTGTCTTTGTTTTCTTTTTTGTTTATTTGTTACCTGGTTTCAGTAAAGAAAGGTCACATAATGTATTATTGGTGTTCGAAGAAATTGCAATCGAACATATTTTGAGAGCCAAACTATGGTTTCCTGGCTTCGAAAGCGTTGTCTGGCAAAATTTAACTGATTTTTTGTTTGTTGTCTATTTGTTGTTCTTTTTTAACCGCATAAAAATTGAATACCAACTCTGCTTAATTCCCATCTTTAAAAACACTTGTAATTGTAAACCTATGGAATATTTTAGTTGATTTCTAATGGTTTTAGTTACTTTCAAGTTAATTGATTTTAACAAAAAAAATGAGCGAATTTTTCAAATTTACTGTTTTTGTTCTTTATTGTCTAATTTTTACCAAGCCTTATAATGGACTGGTCAAATATCTTTTCTGGTGTATGACCAGTTATTTTGTTTAGTTTCAGTTTTATCTGACGCTATTTTGACGTTGTTGTTAAGTTTTGGTTTTTAAAACGGACATAAAATTTTTTGATGTAATTAATGTTTCTGATTGTTGTTTGGTTTTGCTGTTCGTCTTGGCTCGCTTTCCTAATTTGGCTTATCTCATGAATCTAATGCATCATTTTTTGCTCCACTGAGTTATTTGATTTGGAGGCTATCTTTTCGTTCATACACAATTTTTTTTTCGAAAAATACTTGAATTTTTTGGGGTTTTCTATTGAGGTCACTTAGGATTGCAATCACTTTTTTAAAGATCAATATATGAATTTAATATAAAGTAGATTGTTAACAATTATCACAATTCGTTGTGCACGTGGTCTGAGTAATAGTGAATAGGTCGACAAGATCATCAACTCAGTTTTTTATCTGTTCCAATCAATTTGTACAAAACGCTGCTTTTCAGTCAAATCTAACAATCTTCTCAAAGCTTTATAATTTTCCACTGTAAAATAATTTAGTACTTTAGCAGACAAACGTGAAAATATAACTAATTTTGAGATCATGAATGCCAAATATGCAATTATCAAAATTGATAATTGAAATTTGATCAATCTACATTTGTACTGTCTCTTTTATTGGTGTCAAAACTGCAGCACGTTTTTGCAATTATTCAACTAAATCTTTATTTAATGAAAAATCTCCATTCCTTTTCCGTCAAACTTTTAAGACTTTTGTTAGCTACGCTAGATACTCAGGTCTTTAGATACGCTAGAACTGTTAGATACGATTCAAGGTCTTTCACTTCTTGATAACAAATTACATATTATTTTTTG